>NC_058130.1:360478843-360770747 GCF_016433145.1 Gracilinanus agilis | reverse complement strand
TGTGTGTGTGTGTGTGTGTGTGTGTGTGTGTGTGTGTGTGTGTGTGTGTGATAGACCCTCTTCACAGTCTGATGAAGACATTGAATCCCTTTTCAGAATTTTTAAATTCATAAAAGGAAATATATAGAATTAAAAAGGAAGTCAATTATATTGAGGAAAAAATCTGTATTTTTTCCCCCTTTAAGTCCATGAGCTCTGTGAAATCTATAATAAGGATTCTGGATTAAGAACCATTGGCCTCTGGGGCTTCTAGGTGCCTTAGTGTATAAAGAGCCAGACCTGGAAATGGGAAGTTCTGGATTCAAATCTGACCTCAGACACTTCCTAGCTATTTGACTTTGGGCAAATCACTTAGCCCCCATTGCCCAGACCTTACCACTCTAGTACCTTAGAACCAATACATAGTATTGATTTTATAATGGAAGGTAAGAGTTTTTTTTTTTAATGAACCATTGATCCTTTTTATTTCTAAGGTCCCTTCTAACTCAATAATCTTAGGAAATCTATATACGGATATATATATATTTATACATATATTTGTAGTTTTCAATATGTGCTTCATATAGGCATGTTATAGTTTTAATAGTTTGACTAACAGCCTCCCCTCCCTTATTCCTAGTATTCTTCCTCTGCCATTCCACTTTTATTATGGTGACTAAGTTAGCCATGTTGAGCATTAGTTTAGCATTTTCTACCCTCTATTTCTTATGCCCTGATATTGACAGTCACTCTTTTTCTCAGCTTTTTTAATTTAAATGATGATTTTCAGTAACTAGAATAAAGATGTCAAATTATTCAAAACTGTCCCACTCTTACAGGACCTTAGACTCAGTAGAGACATGACAGGTCAGTGTTCATTATATGCCATACACAGAAGTCAAAAGGATTTTGAAAATGCATACTTAAATAATACACACGTTAGTCTATACAAAGCTTAGTTTTCTAGTCTCATAGTCCAGGTATCACTGCTTTGGAGTCAGTAGATACAAGCTGATGCTATACTATGCTATGTCACCAGTTGGTAACATATTTTGAGCTTGATGTTCTGATGATTTCTGGGAGAGAGAAATCAGATGCAATCATTTCATCCTCCATTTTCTGCCACACAGGTAGACTGGGCCAAGCAGGAAATCCAGTCTTTAAATGATTATTTCCCTGCCCTCTCCTTCAGAGGCTTTGGTGGACTGCTTTTGTCGGACAGAGTGCACAAAGGAGTGAGGTGCTGAAGAATCTGCTGAGAAAAGTGCTGCTTTTAATATATACTGTGATCATTTCATAAAGAGTCAGGACAAAGCTACTGATGCAAGAGAATCATCCTTTAGGAAGGAGTATGGAGGTAACTTCCTACAGATTCCTGGGCAACCTGTGTATACTTTGGTATTTGTAGTATATTATATAAAAAAAGCAAAATAAACTTAGACCTATGAGGAAAAAAAATTCTATTCCCAGTGTCTGCAATGACTGACAATTAGTAAATGCTTAATATGTCTTGTTGCTTGCTGGATTATTTGAAAACTGAGAATCATGGTTGGTAGGCTAATACTGTGCCAGTGTTTATCTCTTTATTCCCTTGTGTCCACTTTGAGTAAGAGAGTAAATTTCCCCTTAAATGATCAGCTCATCTGAATTTTATCTCTTCTCCTTTCCTGTGGGGTGGTAAAATAAGGAGAGACTGTGGTACAGATGGAACCACAAGTCACTGACTTCTTCCTTTCCAATGAATTGTTTAGCATTCTCTCCTCATTGTTCTCTGTCTTTTCACTGCTCTCATTTATTCCTTTTTAGGTAAAAGAAAATCATCAGGTGCTTAATTTTTGCCTGGTGAGATTAATGCTGTAGTGGGTAGCCATTCATGAAGAAATTTGGACCCCCTGAAGACAGGGATTCATCCATCCTTAATTCAGTGTGGATGAGACAGGAAGGGAGGAAGAAGAGATACTGAATCTATGGGCAATGATAACATTGTAAATCATGTAGCTCCTCTTTTCAAGTGACCTACAATCATTTGAGCACTTGATCACCTTCTTCCTAGGTTTACCTTTTCTTGCCCCAAAGATTTACTTATCTTGGTTAAAGCTAAAAGAAAACATACTTACACACACACACACACACACACACACACACACACACATATATCTATATATCTATAGATATATAGATATATATACAGGCTTGCATGCAGACATATTCATATATGTACATAAATACATACACTTCCCTCTGCTTATTGGCTTTCCTCGATATAGAAACTTGCACTTACCTAAGGATATAATTTCAATTTAAGTGTCAGGTTTTGTAAATATGTGAACCTATAATCTTTTCACTATGAGGTCCCTGGGCTATGTAGTCTATACTGTGACATAGGGTGACCAACAACTTCTTTGTATTCTTTAGAAGGGGAAGCACCAATCGTCCATTTTATGTTGCATATATGTGTGTATATATATATACACATATGTACATATACACCTTTTAGCAGAAATTTTTCTCCATCATTGAATAAATAATTTTTGCCTGTTCTCAGAAGGACTTTTATTCAAAAAGAAAATAATTTCCATTCACACACAAATTTTACTCCATCTCATTTTTCTAACCCTGTATTATAGAAGGAAATAAAAAGATCTTTGTTTTTCAGGACTAACAGTAGCAGTTCAATCTCTCTCTTCTATCATCATCTCTTTCATTCTGTCTCTATATCTGTCTCCATCGCTCTCTTTTTCTCTTACAATCTTGTGGACTTGCTGCTTATGGATGCTGAAAAATTCAGTGATGTGCTCATGGTCCCAAACCTTTGAACTCAGGTCTTCCTAATATCAAAATTAACTTTTCTCTGCTATGTCATTCTGCCCTTTTTCACTTTGTACATGCTTTTAACCACTTGGGTGATGTGCAGAGACCACTACAAATATCATTCAGGTGTTGATCATAGACTTCTTTATGCTGTCACAACAATGTACAGTACAAAGGAAAAGGGCTTTCTGAGTTGTTGATTCACAGATTAAAACCTCCTCAGGAATGTGATGACAAAGCACAATAAGAATGTAAAACCACGCCTTTAAAGAGAGATTGGGGCTGTTGGAAGTATTCTGAAAACATCTGGGTAGGGTCTAGTACCTGATATGGTCTCATCATAGCATTAAGAGTGTGGGAAAAGGCATGGTACAGAGATGGGTCTTACCAATGAACCAGGATATAATCGGGGGTTGGTCATATCTTTAAAAATAGTTTAGGTTGTGTTTACAAGTGGAAATTGGTTTGTTTACATTCAGGGGAACAAAAGTAATTATTTAAGCAGTTGTTAACTGTAGTTAACTGGTTAGCTAACCAGTTCTTTTATTTTGTTTTTATTTGATCTTATTTTTTTATCTTTATGATGCCATAAAACAATTTGGCAGATTTTTTTTGGTTGCTTTGGAATCATATAGCTATTTAATGGGGAGACTGACTAATGAAGGCCCACCTTGTAGAATTCATGCAATGGTTTCTGCCTATTGCCAATCTATGGAGACTTGATGGACCTGCTTGCAGAAATTTATGGTGTAGGATTCCTTTTCCTTGCTGCTTCAAAGAACAAGCAGGTATCCTCTGGGTATTTCCTCTCTTCTATCATTTTACTATTTACTATCATATTACTATATGGAGATGAAAAGCTTTTTGATAAGCTCCAGAACCAGAAAGCAGTGTACATACACAAGATTTGAGAATTCAGTCTCTCAATCCTTTTTTCTAATGGCTTTGGAGTAAAGAGGAATCGCTCTGTGTGGAGAAAGATGGGCATAGCCACCTTACCTTTCTACCTAGCCACCATGTAGCCACACATACATGGTGCCTCTGTTTTTGTCTTTTTGTGTTTATTCTTTCCTGATGTCAGATGAATGAGTATTGCAGACTATAAGAGTTAAAATTATGAGACTGATCATAAATTAATTATTTTACTGATCAAAAGTCATAGGGGAAAAAGATGAAAAAATAGGAGTGAGATATAAGAGGTACTTCCCTTATTGCTACATTAAGTTTGTTAATCTGTGGCCACTATTAAGGCTCCCTAGCCATGCTCACAAGGCCTTCCAGTTAGTAACCAACAAAAAAAGAGAGTGAAATTTGCTCTTGCCTCAGTTTATCAAACCATTCTCTGTCCACTAATTCATACACAACATGTCTCAGGAGCCAACTCTGGCTTTCTATTTTGCCCACACTACCTCGGTGGGGCAGTCTGGGGTGGTGGGACAGTGCAGGGGATATTTGCCCTTCCCCCTGTCTCATGATCCCTTGACTCTATTGCTGCCTTTTTCTGGTTGCCATTCTATCCTCATGACTCAATTCCCCTAATGGGAATTTTTTTATTTTTATTTTGAATATTCTCCCATATTTACATGTTCTATCCCTCTCCCTACGCCTCCCTACCCCCCTACCCCCCTTAGCTGACACACAATTCCACTGGGTTTTACATGTATCATTGATCAAGCCCTAATTCCATATTATTGATAGTTGGGCTAGTGTAGAGAGTCTATTGGAGAAACAGGGTCAAAATTAGGGCCTGTTATCTGTATTCCCTAAGTGACCAATCCAGGCTGAGGCAGTCTTTGTGTTTGGTCCTGGTCACCTGAGCCCTGAAAAGCTCTGGTACCAGCAGGTTGGTTAATCCAAAAACAACTTGACCCCTCCAAGAGGCTATTGGGAGTCATTTAGAGAAATAGAGTCTGTAATAGATATTTTATCTGGAGCCCATTACAAAATCATCGACAAGTAAAACTGTGTGTATGATTTTTTTTTGCACTGCATGTCAGGTGGCAGACTGAATGGGCCATCTAAGGTAAAAATCTGAGACTCCTCTTTTGACTGATTTTTAGATCCCCACCTTTTCTCAATATTCTTATTGGAAAGCTTTGAGTCCTTAATCAGACCAGCAGCTACTGAGTTAACAATTTCTCTCCTTGATAATTAAGAAGCCTGAACTCTAAAAAATATATATTACTTAGATAAGGCCCTAGACAGACAAAGCTAGATAAGACTTTATCTGACCAGGTGCAGTCCTGTAAATCAAGGCAGAACGCAATTAGTAAAAATCTCTATGAAATATATTTCTGCTCCCAGAATTAACCCCCTACTAATTGGTGGTTGGAATTTGGCCTTTGACCCTGGACCTATCTCTCTACTTTTTAGACTTTAATGGGTTTGTGTATGATTTGTAACCCCTTCACAGTTGTGATTCTTTCTCTGTGTTCTTTGTTTGAAACCAGTATATAAATAAACTTCAAACTCTATAGCAGTTGGAGCAGCTATGGGCTAACCACTACTCTGGCTGTTCTCAGTTTCTGTTTCCTGTCATTTCAACCTGATGCCATTAAATGCCACTCAGGACCCATACCATATAGAGCTGGCTCTCTATAGGCTAGAGCTATCATTTAGTGTCTTCATCCCCAACAATATCCCCATCGAGCCATGTGTTCAAGCAGTTGTTTTTCCTCTGTGTTTCTCCTCCCACAGTTCTTCCTCTGAATGTGGCTAGTTTTCTTTCAATGATTTCCTTCACAATCCCTGCTTCTGGACCAAGTTGACTCAGGCTCATACCAGTAGTCATATTCGAAAGGAGGAAGTATAAATTCCCTTCTCACAAGACAGAAGAGACCAGGTTAGGACCTCATGAAATTTTAAAGGCTGCAAGAACCATCAGCAATACTACAACTGTAGTCCATAATAGAATAATAGTCCATAGCCATAGCACCTGAGATCAGTAAGGACCCAGCCCTGAGGGGACACCCATTATCTAAGCCCAACATGGAGCCAGTTCAGCTGAAAATGGGACCATATTGTCCATCAGCTATGTCACACCCAGAAGTGAACTTGGTATAGATCTGAGAAAGGAGAAATCCCGGGAAGTAACAACTTGAGAGATTTTTTTTTGGGGGGGGGAAGAGATTTTGTTGCAATTATTTTTAATTTGAATCTACTCTTCCCCTGTGTAGAGGAGAGAATATAATCCTGGTTTTGTCCTTTATATACCTTCTTAGTAAATATCTCTTAGCAAGACCTAATTGATGTCAATTACTTTATTGATGTTGAACAAATGTTAACTGGTTGTGTGATGAAAGGCACACTGGGTAAGGGCTATGAAGAAGAGTACTAGAGAAAAGGCCCCTGTCTCTCAGAGTCACCTACAGTACCATGAGAAGAGCAATAGCCAGATGCTCTCTGGGATCTAGTCTGAAAGTTAGAGCAGAATTTGAGGGAAAATAGCCCCTGAACTAATGCTACAAACACAATTACAAGTAATCATGGATGTGAGCATTCTGGAAAGAGCCACACTCAATATGTGGTCTCAAAAGTGTCCACAGTCTATTGAAAGGGAAGAAAACTGTGAAAATGAATAAATATGTTCTGAAAATCAAGTGCTATAGTCATCCTTATTTTGTGATTTATCAAATAATTTGGTTTTTTCCCCTGAGAAGTGAATATTTTAAAATAGACTGGAAAAAAATGTCCTGAGAGTTTTATATCTTGACAATCAAAAATTTCAGTTGATATACTTGAATATACACCAGTTATAGAGCTCTTTTTTTAAAGCTATAATGATATCTGGCAGATAGGGACATGGGGGGGGGTTGCATAGAATGAATGATGTTTGTATCACATGCACAGAACTAAAAATCTATTTATATGCACATATGGCTGGCATTATAGTCATTCTATATATTAAAAATTATAATTAACAAACTAGCATTTTATGGAGCTTTAAGGTTTATAAAGCACTTTATTAGTTCATGTAATTCTCAGAAAGGTGCTATTATTTTCTCCATTTTACAAATGAGGAAAATGAAGCCAACAGATGTTGAATTATTTTCTCAGGTTCAACTAGTTATTAAGTCTCTGAGGTTGGAATTGAGCTAAGATTTCTCTGACTCCAATTACCCTATTCTCTGTGTCACTTAGCTGATGGCAAAAGAGAAAAGCCAATTTAGAACAAATCTTACTTTCCTGAAGGTATCCATGATCTCCAATTTGGGAATTATCTCTTCTTTCTCTAAACTTTCACATTGTTTTGTTTATGCTTCTCCACTATTTGCCAGATTTTTCTCCTCTTAGAATTATTGGCATACAAATTCAATACCCTGCCTAGACTATGAGTTTTGATTTCGTATTACTTGTCATGCCCAGCTAATTACTTCATGCACAGAAGGTGATAAAGTACTTCATAATTATCCTCCCTTTTTTCTAATAATCAATCAGTCTCTCCTTCTCTATTGGTTCCTTCCCTAGTGCCTTCAGACATGCCAGTGTCCTCCATCCAAAAACTAAAGTAAAAACTAATTTGACCCTATCATTTCCTTAAGCTATTGTTCTATATTTTCCCTCTCTTAAACTCCTAACAAATCTCACTCTCTTTGTCTTCAAATCCATCTCTTTTCTAATCTTCCTGATTTCTGTAGAGGGTACCACCATCCTTCCCGTGACCCACATTGCCAATACCAATGTCTTCTTTAACTCTTCATTCTTTTTCATACAAAATAGCCACTCAGTTGACAAATATTGTCTATTCTATATCCACAAAATCTCTCATCTCTCCGTCACACAGCTACCACCTAAGCCCTCATCACTTTTTGTCTAGATTATTGTAATAGCCTTAGAATTGGTCTCCTGTTCTAAGTCTATCCTTTACTTGGCTTCCAAACAGATTTTTCCTACAGTGCAAATCTGATTGTGCTACTCCCCTAAACAATAAACTCTAATGATTGTCTTTTAATTTGAGGATAAAATATAGGTTCTTCTTTTTACATGTAAAATTCTTTATCATCTGACCCCAACCTACTTTTCTGGTCATATATCACATTATACTCCTCAGTTCTCAATATGGTCTAGCCAGACTGGCTTGTTCCTCATGCAGAGCCCTTCAACTTTTATCTCAATGCTTGGCTGTCCCTCTCTTCTAGAATACATTCTTTCCTTACCTGTATCTTCCTAAAGATGTTTATTTTCTTTTCAAGATTAGCTCAACTAGTGCCTTCTATATAAATTCTTTCCTGATTCCCCAACCAGCTGATAGTGCTTTCTCTTCCAAATCATCTTCTATGTGTTTATTGATAATATGTAGAAACCTATAGAAGTACATGTTATCTTTCTTGTCTAGACCGTAAGCTTCTCAAGAAGTTATTTTTCATTTGCTTATTTATCTCCAGATGAGTACTGGGCATTCAAGGAAGACTAGCACCCCTGGTGTAAGGGCTTGCCAATCCCTTTTCAGGGCTACTCACTGACATTTTGTTCCCACCCTTCACCCAACTCTCACCTGTGACTCCAAGAATCTAAACCACACCCTAGCAGACCTTCACAGATGGTCTAAACCAATCTGAGGGTAACCACCAATACTCAAAGCCTTCAGTGAATTAGGATGATGTCTATGCCAAGCAGGTGAAGACTTTCTCTGGTGGAATGAGAAGATGAGAACAATTTGTTCCAAAAGCTACAGCTGAAGCAGGCACTGTGGAACACTTAGAGCTTGGTCAGACAACAAAGATGCCATTTTATCTTGGGCCATTACTAGTCATCTTGACTTTTTTCTTGCCACTGAACTTGGATGACTCTGGAAGGGAGAGGAAGGTTGACATCTCTGTGCAACTCTGCTTCACTTAGATCCAATTCAAACACAAGTCAAAACATCACCCCATGATATCATTAGTCCTTTTCTAAAATGAAGGACAGAGGGCAGATAGGTGATTCAGTGGCGTGAAATTCAGGCTTAGAGATGGAAGGTCCTGGGTTCAAATGTGGCCTCAGACACTTCCTAGCTGTGTGAGCCTGTGCAAGTCAGTTAACCACCACTGCCCAGCCCTTATTACTCTTCTGTCTTCAAATTGATACACAGTATTGATTCTAAGATGGAAGGTAAGGGCTTAAAAATATTTGAAGGACAAATTTTATTGTCAGTATTCTGCACACAGTAAGAGTTTAATAAATGCTTGTTAATTGATTCTTAAAAAATAATTCCAGATGGCCAAAGAGCAGTGAGCAGAAGTATGGTGGATGTAAGTAGATTGAAGTATATATACAATGTTGATACAAACCCCCAAAATGACATAGGAGACTGTAAACAATGCATAAGAGTACAAAAAAGAGGCCATGCCTGCATTTTATCAGAAGCTAAGTTTTTTTTTTGTTTTTTATTTTTTTTCCTAGAGCCAGGGAAAGGTCTGCACTGGGCTCAACTAAAGAAGATCTATGAAAAGACAAAGGTGAAAATTACCCAGAAAAGACGAAGATGGGAAGTGATTGGCATTAGTAGAAGAAGCAATCTATCAAGGAGACTGTAGATCTACTGGTGTCAAAATAAGTCATAATTCCTTTTTAAAGAGCATTTAAAAAGAAAAAAATCATCTACGGGTAGATACTATTTAATGCAAATAATGAATTCCCCTGAAGTGGTCATATGTATTTGAATTCATTTTATTCCAAGTTATAATTATGTCAAATATGGTAATTAGCTCTAAATAAATTGGAATATGTAGTAATAATTAAAGTAATTCAACTAATAATTTGAATAATATGAATAATGAATCAGGATTCATTATTCACACTAATCAGGACCCAGCCATAATATACAAATACATACTTGAAAATCACAGTATGTAACAAGAGGAGGGAATAAACAATACTGAGTGTGGTTCCTTTGAATGAAAGGGAATCAAGAGAGGCCTGTTATTTCGAATGACACCTCTGTTCAGAATTCATGACTTCTCAAGGAAACTGAAATAGAATTCTCTGGGACAGCTGGGTAGCTCAGTGGACTAAAAGCCAGGCCTAGAGATGAGAAATCCTGAGTTCCATTCTGGCCTCAGATACTTTCTAGCTGTGTGACCCTGAGCAAGTCACTTAACCCTCATTACCTAGTCCTTAACACTATTCTGCCTTCAAACCAAAACATAGTATTGTTGACTTTAAGAAGGAAGGTAAGAAGAAAGAAAGAAAGAAAGAAAGAAAGAAAGAAAGAAAGAAAGAAAGAAAGAAAGAAAGAAAGAAAGGAAGGAAGGAAGGAAGGAAGGAAGGAAGGAAGGAAGGAAGAAGAGAGAAAGATATAATTTCTTATTTTTCAATTTAGTGTTTTACTGTTTTCTTTTTTTTTATTTCCCCCCATATTTCAAGTTTATATCTGTTTTTTGAGGGACTGGCTAATGCCTGATGAATGATGATGATCATTCTTTATGTAAATATACCTTTGTTTCCCCTTAGTCATTCCTACCCTCAGCTACTCTTCTGTCCACTAGTGTAAAGTCAAAGAGTGACTCTTGATCACAGGTTACCATTTGCTTCTTTTTTCTAAAAGATCTGAAAAAGACATCACCTGGTCAGTTTCTCAAGAGCCTCAGTTATTCTGCTCAGAATGGGTCTGTGTTTTTGGGGATTGAAGTTGGGAGTTGTTATTTCCTGTATCAGAGACTGGGTTAGATGATTTCTAAGGTCCCTTCAGGGCAACTAGGTGGCACAATGGATACAGTGCCAGACCTGGACTCAGGAAGGTTCATTTTCCTGAGTTCAAATCTAGCCTTGAATACTTTCTAGCTGTGTGACTCTGAACAAGTCATTTAACCCTGTTTGCCTCAGTTTCCTCATTTGTAAAATCCCCTGGAGAAGGAAATGATAAAACATTTCAGTATTTTTACCAAGAAAACCCCAAAAGGCATTATAAAGAGTTATATATGACTAAAAATCAACTTAAAAAGGTCCCTCTCATTTCTAACATCTTATAATTCTGAAATCCAGGTAGTCAGACTCTGAATTCAGTCTCTTTTCCACTGTACCACATTTTACCCATTGAGTCGTTTTTGCCTGACTACTGTTGGAACAATCTTTGATTTGTTTTTTTTTTTTCCCTCTGATGTAAGCATTTTATTTTGGGACCTGAAGTTTTGAGATTATGCTTAGCAAGTCTCTCAATGATAATAATAGGAAAAAAGGGTGTTTGCAGTGGAAAATCTAAACCCTTCATGTTGGCTCAAGGGTAGCAAACTCTGCCAGCTTGGCAACAACTCATACACTAGGAAAGGAAGTTCTGCCCACTTGGGCATTTTGGCAGGAAGCCCAAGGAAATGCCTTTTGTTAGTGGTGAGAGTGGCTGACCTCGGAAGAATTTTTTTTAAACATTTATTTATTTATTTACTTTTCCTCCCCCCCCTTTTTTTTTCTTTAGGATATTTTTCCATGGTTACATGATTCATGATTCCTGTCCCCCGCCCCCTTCCCCATTCTTCCTTCCCCCTCCTGGAGCTGACAAGCAAATCTACTGGGTTATACATGTATCATTGTTCTAAACCTATTTCCATTTTATTCATATTTGCAGCAGAGTGACCTTTTAACATCAAAACTCCAATCAGATCCCCATTAAACCATGTGATGTTTTTCTTCTAGGTTTCTGTTCAGAAGAATGTTTGAGAGCAGCCTAGATAAATAGAGGATATGTAGTGATCCAGGTAACTAAAAGAGTGTGAAATAGAAATATTTAGAAAGAGTGTTCCAGACTTTGAAGTGGCAAGAATGGCACCTTTGTGGGGCCAGGATGCCTAGCAATCATGTAAAGGCATTAATGGGGGCCACATAACAATCCTGCAAAGTGCTTTCAGAAACCACCAAGAAAATTCACTGCTCCTACCCAAAGCCAATTGTTCTGTTAAGCTTTTGTTATTATAGTTGAGTTGTTTCCACTGTGTCCAGCTTCTCATGACCCCATTTGGGATTTTCTTTGCAAAGATACTGGAATGGTTTGCCATTTCCTTCTCTAGCTCATTTTTACAGAGGAGAAACCTGAGACAAACAACTCTGAGTTACTAGCCCAGGGTCACATAGCTAGTAACTGTATGAGACTGGATTTGAACTCATGTCTTCCTGACTCCAGTCCTGGTACTCTATCCTAGTCACCTATTTTCCCCCCTGTTTAACTTATTGATTCAATTTGAAAAACACTTATTAACTGTCTTCCAGGTGAAAAACACTTTGTTCGGAGTGGGAGTCCAAAGATAAAAAATGGCACCATCCTTGCTTTCTAGGAACTTGCGACCCATAGAAAGATCATGTGTGCATACAAATGAGTATGGGAGAATATGATGAATGGGAGCAAAGGTAATAATAATAGCTGACATTATACAGGGATTTTTAGTTTATGAAGTGTTTTACAAATATTATTTCCTAGGTCTTGATCAATGATACATGTAAAACCCAGTGAACAATTGCTCATTGACTACAGGAGGGGAGAGGGAGGAAGGGAAGAAAAGAATACGAATTATGTAACCATGGAAAAATATTCTAAATTAAATAAATAAATAAATGAAAACAAATAGTATTTCCTTTTACACTCGCAACATACCTAGGAGGTAGATGTCATTATTATCTTCATTTTACAGAATCTCAGTGACTTGTCTAGGGACACACAGCTAATGAAATGTCTGAGGCTAGCTTTGAGCTCCACTTTCCTGGCTCCAAGTGGCTGTGCTTGCCTAGCTGCTCAAAGATGAAGCTAAAACAAAAATCTCCTCAGAAACATTGACTAGGACGACTTTCAACTTTAGCTATTAAAGATCATGAGAGAGTCTTAATGAAAGAAATAGCATCAGGCATTTTCTGAGCAAGAATTTCATCATTTTTCTCTATTGCAACTTCACATTTCAAAATCTGTCTGTACTAAATACATTGCATTGTATGCTGAGTATCCATAAACATAGGAGAATGGAATATGCCAAATTTCTTATTAGTTACACTGAAGTTCCCTCTCCATTAGACCACACATCTAATTTCCTTTAGAGCCTTGGGAATGACAAAAGCTTTTTTTCCAGACCAGCTGTTAATTTACAAATGGACCATCCTAACTCTCTCTTCCATTCCAGTTCTAGAAGGTAAGCTACTTTATAACAATAATAATAATGATATTGAAAAAATAGTAATAAATCAACAAATGCAAAGTACTTGAACTATATCATTAACACAGACAGAACTTTTGCTGACAATTCTCCACTGATCCATAAAAATGGAAGAATAATGTTTTTTAATGGATGTTGTCACGGCAAATAATATCTGAATTATATGGACCTAAAAGCTTACAAATGAGAGGAACCTAGCACAAAAAAATCTAAACCATTCAGGTGCAGGGCAAGGTACATACCATCTTGTGGTGCTCATCTCTGTTCCTAGAGTTGTCTCAAACATGTTTTCAGTGAATCTACAGGAAATGGATTTATACCTCAACTTTTTTTTTGGTCATCGTTGTTTAGTAGTTTTGGTTGTATCTGACTATTTGTGATCCTATTTGAGTTTTTTTTGGCAAAGATATTGGAGTATTTGCCATTTTCTTCTCCGGTGCATTTTTATAGAGGAGAAAAATGAGGTAAACAGAATTACATGACTTCCCGAAGGTCACACAGCTAGTATCTGTGGACAGATTTGGACTCAGAGAGATGAGTCTTCCTGACACCAGATCTAGTACTCTATCTACTGCATTACTTAGCTGCCCAGCTTATATCTTAATACTTGAATTCAATTCCTAAAAAAGTAGTTGCTTACTCTTTTTACTCTTAGCAATAGCCCACAGAACAAAAAATATAAAATCATCCTAGCAAAACATAATGATTGGCTCCAGGATCATTTTTATCTGACCTCTAGTCACAAAGATAAGAACAAGATATGCAATGTAATGACAACAGTAACAATTCACACTTGTATAGCATTTAACATTTTCAAAGCACTTCCCTAAACAACAATCCTAAGATGAAAATAATGTAAGTATAGTCAGCCCCATTTCATGGATGAGGAAACCGAGTTTCTTAGGGATGACTTACCACCAATAATCACAAAATCACTGTGTGTGGAGGTTTCAAAATAAGGTATCTTTAGGTAACATTGATTTCATTTGTTAATCAAAATTAAAATTCATTCAATAAGCAATATAAATGTAAAATGTATAGGGGAAGGGAATAGATCATCAGTCTTAGTAGCTTGCTTATATTGGTTCTGGAATCAAGTATTCTGGGTTCAAATCCTGTCTCTTATGCTTATTGCCTAGTGACTTTGAGTAAATATTTAGCATCCTTGATCCTCAGTTTCCACATCTGGATTGGACATAATGACCTCTAAAATCCCTTCCAGCTCTAAATTTGTGATTTTCAGGCTTTGTTTCCTATTTGGAGAAAACAACATTATTTCCCAACTTGACTCATTACCAAATTTTTATTTGTTATGTTTGCTTCTCTAGTCTTTTCTGATCCCTTTGTCATAAAAGAGTCTTAAATATTCGGTTTTTACATAATCTTTTTCTGCTTCTGCTTCACAAAAAAAAATGTACTGATGTGAAAGCATTGGTCTTAATGAAAATTGCATTCTTAGATTAGCCTATTCAAAACTCCTCAACCCAAAGAGATGTAATTTCAGTACACAGAGGCCAGGTCCAGTCAACTAATGAGGCTTGAATCCTTGCCTTTGGCAGAACTCCTATGAATACAAGTCAACTCTAAGCCAAAGGCCTCCAGGCCAGGTAAATAATCATATTCTTTGGGAACACAAATTGTCAAAGGCAATGCTATTCAAATATGTTCATTTTAGTGTGAGATGAGGCCCTAGTGCTATGGTTATTACCCCAGATGCCATCCTTAGACCATATAATTCAGCATCCATCCATTCATTCATTTAAGAAGCATTTTAATCATTTGTTGAATTTATGCAAGACACCATTCTAAGGATTCTAAGGGCAGGAGATGCAAAGGCAAAACTAAACCTAGTCACTTTCCCCAAAGAGTTTCCATTCTACTGGGGGACCCAAAACACAAGTAAATAAGTAAAATATATTATCTGAGGAGACAGAGAATACTAACTAGGTGATTAGAAAATTCTTTCCTCAAGAGTTGTCTGAGCTGTATGTTGAAAAATGCTGACGATGTTAAGGGCCAGGTGAAAGGAAGAAGCATTTTCTAGCCATGGAGAAGCAGCCTCTGAAAAGGCAAATGGGGAGAAGATGCCAACCTCAATGAGATTAAGAAAGGCAGTTGGACCAGAGCAAGAATGAATGAAGAGAAATTGTGTTAAATCTGGAAAGGTAGGTTGAAGCTCGATGGTGAAAGAAACAAAGTTCCCAGCTGAAGAATGTATATTTTATGGGTAAGGAGGAATCATGGAAGATTTTTGAGCAGGGGAGCAACAAAGTCAGACTTTGTAGGAAGATTTTCTCCACAGATTTGTGGGTAATTGATTGGTGAGAGTTAAGATTTAGAAGACCATGAAGGCTTTCACGATAGCCTAGCAAGTGGTGATAAGGACCTGAGTTTGACAGATGTGTAAGTGCACATGACAGGAAAATAGCTTTGCTTATTACTTAAAGAAGACAAAGTGGTAGCTACTTCTTTATGCCATAACTCCTAAAGTTACAATCTCTCAGAATTGCCTGGGTTCCAATACGGTAAAAGAAAGGAAGGAGGAGCCAGAGAAAGAATGCATGATTTGGTGGCAATCTGAGAAAGATTTGAGAGTTTTAGTAAGAATGACAGTCTCAGTATGAGTCAACAGGATAGCATGAAAGGGAAAAAATGTGATCTTATACTGCCTAAAGGAAGTATAATTAGTAATTCTGGATAGATAGCAATCCAATTGTACCCTGACTCGATTGTACTACATTTACTGTATGCAGTGATGGGTGCCATATTTTAAGAAAGATATTGATAAGCTGGGGCATATCTAAAGAAGGATTTTGAAGGACTTTGAGATCAAGGTATATTAGGATAGGTTGAAGAACTGGAGAAATCTAGTTTGGAGATTGGAAAACTCAGGGAAGGATATAACATTTGTCTTCAAGTATTTGAAAGTTTCATATTATAGAGGAATTATAGTTTTTTCCCCCTTTACCCCAGAAGTCAGAACTGGGAACAATGGGTAGAAGATGCAAATGGACAGATTTAGACTTGGATGGAAGAAACACTTTTTGATTTTATGTGTGTGTGTGTATAAACTATATTGATATATCAAATGAATATTTATATTAGTTATCCAAAAATTGAATGGGCAATTTCAAGGGGTGGTGGCTTCATTCCACTGGAGGTTTTCAAATAGAAGGTAGCTCCCTGGCAAGTGTATATAGGTTTGGAGCTATTGGAAGGGATTCCAACATTTTCCTCTGTAATTTAGGAATTCACTATTACTAAGAGGTTCTGGGGTGCTCAATCTGCTGGAAAGGGGAGTACTAATTATCTCCTTGTTAAGGGACTAAACCCAAGGCACATCAAATCTGTATGTTGCCTCAAAGACCTGCTATCAGTTATGAAAAGGGAACTCAATCTTTAAAGAAGGAGCTATTATTAATTTCTCCCAAATGCTTGAAATTACGTAGTTGGAGATGGGAGAGTTGCAATGCTATCTGGAAACACCACAAAGGACATTCATTGCTCATTGCTCCCAACTAGGAATGCTGACCAACCTTGAAGTAGCTCTCCAGGGGAAATCTACTAAATAAGGTCCCAAGATCTACAATAAGATCTTGATGCACTGGTTGATAAATCTTCTGTCAATGCTTTGACCTTGGAGATGGATCCAGATGGATATGAAAAAATAAATGTCAAAGAAACTAATGAAGGCAAACAAAAATGTCTGACTCTCATTATACATAAAGAGAGTGAAGGAAGAAGGCACCTGTAGACAAGTATAAGGGTGATGGTGGTGGTAGTAATCATTTTTCAGAGGATCTGTGCATGGGATCTGCCCTTCAAAATTTAATCTTCTATAGAGAAGGATATACCTATCACAAGCACTAGAAATACAATATGTATACAAATAGTATATCAATATGTATTAGCTACTTCCCGTCTTTTGTTTTCACTTTCCATCCAAATTTTCTAGCTTAGTAGGCTTGTCCCAAAGAGCCAAGGAAGCAAAAAAAAGAAGAAACCCAAAGAAGTAAATGTAAGAATTTTCTCTAAGGCTCTGACTAAAGACAGCTTAGAGTTATATCAAAGAAATAGTATGTATAGGGTCTACTTAAGAAATACTTAATTTCAGAGGATAAATGGCAGATATAAATTTCACACACACATGCACACGCACACACACAAACACCTTTCTTTTCTTTTAAATTTAAATGTATTTATTTATTCTTTTGCATCTTATATTAAAATATCCAGTTAACTCCCTCCTTTCTTCCCTTCTCCCATTAGAGAAGGCATCATTAGACCAAAACAAAATACATATATATATATGTATATGCATATATATATATATAAAACTATGTATTGCTTATTTCAATTTATCAATTCTTTTTCTGGAGTTGTACATATACAAGTCATTCTTCAAATAATATTTCTGTTGTTGTATATAATGTTCTTTTTGGTTCTACTCATTTCACTCTTCATAATTTCATACAAAACTTTTTGTGTTTTTTTAACCTACTCATCATTTCTTATGGCACAGTAGCATTTCATAATAATTATATGCCATAATTTGTTTAACCATTTCCAAACTGATAGATGTTATTTAATTTCCAGTTCTTTATCACCACAAACAGAGCTACTATAAATATTTTGGAACATATAGATTTTTTCCCTTTTTCTTTGATCTCCTTAGGAAACAAACCTACTAGTGGACACTAATACACTGTTGATAGAACATGCCTTTTTATATATGTAATTTTCCTTATCCTTTATTATATAGATATTAAATAAATATATGCATATTTTACATAAAAATAAATATATATCCATTTTATATAAAATATATTTGTATATATTTTGTTTTCTTTTATAGCTATATGGTAAAGATTAAGGGTGATCACATTTATAGGGAAAGTTCATAATCTAAACAACTAAGTTCACAAATTTCCTTAGAGTCTTTGCACTAGGAAATAGTTAATGTGCATAATTGCTTTCCACCTCTATTGCAAATAAGAAAGCCTGTCCAAATATGTAAAGGGAAAAGAGGATAATTTTTTTAAGTGAAAAGGTTACATTGCTTCAGGATGAAATATTGCACCATTCTTCAGAAATATTAAAAAATGCACTTTCAACTTATAGCTTTTCTGCCATATATCAGTTTTAGTCCTTGAAAAATCATTGTTAAAAACCTATATTCTTGATAATCATTTAAAAGAATCATTTAAAAGAAATTGTCTCCTTCACCAACATATGCTGTGTGCTGATGATCACATTTTGGAAAAGAAAGGTTGTTAGAGCAGTAAGAGTCACCAATGGAGGGGATTAATATTTGGAGACTGAAGAGTCTCACGTTAGTAGGGAATATTGGGGTCAAGCCTAGGCTACTTTCAACTGAGTTTCCTATTCTTTGGTTGTCTATAAGAAGCTAGAGTACCATGCAGCCAAAATCATACCAATTTATTAAGCCAGGGGAGAAAAATCTATGAAGAAAGGTGTTATCATTCCTCTTATGACCAACATCCATAGCTGAGCAGGTTCTAGAGAGCCAAGCCAGCCGATGTAAAACTGAAGGAGAGACAGAAGATGACATATGCCTGGGGTGACTATAGAAGAGGTGGAGTTAAAACCACTGTCACCATCTCAACGACTATCAGCACTTAGTATTAGGATTGGGAGACAAGGAATGACAACATTCTACTCATGAGGTATTTCAGTTCCCTTCTTAGTAATCAAAATTATTGAATACTTGGGGGAAAAAAGTTCTTGGGTCCCATCCCCAGTTTTTGCCACCATAACATTAGAAATAGATATGATTTTTTCAGTGGAAAAGACATTAAAGAAGATGAGTTACCATTTGCTTTGCTGCTTCATCCTAACAACTACTGGGTCTTTCCATCTAATTTGTAGTTGAAATCTCTAATATGTGTTGGAATTAAAATGATTAGTATTAGAATTGTAAGAATATGAGCTTCCTGAAAGTGTGGGCTGTTCCTTTTTTATTTGTATATGAGCATGGAGCACAATATTTTGTTCATAGTAGTCACTTAAAAATATTTTTCATTCATTCATTCATAAATTCTAAATCCTATAATAGATGCTGGCATTAACAAATATAGAAGTGAAGGAGACTTTGTTCTGAAGAAGAAATATTCTATCAGAGGAGAGTGGAATGCTATAAATATAGATATACGCAAGCTCTCTATAACTAATACATATACAGAGAGAATATACATACATAATGTACACATAAGCAATGAATAATGTATTTAGAGATAATGTATATAAAAATAAAAACAAGAAATTTTGAGATGGGGCATCACTAATCGCTAGGGAAGAGATTAGGAAAAGCTTCATGAAAAAAGGTGGCAGGGCAGCTAGGTGGCTCAGTAGATCTGGAGTTGGGGAGATCTGGGATCAAATTTGACCTCAGACATTTCCTAGCTCTATGCCTGTGGGTAAGTCACCTAACCTCATTTGCCTAGCTCTTGACTTTCTGTTTTGGAGTTGTTGCCAAGACAGAAGCTAAGTGTTTAAAAAATGAAAAATAAATTAAAAGTTGACATATGAGCAAAGTATTCAAAGACATACGTATAGGAAATTTCTTTTCTCTTCTTCCATCCTATTACTCCCATCAACTCTCTTTCTTTTAATTATACTGACCTTCCACAGGGTCCTAGCATCTTAGAAATTTTATTTTGTTTTATTTTAAGACAAAGCCCCACTTTCCACATTGACTTACGGCCAACCTTGCTGGCTTCCAACCCAGGCTAGCCTGGGAGCTCAGTTGGAAAAGTCCTAGACAAGATGATCTGTTGTGGCAGATACTATGTGGAAACTGATGCTTTGGAATAGACAGTTGAACCCAGTAGCAGGTTCTATGGGGAATCTATGGAGCAAAGAGCAATCTCCTGGTGCTTCCTTTGCTTGCTGGGGCTGGGCTCCCTTTGCCCTTACCTTCCCACGCCTACTGAACACCCTGTCCCTGGTTAATGACAGGTCTTGGTTTTATTAAGTAAATCACATCAGCATTACAGCTGTCACACAAACTCCTTGACCTTCCAGACTTGTGTGAATGAAAGCATATGAGCCAGGTGGCCACCAAAAATTAAGCCAATTGTCCTGGGAGGACTTCTCCGTGGACATATCTACTGACGCACCCTGTTTTTAACTGGGGTGTGTTATCTAGGGACCTCTTCGAGCAAACACAAGTTGGTATTTAGGCAGATAATGCTGTAATTGGCTCTTCCTTGCTCCACACTGGTCAGAAAAGTTGAAAGACTGCAAGAAAGTTCCAGTTCTATTAACTAGTCAAGTCTTTCCAGATACAAAGACTATGCCTGCTTCAGCAATTATTTTATGCTTTCATATTGCTGTTGTTCAATCCCATTTTACAGTAAACTGAAAATTAAAAATTAAGTTAGCAAGTGCCTACTATGTGCCAAGCACTATGCTACATACTTTACAAATACTATTTCACTTGATCCTCACAACAACCCTGGGAGGTAAGTGCTATAATTATCTCCAATTTAAAGATGAAGAAAGTGAGGCAAACAGGCTGAATGACTTACCAAAGGTCATACAGCTAATAAGTATCTGAGGTCAGTTTTGAACTCAGGTCTTCCTGACTCAGAGGATATGGCTCTAGCCACTACCCTAGAGATAATTCATTGTGGTGGAAAGAGCACTGAACTTGGAGTTAGAAGGATTTTGTCCTCTACTATTTCTTTCTTAGGTGACAATAGATATAACCCTTCACCTCCACTGGATGTCTCCTCTTTGGCAAAATGCAGAAGTTAAAATAAATGATCCTTAGGGACTTTTTGATCTCAAGTCTATGATCTTTTATTTTTTTTTTTTTTTTGATAGGTTTGACCAGGCGACTAATGTTCTAGGTCTCAGGTATCTGATTTTGTTTATAAAGAAAAAGGTGCTCAAATTTTTGATCATTTAGCATCAAGTTGTCATAGCTTCTCATTTTAATATGGATTCAACTTGCCACAGAGAGTAGGAAATGGTTTGGGTGAATATCACTGCTCTGGAATTTTGCAGTCAAATTATCCTCCTAAAAGAGAGAACTATTAAGTGTGTTCTAATGAAGGCTCTACCTTATAGACCAGGGGTCAACAATGTATGGCTCTCTAGCCATATCTGGCTCCACCTCCCGACCTGTCAGTCCAGGCAGAGCCCCAGGATGTGCCCCAGGGGGCTCTTCAGCCCCCGCCCCAGATTCCTGGGCCTTCTGCCTCCAGCCTTCTTCCGCATGAGTTTATGACTCTCAGGATCAAAAAGGTTGCCAACCATTGTTAATAGACCATAGGTACCATATGATATTTTTATTGTCCTCCAAAAAAAAGCCTGCAAAAAATTAGCTCACACTCATTTCTAAGCCATGTTCATTAAAATTCTAACTTTACCAAAAGGTATAGGGATGGGGGAGAGAAGTCAATTGGGCCTATTTTTTCATATTCAAATCACTTGTTCCCAATACTAACTTATTAGTCAGCCTCTTTTCAGTCATGTCTGACTCTTCAAGCCCCCATTTGGAGTTTTCTTGGCAAAGATATTAGAATGACTTCGCATTTCCATTTCCAGCTCATTTTATTGATGAGGAAACTGAGGCAAACCAGGTTAAGTGACTTGCCCAGAGTCACACACAAGTAAGTATGTAAAGCCAGATTTGAACTTAGGAAGATAAGTCTTCCTGACTCCAGGCCTACCACTATATCACCAGTGCATCTATTACCTACTAATTAGTAGTAATTACTTACCACACATCAAGTACTGCTCTGAAGGTCTACCTAAAATGATTTTGGTTCTAGGTCTCAGGTCTCCGATTTTGTTTATAAAGAAAAAGTTGATCAAATTGTTAGATTTGGAATTGTTTTGTTTATTTTTCTCATCTCAGAATGTCTTTGTGGTTGCAAAACAGAAAATGGGATTTAATGTTCTAATACCTAAAAGTGATTTTATTGACCTCAGGTGAACAGAGATATCAATAAAAATTGTGAAAGAAAAAATTTCTATCAAGCAGGACAAATCTTATAACTAGCACTTTGTCTAATGTTTGAAGATTTACAAAGCACTTTATGGATATTATTTTCTCATTTGTGCTGACAACAGTGCTAGGAGCATCATTATCTCCATTTTAGTGATAAGGAAAATGAGTCAATCAGAGGTTAAGTGACATCCTCAGGGTCCCACAGTATCTGAAGTTAGAACTGAACTCATATCTTCTTGACTCAAGGCACAATACTCTATCCTCTGTACCCCCAATCTGTGATTCTATGATACTATATGGCAGCATTGACTCCATGACTTCTTACATCATGAGTCTTTGTTTTATTTTTTTTTGATCATTACATTTTTTTGAGCATTAATTCATCTGAAAGACTGGTAATTTTCTTCAGGCAATTGTTGAGGATTTCCAAGGGTTTAAGCTTCCTTTCTCCTCAGACAGCAGTTTATCACTTTCTTACAACTACTGATAGCTTTTAGTTCTTTTGTATTCATTCTCTTGCCTCCTGAGTTCCTTACCTGTTCACTCGCTGCATTCAATAGTTAAATGTGACCTCTTTAAAGCCAGAGACAGTTATTCATTTTGTCCTTGTATCCCCAAAGTGCTTGGCATGTAGTAGGTTCTTCACAAATGCTACCCAATTGTATAGCTCTGCTGTTAGATGTTTCATTTTAATGGCTAATCTATTTAAATTCTCCAATGTGCTTTTTTTTTTAAACCCTTGTACTTCGGTGTATTGTCTCATAGGTGGAAGATTGGTAAGGGTGGGCAATGGGGGTCAAGTGACTTGCCCAGGGTCACACAGCTGGGAATTGGCCGAGGCCGGGTTTGAACCTAGGACCTCCTGTCTCTAGGCCTGACTCTCACTCCACTGAGCTACCCAGCTGCCCCCATCCAATGTGCTTTTTTGATGATTTTTCTTATTCACATTCAGGGCCCTGGAGCCTTTGGTGGTGTAGTTTCATGACCATAATTAAATGTTAAGTATCTGTGTGACTCAATAGAGGAATACACCTACCTTTCAAATCTAGACACCTGGCTCCCAGTCAAGCCTGGGTCATTGGGGTCAATAGAATTGTTTTCCCTCTTATAGCTTCAGATTGATATTTGTCCAAATTCCTAAGTATTTTTATATTGGGAGGGGTAGAGACCTGTGATCTTTGTATATAGGGAGTTCCCACTTTGAAAACTCCCTCCTCTGATACAGATCAATTCCTTCAATCTAAATTGGCTCTGACAGTAAGAGGTTAAATGGCATTCCCATGGTCACCTAGACAGATTATATAAGTAGAAGGTCTTGACCCTGGCTTTTTCTCCATTTTCCTGTGTTTTCCTCTTTCTAAGCATCAATCCCCAGGCTTCCTCTTGGAAGCTATTTAGGAGTAGGGGGTACAGTTTCCAAGGTAGACATGAGTTTTGTGTGCGGGCAGCATGGGGAAAAGGTGATTGACATTCATTCGATGGGCACTATCCCATATCCTTTGTAATTCAATTAATGATCATGTACCTATTGAATGTATCTTGTGTGGAAGATGTTGAGCTTCTCTCTGGTTTTTCCATCTATGAAAAAACCTTGTAATTCTATCTCTGTAATTCTAAACTGATAGACTCTCTGGCTAAAATCCAAGAAATACTTGTAATAGAGTACTCACTCTTTGGAGAAACAACAAAGCAGTCTAACAATGAAAAATTCTTTTTGAATCCATTGGAATTTACATCATCCCTAGACCAACGCTTCTTAAGCCCTGTTAGAATTCTTTCTCAGTAAATTGGGCTTCCTCTAGAGCTCCAGTTTAAACTCCTATTCTTTAAAGATTTCCACAGGGTCTAAAATTATCCATGTGTCATACAATCCTTTCCTCATTTCCCTTAACCTCTGCCATCAATATTAATGCCCTTCTCTTCACCCTCATGAATTAGAATCTAGCTCTCATGGTTGTCTCTGGTGAGTAATCTATAGCTACTGCTGTAGACCATTCTCTGTGGTAAAATTTTTCATCTTCATATTTCCTCCTTTGTTCCCTTCTTTGATGTAGTCAAGTGTTCCATCCATCAGTGCAGATATCAACATCTCCACATAGACTCCCATAAGAAAGTTCTACATTCTGAAATATACATGGAGTTCTAAAGGAAGGATATGAACAAAAGGAGAGAAAGGGCCTAAAAAAATATTAGTTACCCTTAGGTCTTTTCCTCCTCTAAAACAGGGGTCCTTAGCTTGAATTCCATGATTTATTTGTTTTTTAAACTCTTTCCTTCCATTTTAGAATCAATACTGGGTATTGGTTCCAAAGCAGAAGAATGATGAGGACTAGGCAATGGGGTTAAGTGATTTGCTCAGGTTCACACAGCTAGGAAGTTTCTGAGAGCAGATTTGAACCCAGGACCTCCCATCTCTAGGCCCGGCTCTCAATCCACTGAGTAACCTAGCTATATCCTATGATAAAAAAAAATAACAATTATATTTTATCTTATGCATTAAAAAAATTTTTCTGTGGAGTCCATGAGCTTCACCAGATTGTCAAAAGGGTCCATGACTCTGGGGGGGAGGGGGAAATGGCTAAGAACCCCTTCTCTGAAGATTTTTATCCTGTTTTAAAAAATGTCAAAAGTAATTTAAATTCAAAAAGCAGAAGAAAAGAATCTGATATTAAAAGAAATTCCTGACACAAACTTCTAGTTATTTTAGTCATCAATAAGTAAAATTATCATGAAGCTTATTCCATGAGTATTTAAAAAGAAATTGTTAACATGATTATCTTTTGACTTTGGAGTAATAGAATTATTTTCCTTCCCTTTCCTTCTCTTCCCTTCTCTTTTCTTTCATTCTCTTCCATCGTCTCTCCTCTATCTCTCCTTCCCTCCTTTTCTCTCCTCTCCTTCCTCCTTCTCTTCTTTCAAAATATTTTGAAGATAAAATCTTATATATATATATATATACATATATATGTAAGTACATATATATACATATATATACGAAGTGATATATGTTCTTACACTGAGTGATGAATCAGTAACTGTGTGTGTACATCTGTAAAACAATAAGATCCCTCTTATTTATCTCATGCCATACTTTACCAAGTTTTATAGGATGAACATAAGGACTTGACCCAGTGACAATGAGTCATTTACATTACTAACACTCATTTGTCTTCTCTTAAATCACCAAGAACAAATTTGTATTAAAATCCTTAATTTCAGACAAAATGTCAGACACATATATACACAAATGGGTGTATATAATAAACTGTATAGTATAAAAGTATTTTAAGCAGTAAAACAGGAATTGAATCGTTTTAAGCAATTTGCCAACTCTTACCCAAGGAAATGATTTCCTTCATGTCTGAAAGTTACAACAGAAATATTAAAAAGTCAAACAAAGATACTTTAGTGATTAATATAGGAAATTCACTGTAAAAGGCTAGGGAAAAAATGATAGGAACATTTCTGATTTCACCAGCTTAAGGAACTCCTTTATTTTTTTTTTAATTTTTTTGGAGGGAACTCCTTTATTAAGAAACTCTTCCTAACAATATATTCGATACCCTCTCCGCCTAGAGCAGTAAGAAGTTAAATGACTTGCCCAGAGTAACACACCCAGGAAGTATTAGAGCTAGCCATTGAAACCAGGTTTTCCTGGATCTAAGGCCAGTTTTCTATCTGTTATGCCATTTTGTCACTCATTTGACGTATGTTTAATTATACTACAAAGTTCCACCCTGGAGTATAGAAGTGACCTTGAGTTATGAAGCACTTACTTAAAGATCATAAACTCTGACATGTTTTGTCACACTGCAGAAATAAGTAATATCTTAGTGACAAAGTTTCCTATCAAAAGAGCAAGCTAATTTAGTATGGAGACCTTCATCATGAATAGGTTGTTCTGTTGGTGATCAGTTCGTTTGCCATAATAACCCACAAAACAATGAAAAAGTATAAGACATTTATTTCTCTGTACTGAGAAGCATATTCCTACTTTAATATGAAGTTAGTGAATGGGGCAGGAAAGGGAACAAAAGGTCCTAAGAATCACAAAGTTTTTCGATCATCAACAAATATTATCCTAACAACTGGCAATCTAAACATAAGATAGCGCTGATCTCCTGGCAAGAAAGTGACATACTATTGGAAGAACTAAACCACGTCAATAATATATGAAACCAGAAGAGAAAAGAAGTTGTAGTTAAATAGAAGGATCTCAGGTTTTCTTTGGAAAACTATTCAAAAGCGCTAGAAGATTGTAGAAAAAGACAATGATAAAGATCAGTTCACAGAACAATTGTCTTCTTGTAGTATATGCAATATTCAAGTGATTCTTTGACACCATTGGGCTAATGTATAGTGTGCCTCCAGAGCTGGGGGCAGCCCCCACACCTCCTTATTTACCCAGTCTATGGCTTGCCCATTCCTATAGCCAGTGAGGCATACTCTACTCCCTATGCTATTCTGTAAAGCTATGATAAGCCTTCCTAGAGGCCAACAAAGAAGAGGCATCCCACTCATCTGACACCCAGGGAAATGGGTACAATAGAGCTCCCCAGTGTCTTAGGAAAGACCTGGCTCAACCAATCCAGGAACCAGTCACTGAGACCCCATGCCTTAGAATCCCACTATGGTCTTATTCCTATCTAAAGCACTTACCACTGACCCTTGACCAAGTGAATATTCTCTGTTCTTGGTGTATGCCTGGAGAAACTCTGCCTTTTTCTTTAGATATTACCTAGAGTTTTGCCGAGATACTTTCTTGGTCACCTCTTCCCTTGCAGATTTGTGCTTTTTCCTATTGTACATTGTGCTAATCTGTTACCACATGAAGCAAGTCAAAGTTAGTGGTTAGCAGTCCTTCTGATATTTGGGGTGCTGTTAGACCTTCAGCAGCCAGCATGGTACTGTGATTCAGGATGTGAGCACAACCATTGTGGGTTTCAATCACATATCCCAGAAAACAGGATTGCCATTCCTTAAGAACTGTACTATTAGCTTAAGAACTAAAAATATTTATCAAGCATTATTTCATCTTGCAACACTTAAGATAAACATAAAAAGAGAAACTCTATGGAAGTAATTGCAGCTTAAGTACAGACACAAATTGCAGAAAATAAAGAGGCAGAAAAAATTTAAGAACTTTGTATGATCCACCAAATAAAATCAATGTATGCTTTGATATTTGGGGCCTTCGATGGGAGGAGGAGTCAGGGAAGGATGTAGAAAATGTTTCTCAAATGTGAGAAACAAACCAACAAAAGGAGGTAGAAAATCCAAAAACTTTATACCTACATATCATGAATACTTTCTTCCAAAAGAGTCAAAAGACCCTGGGTTGTGGTGAGCACCAAAAAGTGTCACTAAAAATGAATCTGACTATATCTTAACAGGCAAGAAATGACCAATTCTTGGAAGGAAATAATATTGGAATTAAGTGTGTATGTATAGTCAGACCATCAGCTAATTAGAGCAAAGATCAAAATCGATAGCAAATTAGAAGAATTGATGAAAAGGAGAAAAAGAGAGTTGGAGAACTTGGCATCAAATCCTATGGGACCTTGTTAAAAATTAATCTGCACATCATTTCTTATGGCATGGTAGTGTTTATCAAATACTACAATTGTTGTTTTTTTTTTTTTTTTTTTTTTTTTTTTTTTTTGCCATTCTCTAGTTGATGGTTATTCCCTCAATTTTTAGGTCTTTGCCACCACGAAGAGAACCACTATAAATATTTTGGAACATATATATTCTTTCCTTTTTTCTCCAATTTTCTTGGAAACAGAACCAAAAGATATTACTGGGTTTAAGGTTATACACAATTTCATAACTATCTGAGTGTAATTCTGAATTACTCTATAAAATGGTTGGATCAGTCCACTTCCCACCAACCGTGTATGTGTCCCCATTTTTTCACCTCCTCTCCAACATTTGTCATTTTGCTCTTTTATCATTTGACTCAGTCTGATAGGTGTGAAATAATTTCTCAGAATTGTTTTGATTTGCATTTCTCTAATTTGTAGTGATTTAGAACAATTTTTCATATGCTTACGTACGGCTTTGATTTCTTTATCCAAAAACTGTTCTTATATTTTAACCATTTATAAATAGGGGGATGAGTCTGATTCCTTTAAATTTTACAAAGTTCTCTATATATTTTAGATATGAAACTTCTCCAGGAGATATCCAGGAAACCGTATATAAATTTTTTCCTCAATTTTCTGCTTTCCTTTTAATCTTGGTCACACTAGTTTTATTTGTGCAAAACCTTTTTAATTTAATGTTATCAAAATTATTCATTTCATATTCACAGTGCTCACCATCTCTTATTTATTCATAAATTGCAATCCTCTTCATAAATCTGACAGGTAATATATTACCTGTTCTAATTTGCTAATAATTTCTCCTTTTATGTTTAAGTCATGTATCTATTTTGATTTTATCATAGTGAATGAAATAAGATATTGGTCTATGCCAATTTTTGCCAAACTAATTTCCAAGTATCCCAGAAATTTTTACCAAATAGTGAGTTCTTATAATCAAAACTTGAGTCTACACTTTTGTCAAATACAATGTTACTACATTCTTTTGCTATAGTTTGTTGTTTATCTGTTCTGTTCCACCAAGCTACTTTTCTATTTCTTAGCCAGTACCAAGTTAGCTCTGATAATTATCGTTTTACAGTATCATTTAAAATCTGGTACTACTAGACTTTTTTCTTTACATTTTTTCATAACTCCTTTTATATTTTTGATCTTTTGTTCTTCCAAATGAATTTTTAAATTATTTTTTCTCACTTAATAGAATAATTGGTAATTTAATTGAGATGGCATTGAGTAAATATATTAGTTTAAGAAGGGTTGTCATTTTAATTTTATTTCCTTTGTCTACCAATAAACAATTAATATTCTCTATTTATTGAATTATTCCAAGTATTTACTTAATCATATGTGACAAATTTAACAATGTAAGTGAAACAGCAGAATACCTACAAAAATGTAAAGTGCCTGGATTATTAAAGGTGAAAATAGATTATCTAAATAAATCTATTTTAGAAAAATAAGTTGAATAGTCCATTAATGAACTTTCTTAAAAAAAAAAAGCAACAGTACCAGATGTATTCATCAGTGAAATATTTAAAGGTCAGCAAATTCCAATATTAAACAAATTATATTAAATAATAGATAAAGAAAGAGATCTACCAAATTCCTTTTATGAAACAAATATGGTGCTGATGCCTAAACCAGGAAGCAAAAACAGAAAAAGAAAATTACAGAATGAATATGGATGCAAAAGTCCTAAATAAAATACTAGCTAGGAGGAGGCTACAACAGTATATCACAAAGATCATATACATTGTGACTGAACAAGATTTATACCAGGAAACCAAGGGTGTTTTAATATATGGAAAACTATCAACATATTTGATTATATTAATGAAAGTAACAAATGCAAAAGAAAGCCTTTAACAAAATATGACATTAATTCCTATTAAATCACTGGAAAACAGAGTTATGAATGTATTTTTTCTTTTATTCTTTTTAAAAAATCCTTACCTTCCACCTTAGAACCAATAATGTATTGGTTCTAAGACAAAAGAGTGGTAAGGGCTAGGCAATGGAGGCCAAGTGACTTGCCCAAGGTTACACAGCTAGAAAGTGTCTAAGGCCAGATTTGAACCCAGGTCCTCCTGTTTCTGCACCTGGCTTTCAATCCACTGAGCCAGCTAGTTGCTCTGAATGTATTTTTTTCTTAAAATGAAACAAGGCATCTACCTAAAACCACCAGCAAATATTATTTGTAGTCGGGATAAAATAGAAGCCTCCTCAATAAGATCAGGAGTGAAACAAAGATACCCATTATCACCAATTTTATTTAATATAGCATTAAAATACTAATAACAATAAAAGAAGAAAAAGAAATGGAAGGAATCAAATGGATAAAGAAATAATCAAACTCTTTTTTTACAGATGACTTGATGCTATATGTGGAAAATGCTAGAAATTCAACTAAAAAGTTAGTTGAAACTATCAATAATTTTAGCAAAGTGACAGGTTATAAAATAAACCCACATAAATCATCAGTATTTCTTATATATCACTAACAATGAACTACAAGAAGAGATAGAAAGAAACACCCATTTAAAATAACCATAGACAAAATAAAATGTCTGGGAGTATATCTGCCAAAACAAACCCAGGAACTAAGTGAACATAATTATAAAATACTTTTTTTATATAGTCAGATTTAAATAATTAAAGAAATATCAATTGTTCATGGGTGGGCAAAATCAATATAATTAAGATGCATGTTTCCAAATGGTATAGTGTCAATTGGACCAAGACCCATGACATTGCAATACCTCCTTGTTGAAGGACCCGTAGTCTAATTGATTACACACTATTGGGTAGCAAGTTCATTAAATTAGTTCATCAGTATATTGGGATAGACAGTAATGATAGAGAATAAGTTAGACCTGGTGTTGTAATGGTGAAGCAGAATAGAAGAAGATATGCAGGACTATATTTGGGAATATGTATGTACAATTCCAAATTACTACCCATAGAAAAGAATTCCATCTTTCTTTTAAACACACACAAATGTTCTTCTTGTGATACTATATGGTTAAAAATCATGGGCTGTCATTCTTTGAAGAAGTAAAAGTGATAAGAGACCCATTCATGAATGAAGGATGCATAATGGGTGCAAGTGAGGTATAACACATTTCTAGTGATGGTCTAAGCACAGGGGCATTATTCAGGAAATGTTTGATGGCTAAAGAGGTAGGTCAGCCATGCAGAAAGAGTGAATAAAAATAAATGATTGGACTGACCCTTGTGCTTCTGAACACTGAGTAGATCTGTAGAAAATCTAGTTGGATATGAGTGTGTGCATGGGAAACAAAGGCAAAAATGAGATAGCAGAAAAGGGGTGAATAGGTTGCCACCTACCCCAAGAAAGGGAGCATCCATATTGATGAGGTCACATATCCAGAAAGTACAGAATTATATTTTAAACAGTAGCTTTTCAAGTTTAGAACAGTCATCCATATTAGATTTTATCCAGAAGCTGAAATGAAAGTAAATAGTAAAACATTGTGAGTCATATATCATGATGACAAAATAATACAGTGGGTTTCCTTGGGTCACATATGGAAACCACCACAATTATTCCGTAGCCATGTATAAGACCCTGACTTGCTGGAAGGTAACCTCATTTAAAACAGCAAACCCTTTTCATGGGAGAGAATTATTATCATGAAAAACCATTATAATTATTATTATGTTATAGAGATTTTTATTAATTAAAAGAGTATATTTCATATACAATTATATTCTAAATAGCATTTATTATATTATGATATATTACATAATAATTAAATGTATTATATAATGCATTTTATATGATATTAAGAAGGTCAGGCCTGACTGAACTCCACATGTCAGTAAACAGTGGCTATTTTAACTGGGGCTCCCTGTGTAGCAATCTATTAATGAATTATAACCAAATTTCTCCCATGAGAATTTGGCCTCATATCAATATGACTCTGAAAGCAGAGATCAAAGCCTCTTCATCGGATTAATTCTACACTGACATACTTGTCTTGGACCATTGAAATCTGACCTTAGAATACTTGATATATTGCTTTCCTTTAAGCTTCAATAGTGAATGGATGGTTTGTTACTCAGGAAAGCACCATTCGTGTACACAGGAGATAAATGCTCAGAAATGTGAAATTGATTTGGTTTTTTTCCACCGCTACAGAACATGGACATAGAATAAATCTTTTTCTTAGAGGCTCATACTTTCTTTTTGGTTTGGCAACAAACAGTAGAAGATGAATGAAAAGACTTTCAGATAAGTTGTGACTTTGCTGGCTATTCAGAGTCTGTTTGGGCATGTCTAAGACTGAAGATCAAAAAGTCAGGCTAGCTGCCATATATTTGAACTTCCACCAGCCAGTTGGACAAGGGCTAGAGCTGAACTTCCCAAATGGACATGTAGGGCTTAAATTACATAGGAATGTGAATAACTTTGACCTCGCAGACTAAAGAGAAAAAGCTCTGCTTATTTAAAGACCATCTTATTTTAATCTGTGTCTTTGAAGTTAGTCACGTCTGAATTTCCTCTCTGGAAAGTTAACCAAAATAAATTGTCTAATGGAAGGGCATAAAAAAAATGTAGTAATATGCAGCATATTTTTGTCAATTTTTAACATAATACTAGAAAGCAACATTTTAAATAAACATAAAATAATGACCTTATTACCTAGATCTCAAGAGGAAGTGGTACATGGAATCAGGACTAAGTTCATATCAGCCCAATCATTGGAGGAATATCAGCGATAAAATCTATCTGAGCATTTTCCAGCTTGTGAACATGTAATCATCCTCTCTCTTCCAGCATAGTGGAAAGTCTTAGAAGATGAAGATTGTCTCATTTTTTTGTCTTTTCGTTCCCAGCACTTAGCAAAATGCCTGCCACATAGTAGGTACTTAATAAATGTTTGCTGAATTGAGTTGACCTTGACCAAGTTTACCTCTTTAAGCCTCATTTTTTTTTCCATCTATTAAATGTAGATAATAATTAACCATAGCACTTCTGGGTCACATGAGAAACAAGATGTCAGACTAGACATTTTCTCTAATCCCCATAACCTCTCAAACCTTCCTAAAACATAAATTATATGTCAAATATAAATAACTTCAACTGTTTCCATGATCTAGGACACCCAGAATCCAAAAGATTAAAAAAAAAAAGCCAAAGCCATGAACTGATGCTCACTGACCCTTTCTCCCACCTCCAACTCCCATGCTACCAGCAATGAGGCTACACTAACAGTCCCCCTAAGGACAAGACATAGGTTTACATTAAAATCTGCACCCTGTTCCCCCCTCCCTTTTTAAAATACCATGAGAGACTGTGGTTCTAAGCTGCTGAAGTTTCTTCTGGCCTGGAAAGCCAGCTTGGTCATAGCCCTTCAGAAGCAAAAGTCTGTCAGGGGCCACAACTCAGAGGCACAGAGTTAGAGCTGCAAAGATATGATTGTACCAAGAAAAGTATGCTATGAACAGCTGGTGCCAGACAAGAGAATTAAGGAACAAAGGAAGAGGAACAAGCCACCAGGATAGGATACTGGGGGGTTGGGAATGGAAGGGGAAGCTATGCAACACTCTTCAAACCCTGGGGAAAAGAGCACAGGACCCAGTTGGAACCAGTGATCACCTTAAAATTATTTGGGACAGTGACCTATATTGGTGAATTGTGAATTGTCCAGTGTAAGAGGAGACTGAAATGCTTTGAGATTCAACCCCTTAAGGAAACCACAACCAGAGGAGAGGAGTCAGGAAATGAATAATAAGGAAAACAAGGGAAGGAAACAGAAAGTATCAAAATCTAAGAAGACAAAAACTCAACAATCTTGATTATAAGCAGATAAATCAACAGGAAGAACAGTAACTGAAGGAAATATAGCTTTCAAAATGAGTTTAGGCCTCTATGAATAAGTACTACAAAATTAAGGAAAATAATTCAATACTTGATGAGAAAGAGAACCCTGTAGAATTTGAGAATATGAGACCACAATGAGTCTTTCCTGACTCAGTTAAATGTGAATGAGAGCAGAATTTAAGTTCTACACAGTAAAAATAAAAGCAGTACAGAAAAACTTGAATCTACAATGGCAAGCTTCAATAGAGGGACAAAAGAAAGAACAATAGGTCTGGGATGCAAATAGACCTAGAAGAGGAGAAGCAAAAAAAAATGTTAAAAAAAAAAAGCTCACTACTCAAGAAAAAGATATAGATCACAAAATCAGGATAATTGGAGAAAACCTAAGGATCATAGGTCCCTCAAAAGAACATAGTACAAAAAAACCTTAATACTATAATGACAGAAAGAATAGAATTGTCTGGGTCTTTTGAACATAGAAAATGAAATCTCAATGGAAAGAATTCACAGATCAGTTCCAGAAAAAAACCCAAGACTACAAACTCCAAGACACATAGTTGTTAAATTGAGCAATTCAATTCAGAAACAATTTCTCCATGCCATCTTGAGAAAGAACTTCGGATACAAAGGAAACCATTTTTTCCTACTAGAAAAAAGGAGCAGGGTATGGAATAATGTGTGGTTTTTTTAAAAACAAAACAAAACAACTAATTAATTTCTCTTTGTTACATTAAAATATCTAATTAACTCCCTCCCCTCATTAAGAAGGCATCATTTGACAAAAAAGATATATGTTTATATAAAACCACCTATCATTAATTATTTCTTTGGAAAATCTTTTGAAAAGCAATGGAACTCAAGGATAACCTATACCCTTAAATTTGAAGTTAACCACATAGGGCAAAAGACTAATATTCAATAATAAAAATATTTTTAAACATTTTTAGAAAGAAAATTAGGAAGGAAGAGATTATTTGCTCCTTAATTATCCCAAACAGAATTCACTAGAAATGAATGTAGACAGTAATGGCAACAGAAGGAATAGTTAGAGACTTCTTTCTAAATGTACACACAGAGATGGAGTGAAAGCAGAAATTCAGTAGAAGTCATAGTGAAGAAGCAGATAGGGGGCATTATAGACAGAACCTTACCTTGCCTTCAGGTAAATGCTTCTTTTGGAAGACTACATTATAACATGGGAAGGTACATGAAAGGCAGGGAGGGGATTAGGGGAATAAAGAAGAGTGAGTCATGTGGCAGGGCCAAAATAAAGGGCTAGAGGAAGGTGACCTCTGTGGTTTCAGAAAGATAGATGAAGGGGAAGGGGGAATGATTATGATAATGAGATTAAATCTACCTTGCCCATTCTCAAATCTAATCACCAAAGTGTAAACAACTCCACTTAATTCACAAGTTGGGAGGTCTGTGACCCTGTATGCTAGAGTGAGTGATGAATCAGAATTTATTGACTGCCTTCTGGGTAGTCCTAAGAAAAGCATCTGTTGTGATTGGACATGTAAACTAAGAAGAAGGCACAGGGAGTGACGCAAAAGAAGCCCCTTTAAAAGAGAGTGATAACTTCCTGTAGCTCTCTTCTTGTTTGTGTCTTGGACCTGAAGAAGTGCTGGCTAAGACCTTGGACTAAATGAGACTGCTGTTAATCTCTCCCTTGGAATTACATATGGTGAGTGTAAAGACTAAATCTTCCTGGACTCTAAAGGAACTGCTCTTTCTAAAGAGATTCTGATACTGAAACTTCTGCTTCATTCATCTCCAGCCCTCCTGGGCCCTCCAGCCTTGGGCTCAAGGCTGAGCCCCCTTGGAATGAGGACTAATTAGATCTGTCTGAGTTGAATAAGGGGGCTGGAGCAAATTACTTAGCATGTTAGATTACTTATCCTGTCCTATCCTCTCTCTCATTTTCTTATTTTTTCTTCCTCTTCTCATTTATAAATAAACTTCCATAAAAGTCATTTTGACTTGAGGTTATTCTTTAATTGGGGATTGATAATTATCCAATTCCCTGGTGACCAAACCTTTTAATATTCATCCAACTAAAACCTCTTTTTTACCCCTTAAATGATTGAAAAAGATGAGGGAGAAAGAGGCCTTTTTTTGAAGGTGGGAGGGGATTCTACTGATGAAGGTTCTTGTGAAAGTGAAGACTTTACACTGGATGAGGCCATTGTCGATTTGAATCCTGAAAAGTTTACTTGTAATGGGGGGAGGAAGTTGGAACCCCTAGGGGCAATTGGCACCTAGAAGAGTTGGAGAACATGGACACAGGGAGATTTCCAGGCAAATATCTTTTAAAAAAAGGTCACCAAGAAAGAATATATATCAATGGAAGGTGGAGCCTGGAGACATGCCCTGCTATGGGGCAGGGTCCTCTCTGACACTTGTTTTTAAAACAAAGAACAATAGAAAACGGGAATCCATGGGGTATGCCCTATAAGGCAATGGAAGGAGATGCTTAGAGGGCAAATACCTTGAAAACTTCAATTATATAAAGAAAACAAAGAAAAAAGAGAAACCAAATGATTATGGGGATCATGAATCAGAGAATATGGGTCTAGATTAAACAGAGAAAATAGAGTTAGAAAAATCATTTTTGGAAAGGGAAAAAATGGGATTAATAATTGTAGCATCTACTTCACAGGATTTTTCTTAGGATTGGATAGGATTATGTAGGCCAAGAACTTTATAAATTTTAAAGCACTATATAAAAAGAAGTTATTATTACCATCCCACCATTCCCTTAGAGAGTAATAAAATGAATGACATCAAATGCCTGACATTTTATTTCTGCTGGATAGAAAGTGGAACAGCTGTTTCTAAGGCAGCTATTAAAGATTTCCACCACCGTGCTATGTGCATCCTGCCTAGCACCAATGACTACTCTGGTAAGATATAAGCCTTCTCATACTATGAAGCCAATGTAATAAACATTATATATTACATTTATAGCTGATGTTGGAGGACCCAAGGGAAAATTGGTTTAGCATTTGTTGAAATTAGGATGGTTTAAAACTGTTTGGAGTAGTCTAAAGGAATGTGGTCTACTTCTAGGAAGACTCTGGGGTCTAATTTAGTTCATGCCTAGACACTACTGTGAGTCATATTTAGCTCTCTTGTGGACTTCCAGGACTTGGTCATAATCACAAAGAATTAATAAGTCTCTATTTGCCTATCGAACTCTGAAATACCTTATATAGAGAGGTTTAAATGTAATAGGGAAGAGGAACTGGTTAAGAAGGGCATAATCTTGGGATGACATCCAGAGGGCTCTGCTCACTGCTAACCCACCTATAGGCTCAGGAAAACTTTAAGGGGAAAAAAAGAGTAGGACTCTGTTCTCCACTTTGGGGTATATGTTCTGCCAATTTATTTAATGATTCTGGAAGGTCATTTAATTAGCTACTGAACTGGAACTGAGTGTGCTTTCAAAAAAGTCCAACCAAATCTTTCTTGCCTGGTGGCAAATAAGGCAAGAACTATTGTTTGCCTCCTTTTGGGAGAGGGTTGTGTAAAGGGAACCCCTTCCTTCTAGGGTCACGAACATTCTTCTCATCCAACCCATCCCATTAGTGTGTCTAGAACACTTCAAACAGAGGTCACAGGTTAAGAGCCCTAGGAACATGACCGGGAACTAAGTGTACAAGTCTGGGTCAGAGAGACTTTGATTGTTTCCTAAGATATGATAGACCAGCTCAGAGAGATAGGAAGTGACCTGGAGAAAAGGGCTATAAAAGATAAGACCATAGAGAAGATTGAGGTCTTTGGCATGAGTATAATGGGATTGATTCTTCTACTTCATTTGGCAATGGTGGCTTGTGTGGAAGAAACCCTCCTGGGCTGGTAAGACTTTTGCTCTGAAGAGACTACTGGACTTCCATGTGGAGATCAGAACCTTGTCAGAGAATGAGCTGAAATTCTGCAGATCAGATTTTAGGGTGGTAGGCTAGAAAATAATTTTCTACTTCTTTATTTCTTTCTTATACTCTATTTATATTAAATTAAATTAAATTGTCAAAAGCTACTATTATCCTTGTGACTTAAGAGTTGATTTTATAAACCATGACCATGAAATTTTTTTCTGATATTTTTTTTAACAAAACCAAAGTAGCATTTTAATTATTACATATTACATTTATTTTCATTATTATAGGATCCTTAGGCCCTCCACACCCAGGTGAAATGCACATATAGCATTTCTATTGCTTCTGTTCTTTTTGTATCTTATTTATTCTTTCCAGATCTTAGATTGCAGGATTAGAGGGAGATTGACAACTGGAGTTTTGAAAGGTTGGAAGAATCAGTAGAATTTTCCAGCAACCATTGCCACCACTATGCTGCTTGACCTAGGTCAAAAGTGGAACAACCAAGCAGCTGAAATTCCATATCCTGCAAGCAAAACCATAACTTATCAATCAGATATACACCAGACAAAAGTGATATCACAGGTGAGAGGAATGTTTGTAGCAGCCTCTTTCTTTTTTTAAACCCATTCTCTCCAGTGACCAAAATGTATTACCCAATTGGGAAGATGGGTTTGATTCTTATTATATCGTCTCAATAAATAACCCTTTGAAAAAGGTAATTGGTGTTAATTGCTTATAGATGATATTGAAGAAAACTTAATTGGTTAAATGATTTAGGGGCACCAATTGCTGGTGCTTAATATTGGATAGGAACACATTGGAATGGGGTCTTGAGTTTATAGCAAGAGAATAACAGCACTACACCACAGGGCTAGCCCTTGAATCTTTGGAGGAGATGCACATGCTTTGAGAACCTCAGCTCATAGTGCACTTATGAGTCTAGTTTTGCTAAGTAAATATGCCCAGAGTATCTCCAGACCCTCATTGAAACAAACTTCTGGTATTATCTCTAATCCCTCATTATGCTCCTATTAGGAAGAATGTAAGACTGGAAGTGAAATGGGAGCAAGGAAAAGGAACAGAGTTTTCTATTTACTTATAGAATTGTTCAGTCACATCTGACTCTGTGACAACTAATTTGGATTTTTTATGGCAATGACACTAGAGTGATTTGCCATTTCCTTCTCCAGATTATTTTCACAGATAAGGGAACTGAGGTAAACAGGGTTAAGTTACTTGCCCAGGGTCACACAGCTAGTCAGTGTCTAAGGCCAGATTTAAGCTCAGGTCTTCTTGATCATAGGTCTAGTGCTCTATCCATTGTGCTATCTCTCTGCTCCTATTTACTTAAATTAAGATCAGCTATTTCTTAATGTTAGTCTAACCAGTTAGCTAATCTCTGTCTACAAGGCTAGTCAAACAATACTAAATCATTTGAAGGTAATGAAGATCATAAGATATTTATAGTTGGAAATGACCTTAGAAATTCTTTAGTATAATCCTGTCATTCCATAGATGAAGAAATTGAGTCCTGGAGGAGAAAAAAAAATACCCTAAGGATCATGAAACTAGTATGTGGTAGACTTGGGATTTGAATTCAGATCCTCTGATTCCAAATCCAGTATTCCTCCCTTTGCACCACACTACCATATTACCAGCTTTAAAAAGAAACTAAGATGTAGTTTACATTTATTCCCTGAATTGGTGAATGATTAAAATAATATACAGTATTCAGAGAGAAAATGATCATGGATAGGAAGATAGCACTCAGCCACAGAGTGACAAATCAAGACGAGTAAATCTAGACAATAGAAGCTGGAAGACAGATAGTCATCTGCTTGGTCAACTTGACAAGGTCTTGACTTGCTAACAGGGTCAACCTATTACATGTTGACTTGCTGTTTGCTTGCTCCGTATCCTAAAGGTATCTCATCTGCTCTTGGTAAATAGTCCTAGTTGCACAATGATTAACTTGAATTTATGAAAGAACAACCTCGCTAAGCTAGAGCATCACTCGATTGAGCACTGTCAAAGTAAAAAGGAGAGTGTGCCAGAAAATGCTGCCATTTTTGAAGTTCAAGGACAAGGGCTGTCTATAAGGGGATTTTAGGTTGCTTGCTTATTTGCTTTTGTTACTCAGTAGCCCTGGAAATATTTTGGCAGAGGGTCTTAGTATTTATTTACCTAGGCATTCCTCACCTAAAGGGTTAGATTCAGTGAACTGAAAGGAAATATTCCTTCAGCAAACTTGCAATACTCTTGAGGGTGATGTTCAGATGACCAAAGGGATGTCTACATTTCTTTGACCATTCTGTAACTGTGAAAAGAACTATTGAGATTTGCTTCCCTGAGCAGTGCTGTCAAATAGTTTGACAGTATGAGAATTCTTTTGGACATTTTTGTGAAGATTTGTTGGACCTCCCTCCAAAATGAAGGATTGAAAGAAGGAAGGAGGAAAGGAAGGAAGGAAGGAAGGAAGGAAGGAAAGAAGGAAGGAAGGAAGGAAGGAAGGAAGGAAGGAAGGAAGGAGAGTAGTAATGAAGGGATGGAAGGAAGAAAGGAAGGTAGGAGGAAGAATGAAACAGGCATTTATTAAATGCCTACTATGTACCAGGCACTATGTTAAGCATTTTGCAAATGTTAGCTCCTTCAGTCTTCACAATAAGCTTTTATGATTCTCATTTTGCAACTGAGAAAACTGAGACAGAAAATAAGTGATTGTTCAGAATCAAACAGTTAGTGAGCATCTGAAGCTAAATTTGAACCCAAATCTTCCTGACTCCAGGACTAGCTGTGGTAAATCTAACTCATGTGATTAAAATCAGTTTCTTCAGGTTTGTTTTATAGATCTGGAATTTAAATAATTATTATCCTTAATTTTTCTCCCTCCCCTCCCATTTGTTTACTGGTTCCTAGGTCATAACATAATACTTGGCACCTAATAGGTGCTTAATAATTATTTGTTCCATAAATAGAAAAAATAATTATCATTTTCTATCACAGGAAGCATTTTCCTCAAATTATACTTCTGAAATCACTTTCTGCCCTGTCCCTCCTTTACATAGAATATAAGTCCTTGAGGGAAGGAAATTCTTTTCATTTTAACTCTATATCCCTGGTATTTAGTATAGACACTTAAAAAATTCTTGGTGATTGTATGAATGAGAGAATGAATGAATAAAACATGCTTTGGCAAGCATTTCCCATGTAGATCACCAGAATATTAGAGCTAGAAGGTACTGAAAAGATCAACTAAACATAGACTTATAGATTTTGAACTGGAAGTGATCTTAGACGATATCTTGATCAATCCTCTTATTGTACAGAGTAGGAAACTGAGTCTAAGAAAAGTCTTGTCTGTCAATAAACATTTATTAGATGCTTACTCTATGTCAGGTGTGGTATTACACACCACGAGAAACAGCAACAAAAAAAGAGATAGTCTCTGTATCATTAAGGAGTATTCATTCTAATATGGGAAACAAAATTTGAATTTTACACAAGAGTATAGTAGTTAGGAGGCACAATGTTTAGAAGTCTGGGCCTGGAATCAGGAAGATCTGGGTTTTAATCTAACTAACTGTGTGACCCTGCACAAGTCTCTTAATCCTGCTTGCCCCAGTTTCCTCACTTGTACCATGAACTGGAGAAGGAAATAGCAAACCACTCCAGTGTCTTTGCTGAGAAAACCTCAAATGAGGTTGACTATGGCTGAAAAGAAATGACTAACAACAAAACAAGACTGGGTGGATAAAGTGTGAAGAGGGTTGACCTTATCTACTAAAAACAGGACTCAGAGGGCACAGGCAGCCACTGAAGAATTCCACAAAGTGATAAGCATGATAAACATGACATCATCTTTGAGGAAATGCCTATGATGTCACTCAGAGTCAATTGCAGTGGGGGGTCTAGACTCCAAAGAAATTTAGCAGTATATCTACTACTCCCTAACATATGAAAGGCAGGGGAAAGAGATTTCACAAAAGGATAACTTGCAATAGCCAAAAAACCATAAAAGTCACGAATTTGTTAATTCATGGACCAATCATATGCACATACATATAAATCTATATCCACATTTTTCTTAGCATCAGTCATCTATTCTCTCACATAGATTACCTCCTTCTGTCACCTTCCAATATTTTCATCTGGAATGTCATAGATTTGTGAGGGAGGGTGTCACCCACCATATTTAACTTGGTTATAGGTTCCAGCTTGCAGCAATCTTGAGAGAGGTTGGGGAAGAATCTACATGGCACGAGGCGGTGTTTCAATGCATCAGAGGAAAAAGAGAGACTATTTTGTTTGGGTGGAAATGCCTTGTTGGCAAGTGTCTTATGTAAGTGTTGAATAAGCAACTGTCTGAGGCCCCCCTCATCCAGACAGAGCCTGTTATGGGCTTATCCAGGAGCCCCTCAGAAGCCTATTTTGAGGGGCATAGTTTATGTTTGATCAAAATTCACTTTGAAGTTGCTGCAACAGTTAGGAATTTCCCTCCTTCCAGAGCTCACATCCGCTGAATTTTTTATCAAAGCAAATCTTCACATAATATTGTTGGGAAGACACTAAACATCCTATCACCCTCGAGGAGGAAATGATGAACCAGACAGCCCACTTTCAGCTCTTAAAAAAGAAATCCTTCCTCTGAAGGTGGTTTTCTTAGACAAAGTCATATCTGTATCATTAGAGAGAGGAAAAAATGATATTGGCCAAGTCACATACCTCCTCCTCTCAGGCTAAGGTGTGTGAACACAAAGCTATTTCCAGCATGTTACTTTCATTTAAATTTTATGTCAAGTTATTTCTGTCTGCAATGAGTAATCAGTGCTATTTGAATATCCAAAATGAGAGAGTTAAAAAATAGGCAGGACAAAGTTAAAAAAAGTTTTAAAGTTAAAATATAGCCATTCACTTATTCTTAGAACAGTTATTGATTGATTGATTGATTGATTGATAACCCTTACCTTCTATCTTAGAGTCAATACCCTGTATTTGTTCCAAGGCAGAAGAGCATTAAGGATTAGGAAATGGGGGTTAAGTGACTTGCCCAGGGTCACATAGCTAGGAAGTTTCTGAGGATACATTTGAAACCAGGACTTCTGTCTCCAGGTCTGGTTCTCTATTCACGAACCACCTAGCTGCCCCACAAACATCATTTATTACTATTCCATTACATTCATGTACCTCAGTTTGTTGAGTCATTCTCTGTACAATAGTCCTCTTTTCTTTTTTTTAAACCCTTACCTTTTGTCTTAGAATTAATACTGTATATTGGTTCCAAGGCAAAAGGGCAAAAAGGACTAGGCAACAGGATTTAAGTGACTTGCCCAAGGTCACATAGCTAGGAAGTGTCTGAGGCCAGATTTGGACTGAGTACTTCCTATCTTCAGGACTGTTTCTCAAACCACTGAATTTCCCATTTGCCCCCAAAACAAACTTTTATTTCAAGCCAACTAGGTCACTTTGTCAATCAATAAATATTTATTAAGTACCTTCTCTGCATAAAAGGCACTGTGAAAAGCATGTTGGTAGCTTCTAAGGGAGATCAAAAGTTAAGCAAGATAGTCAGTGACATTCAGGAGCAAAAATTAATTCTTATGGTTACATTCTTATGAGATAATTAAAATAATAATGTATAATAAGCCTGGAAAAAGTCAAGTGGAGCCAGATTATTAGGTACTTTAAATACCAAAAAGCAATTTTCATTTGACCCTAGAGGAAAAAAATACATTTAATTTGTAGAGTAATCTATCAATACAAAAGCATTTAAGTACCTCCTATGTGCTAACTACTGTACTGGGTCCTGGAGATTCAAAGACAAAAATTAAGCAGGTCCTGTCCTCAAGTGGCTTACATTTTTTAAAAAGATATTTTATTTTCCCAATTATATGTAATAATTTTCCACATATGTTTTCTGAGCTCATAAGATCCAAAAATTACCTCCCCCTCTCTCTTTCCTTCTCACTCCAATAGATAGTAAGCAATTTGATCTAGGTTATACACATATTTATACACATATTATCATGCAAAACATATTTCCATATTGTTCATTGATATAAGAAAATAGTCATAAAAACCAACCATCCCAAATTAAAACCCAAATAAACCAAAGTGAAAAATTGTATACTTTGATCTGCATTCCAGCTCCACCAGTTCTTTCTCTGAAGGTGGAAAATATTCTTTGTCATAAGTCCTTTAGAATTGTCCCTGATCACTGTGTTGCTAAGAGCAGCTAAGTCTTTCACAGTTGATCACCGCTCAGTATTACTGTGATTGCGTACAGTGTCTTCCTGGTTCTGCTTATTTCGCTTTGCTTCAGTTCATGTATGTCTTTGCAGCATTTTCTGAAGTCATCCTGTTCATCATTTCTTATTGCACAATAGTATTCCACCACCGACATATACCACAATTTGTTCAGCCATTCCCCAATTTATGGACATCCCCTCAATTTCCAATTATTTGCCATCACAAAAAGAGCTACCATGAAATTGTTGTACAGGTACGTCCTTTCTCCTTTTTAAGAAATATCTTTGTGATACAGACATAGGAATGGTATTACTGGATCAAAGAGTATGTACAGTTTTATAGCCTTTGGGGAACAGTTCCAAATTGCTCTGCAGAATGGATGGGTCAGTTCTTAACTCCCCCCATAATGCATTAATGTCCCAATTTTTCCACATCCCCTCCAACATTTGTCATTTTCCTTTTCTGTCATATGGATCAGTCTGATATGTATGTAGCTTACATTTCATAGGGAGAAATGTGTACCTGTAAGATACCTAAAAATTATGTACACAATAAATACAAACTGAGAGGCAATATGATATAGAGACTTCATATTAGAAAGACTTGGTTTCGTTTTTTACCTCTGATGCATGTTGGTTGTGAAATCCTAGGCAAGTTATTTAAGTTATCTGTGTCCTGGGTACCTCCATAAGACTTTGAACTACAGAGCAGGTAGAAGGAATTTCCTCAAAGGAAATTTTTTGTTTGAAAGAAATTATATATATTTTTATTTATTCATTCATTCATTCGTTTGTTTGTTTGTTTGTTTGTTTGTTTGTTTTAAACCCTTACCTTCCATCTTGGAGTCAATATTGTGTATTAGCTCCAAGGCAGAAGAGTGGTAAGGGTAGGCAATGGGGGTCAAGTGACTTGCCCAGGGTCACACAGCTGGGATGTGTCTGAGGCCAGACTTGAACCTAGGACCTCCCATCTCTAGGCCTGGCTCTCAATCCACTGAGCTACCCAGCTGCCCCCAAGAAATTATACATCTATTCCAAAAGCATTTATACAAGATAATTTTTAACGTGGAGAGGCACTAGCAGCTGGGGTAAGGAGATCAAGAAAGACCTAAGACTGAAGAGAGCACTTGAGTTGAGTTTTGAAGGAAACAAGCTTTTATAAGAGTTATATTTGAGAAATGGGAGCATTCCAGGCTTGGAGAAGAGCCTGTGTCAAACAGCAGGCAGAAGATGGAATGTCACATGTGAGGAACAGTGTTCCCTAATCTTCCTGTCTGATAGCAATAATAGCTAACACGGAGTGCTTACTATGTGCCAGGGATTACTATGCTAAGTACTGTGTTATTTAGAACTTTTGTGGGGTTCCATTTAGAGGTATTTGGGGCTCATTTTGAGCTTTTAAATGACAAACTTCCTGTGGACATTTGGGAGACTTTAAGACTACATTTTCCATGGTCCAGTGGGTTTCTGGTTTTGGACATGGTGACGTCTCCAACGTAAAGCACGGTTTAAATTCTAAGGTGGGGCTCTTTGGCTACATAGTAAAGATGGGAGAAGGTATGGACTGGCTGGCAATTTGAATGGATCTTAGCCAGGCACGTAGTCTTATATATTTTTACCAAATGGCCATGGTAATTAAAATATTACTTTTCCTCTTAATATCAGCCTTTATTATTTTTAAATATAATAGCACTCTACAATTATCATCTTATTTGATCCTCACAACAACCCTGGAAGGCAGGTACTCTCAACTTCATGTTACATATGAGGAAACTGAAGCAAATAGAGGTTAAGTGACTTTCCCAGGGCTTGTTATTGTTTAATCATTTCATTTCTGTTTGACCCTTGGAGACTCCATTTGGGGTTTCCTTGGCAAAATACTGGTGTGGTTTGCCATTTCCTTCTCCGGTTCATTTTACAGATGAAGAAACTGAAGTAAACAGGGTTAAGTGACTTGTCCAGGGTCACACAGCTAGTAAATGTCTGAAGCTCAATTCAAAATAAATTCTTCCTAATCCTAGTACTCTAACCATCTAGCTGCTCTTAAGCCCTTTGAATGGATCATAGTGTGTGGGAAGGGGAATATTGTCTGACAAGCCTGGAAAAGTCAGTTGGACCCAGATTATGAAGGACTTTAAATACCAGAGGAATTATAATTTGATACTTGGGAAGTACAGAACCAATGGAGTTTGTTGAGTAGAAGAAGGACATTGTCCTCAAAGGAGATCAGAAGAGTGTGACAAGTGTTTTTATTATTGTGGTTGGAGTAGTGGTTATTCAGCAGAGCCATTTAATACATCGGCAGGGGTGCAAAACTGGTTCCAGATACTTCCTAGCTGTGTGACCCTATGCAAGTCACTTAAACCCTAATTGCATAGTCCTTACAGCTCTTCTGCCTTGGGACCAATACACAGTATCAATTCTAAGACAGAAGGTAAGAGGTTTTTAAAAATACAGTCTTTGCTTCCATAAAATTTAGAATTTAGTGGAGGAGATAAAACATGTATAAAGCAAAATAGTATGCAAATCAAGACATGGTGTATGCATAAAAGAAGTACAAATGTTTTATTAGTTGAGGAAAAATAAAATACACAAACTATCATGGATAGCACTCATTTCCTCAGTCCAATGTACTTGAGATTGGCTGTGCCCTTCTGAGAACAGCAGGTCAACAACTTTACACCAAGAGCTCCCAGGATTATATTACTTCAATTAAGTTGTATTTATATTTCAAGTAAGTTCCTCTGATTATTGCCATGGATACTAAGAGAGACAACAGAGTGGACGGTGAAGAACACTGTATTAACCAACTAGGTGGCATAGTGGAGAAAGAGCTGGATTTGGAGTCAGAAAGAACTACATTCAAAGAAGGTCACTTTGGTAGGTAAGTCAATCAGCTTCTCTCAGTCTCAGTTTCCTAACTGTAAAATAGCATCTATCTCAGAGAGTAGTGGTGAGGATCAAATGAAATCATAAGGAAAGTTTCTCTAAAATTTTAAGTATTAATGATTATTAACCAATTCAACTGGAAATCCTGGCTTTGCCACTAAATATTGTTGTGACCTTGAAGAAGTGACAAACTCTCTGAATTTCATTTTTATTATCTTTTTTTAGTGTGTGTGTGTGTGTATGTGTGTGTCAGACACACACATACACACACACACACAGAGAGAGAGAGAGAGAGAGAGAGATGGGACAGGATTATCTCTTAAGATAACTTCCACTTCCAACACTCCATGAAGATAAGATAACCCCCTGTTTGAATCTCAGAGTTTCTTTTATCTGAAAAAGTTTATGGAGCAAAAAGCCTTTTGACCTATCCTCCTGTATTGTGGGGATCTTATGGGTCTATGATTAACTTTTATTATTAGATTTGATTTGAGAAACATTTTTAAGTCCCAATTACCTGAAAGGCACTGACTTAAGTGCTGGGGATATAAAGATGAGCAAAATATGGACATTTTTCTCAAGAAGTTTTTTTTTTAACCCTTAACTTCTGTGTATTGGCTCATAGGTGGAAGAGTGGTAAGGGTGGGCAATGGGGGTCAAGTGACTTGCTCAGGGTCACACAGCTGGGAAGTGTCTGAGACCAGATTTGAACCTAGGACCTCCCGGCTCTAGGCCTGACTCTCAATCCACTGAGCTATCCAGCTGCCCCTCTCAAGAAGCTTTCAATACATTAGAAGTGATAAAAAATATGTACACAGGTAAGTGTGATTCATAACAGAAGGTAGCAAATGCAAAGAACTTGAACCAGTTTGCAATATTATTTTATATTTATTCTGTAGATACACATGTATTTACATATACATGTGTATATAATGTAATGTAATGTAAAGTAAACATGTAAACATATAAAATATCCTTTTTGCCATTAATATATGAGTTCTCTGTGAGTAGATTATTTCATTCTTTGTATCTCCAAATTTCCAAAACCTGAAACATTGCAAGTACTTAATAAATGTTGATTGAGATTTTTTGTGGAGGAATGAATCATTTTCAGATAAGATCATTCAAAGTTCATTGTTACAACTTCTTTAGAACTTAAATGTTTCCAGGTGTGGTTTGCATATAAAGAGGAGAGGAATTGAATTGCAGAGTCACACAGCAAGGAAATGCTTGAGACCAGTCAAGAAACTCTTCTCAGGATTCCAGCCCAATTAATGAAAGGGAAGAATATGGGGGCAGGGCAAATAAAAGACAACAAAGTGTTAAGATCCTAAAAGAAATGTGAAGAAAAGTCCATATTTTGTTACCTCTTTAAAAGGCAAGGAATTGTTTAGTTGAACTTGATGGAAATTAGAGGGTGGTGAACCACTGGTTGGGAAAGAGAATAGGGGAATAAGTATTTATTAAGCACCGACTCATTGCCAGGTATCATATTAAATACTTTACAAATATTATGTCATTTGATTAGGAAGATTACAACATTCTTGGTGGCCCCCTTTCAAAAGCAGGACATGCAGTGTAAGGAGTGAGTGTAGGCAGAAGACATCTGTGAGAAGCAAAAACTGTATGAGTTAATAAGGCAACCACCTATGGAAGAAGAATCCAAATTTTTGAGAGTGAATCGTTCCTTAACTCTTGGGGCAGGTAGAAGATGCAGCACTTTTGAGCTAATTATCTCTTCTTTCTTATTATTAAAGACAAACATATAGAGGGCAAGGGGGGCTCATGAGATATAATTTTAAGAATGAGAACTCACAGAGAACCTTGAACTTGACACGATCAATTGTCCATTCATTATTATATATAAGCTTAGATGTGCTTAATTCTCTTAACTTGGAATTTGGCAAATATATCCAAATGGACAGTTTCAATAATACTATAAAAACTGTTTAGGGAATAGGTTATGTTAATACTTATTGCGATATTCAGTCCTATGATATGCTATGATATGTGTCAGTCATAAAGAGATGAAAACTTATTTTTGCATTAGTCAACACGTAGGTTTCATAGAATAAAATTTATGATGAACCTAGGACTTCACTGGAGATATACACACATATAAAACAGATATATACATATATATATAACACACACATATATATAAATGCATATACTTGTGTACATATTCTTATAGCATTCTACTTTATAATATTGCTAATTGCATGAACACATCCACATATATGGAAGGGAAGAGAATAACCTTAATTTATGTAGGACCTACGTGACATGTCTAGTACTAAATGTTTTACAATTATCATTTTGTTTAATCCTCAAAACAACCCAGGTCAAGAATATGAAGGGAATCAATGAAAAAAAAAAAAACATGTGATGGAAGAAGGTCTAGAAGTTCCAGATGTGAGACTATATTACAAGTAGTAATCATTAAAAGAATCTGGTATTGACTAAGAAATAGAATATTAAATTAGTGGAATAAATAAGGTACAGGATACGTACCAGTAAAGGAGATAGTCAGGTGGCCCGTTGAATAGAGCTTTGGGTACATAATTCAGGAAACATAAGTTCAAATCTGGCTTCAGGTATTCAGTAGGTGTGAGATCCTGGGCAAGTCACTTAACCTTTTGTTTGTCTTAATCCACTAGAGAAGAAAATGGCAAACCACTCCAATATATTTGCCATGAAAACCCCCTACAGGATTGCAAAGAGTCAGATACAACAGAACAAATGGACAATAACAATAGATAGTAGTTATGGATCATAGTAATTTAGCGTTTTTTTTTTAAACCCTTACCTTCCTTCTTGGAGTCTATGCTGTGTATTGGCTCCAAGGCAGAAGAGTGGTAAGGGCTAGGCAATGGGGGTCAAGTGACTTGCCCAGGGTCACACAGCTGGGAAGTGTCTGAAGTCAGATTTAAACCTAGGACCTCCCATCTCTAGGCCTGGCTCTCAATCCACTGAGCTACCCAGCTGCCCTCTTTAGCATTTTGATAAGTCCAAAGATCCATGCTTTTGTGGTAAAAACTCATCATTTGACAACAGTTGCTGGGAAAACTGGAAACCAGTTTGTCAGAAAATAGGAATAGACCAACATGTCACACTGTATGCCAAGATAAGGTCAAAATGGATAAACTTTTTAGTTATAAAGAATGATATCATAAGTAAATTAGGGGAGGAGGGCAGCTGGGTGGCTCAATGGATTGACAGCCAAGTCTAGAAATGGGAGTTTCTGGGTTCAAATCTGGTCTCAGACAGTTCCTACCTGGGCAAGTCACTTAACCCCCATCACCTAGCCTTTACTACTCTTCTGCTTTGAAACCAATATACAGTATTGATTCTAAGACAGAATGTAAGGGCTTTTTCAAATAAAAATCAGTAAATTAGGGGAGCATGGAAAAATGTACCTGAGATCTTTGAATAAGAGAAGAGTTTATGACTAAACAAGAGATAGAAAGGATTTGGGAAAGTAAAATGGATAATTTGATTACAAGAAATAAAAAAAAAAAGCTTTGAAAAAAAAAACAAAATCAATGTGACCAAAATTAGAAGGAAAAAAGGAAACTGGGAAAAATATAGCAAATTTCTCTCATAAATAGTTCTCTAATAAATAAATATTTCTCAAAAGTAGTCAAGTGGGCCATATTAATCAATCTGATTCACTGGTTGATTAATGGTCCATTAATATGAACCAATGATTTTTAGAAAAAGAAATCAAAGCTATCAAGTTGCTCTAAATCACTATTGACTAGAAAAATGAAAATAAACCAACTCTGAGGTACCATCTCATACTTATCAGATTGCTTAAAATGACAGAAAAGGAAAATGATAAATACTGTAGAAGATGTGGAAAAAATTGGGATACTAAATTACTGTTAGTAGAGTTGTATACTAGTCTAAGAGTTCTGGAAAATAATTTAGAACTTTGTTCAAAGTTCTATAAAACTGCACATACATTTTACTTAGCCATACCACTACTCCATCTATATCCTAAAGAGATAAAAGAAAATGGGAAATAATTTATTTGCACAAAAATAATTATAGCATTTTGTGGTAGAAAAGTATTGGAAATGCAGGGAATGACCATCAGTTGGGGAATAGCTGAATAAATTGTGCTATATCATTGTGATGGAATACTATTGAGCTATAAGAAATGATGAATAGGATGGCTCCAGAAAAACCTAAAAAGACTTAAATAAACTCATAAAAAGTGGAGTGGGCAGAACTAGGAGAACATTGTACATTAACTATAATATTGTAAGAAAGATCAACTGTGAAAGACTTAGCTACTCTGATCAAGACAATGATCAATTCCAAAGGCCCCAGGATAAAAAATGCTTTCCATCTCCAGAGAGAAAATGGATGAACTCTGAATGTAAATGGAAGCATGCTTTTTAAAATTTTCTTTTTCCTGTTCTTTTTTCCTTGTGTGTATTTTCTTTTTTAGGATGGCTAACATGGAAATATGTTTGGCATGACTTATCATGAATAATTTATATGAAATTGAGTACCTTCTTAAGGAGGGAGAAAGAGTTGGGAGGGAAGGAGAGAATTTGGAACTCAAAAAAATTTAAAGAAATGATAATTTTTACATATAATTAGAAAATATTTAATGAAATATATAATATCTATTTTTATTTCATTATTTTGGGGGGAGTTCCTTGTTTCCTTTTTTCAAACTTTTTTGCCAATTACATATAATAACAAATTTCCACCTAGGTTTTCCAAAGTTATATGATCCAAATTGTCTTCTTCTCTCCTTGCCTCTCCCTTCCTAGAACTGGCAAACAATTCAGTATGGGTTACACATATATTATCATGCAAAACATATTTCTATATTATTCATTTTTGTAAGTGAATAATCTTATAAAACCAAAACCCCAAAACATATGACCAAATAAATAAATGAATGCTTTCATCTGCAGTCCTATTCCAACAGTTCTTTCTCTGATGGTGGACAGCATTCTTTTTCATAAGTCCCTCAGAATTATTCTGGATCGTGGATCATTGTGTTGTTGATAGCAGCAAAGTCTATCACATTTTATCATTCCACATTATTTCTGTTACTATGTATAATGTTTTCCTGGTTCTGATTATTTCATTCTGCATTCTTTCATGTAGATCTTTCTAATTCTTTCTGTTCTAATTCATACTGTTCATCATTCCTTAAAGAAGAATAGTATTCCATTATCATCATTTGTTCATCACTATTTGTTCAGCTGTTTCCCCAATTGATGGACATCCTTTCATTTTCAGATTCTTTGCCACTACAAAAAGAGCAGGTCTTGTACAAGGAAGACCTTTCTCATTTTCTTTCATCTCTTTGGAATACAGACCTATTAGTGGTATTACTGGATCCAAGGGTGTGAGTTGTGTTATAGCCCTTTGGGTATAATTCCAAATTGCCCTCCAGAATGGTTGGATCAGTTCAGAACTTCACCAGCACTCCCAATTTTTCCACATCCACTCCAACATTTATTATTTTCTTTCATTGGAATATTGACCAATCTGAGAGGTGTGAGATGGTACCTCAGTTGTTTTAATTTTCATTTCTCTATTCAAGAGGGATTTCAAACATTTTTTTCATGTGATTATTGGTAGCTTTGATTTCTTCATCTGAAAACTGTCTATTTATATCCTTTGACTATTTGTCAATTGGGGAATGACTTGTAACATCAAATTTATTTTTAAAAGAATGATAAAAAGAAAGAAAAATAATTAATATTGATTACATTTTACAAAATGGATATTATTGATTAAACTTTATCAGGAACTTAAAAGACTGATTGCCTAAGTTCTTACTTCCAGACCTCATTTTTTATTATTATTAACTTGTTGAATAGTCCAGGATAAAATGCCTCAGTTATATGCTATATCTTTTCCCCAATTTTTCTTTTTAGTCTTATACAGTTTTGATCTTTGCTCCAACGAGTCAATGGTTTTTACAGAGATCACTGATTCACCACTGACTTCCACATCAGTAATGAGTTGTTTCCTGTTCACTAAAACATAATCTATTTGATTTTTATTATGTTAATTGATGCTCAATCTGCCCAGTGTTTATTGATTTTTTTCTTGAGATATGCACAATTTAAAGCCATAAAACTTCTGCACATAACACATCTTTGACCTATCTCATTCCTAATTTCTGATCTATGTTTTCCAAAATGTTATTTGTCATACTTACTTATCAAAGGTTTTTGTATGGAGGCTACTAAATTAAAGTACCTAGACCTTGGTTCATATAAGAAATATTGAGGTCATATCTATAAACCAATCCAAATTGAAAATATAAGAATTTATACCAGTAAATACAATTAATTGGACCATAACCTATCTTCTAGTTCGTTTTTCTATTTCAAAGTATCATAAAGTATTAAAGACTGGATGTGAATGAAAAATATACCTATAGATGAATTTTGAGATATGTACAAAGTCACTATTCCTCGAAAAAAACTGATGACATTTCAGCTAATTGACTTATGAATCAACTAATGAGAATCATTTATTAAGTGTCTATTAAGTGTTAGGCACTGAGATGGGAATTGAAGATATGAAGACAAAAATAAAAGTTACTTTCCTTTAGAACTTAAATTCTTTTAGGGGAAAACCACATGAAAAAATACAAGTAGATATAATTTATATATGCATACATACACACACACATACATATGTATACAAAACAATTTTGTTGATGATGCACAAGAAGCAGGAGAATTAATAAAGGCCTCAAGTAGGAGATGAGCTTGATCTGAACTTTGAGGAAAACTAGAAGTTATAGATAAGGTGAGAGTGAATACCAGACCTGGTCAAAGGCACCAAGATGGAAAATGGAATATCACGTGTAAAGAATGGAAAGAATGCCAGTTTTTCTGGATCAAAAAAATATATGAAGGGGAGAAATATATAATAAGCTTGTAAATGTATAATGGGGTCAGCTTATGAAGGATTTTAAGTATCAAACTAAGAAATTTTTATATTTTCCTTTAAGGGGCCTACTAGAGTTGATCCCTTTTATCACTGGGACCCATAGAATTTATTGGAATGACATAGATAATTTATTCATTTATTTGTTTGTTTTTATTTTCAATGTTTTCCCATTGTTACATGTTTCATGTTCTTTCCCTCTCCCCCCAATACCCCCAGTGCCCCGTAGCCGATGCACAATTCCACTGGGTTGTTACATGTATCATTGATTAAGAACTAATTCCATATTATTGATAGTTGGACTAGAGTTATCGTTTAGTTAAAGTCTACATCCCCAATAATATCCCCATCAGCCCATGTGTTCAAGCAATTGTTTTTCTTCTGTGTTTCTCCTCCTGTAGTTCTTCCTCTGAATGTGGCTAGTTTTCTTTCTCATAAGTCCCTTAGCCTTGCTCTGGATCCTTACATTGCTGCTAGTAGAGAAGTCCGTTATGTTCAACTGTACCACAGTGTATCAGTCTCTGTGTAAAATGTTCTCCTGGATCTGCTCCTTTCACTCTGCATCAATTCCTGGAGGTCTTTCCAGTTCACATGGAATTCCTCCAGTTCATTATTCCTTTGAGCACAGTAGTATTCCATCACCAAAAGATGTCAGAGACCAACGAACGAAACCTAAAAACCATAGAGACCATAGAAACAAAACTTATAGAGACCATAGAAACAAAACTTAGTGAAGGGTTTCCCAAGAAACGAAAATAGAAACTTATCCAGCTTTATCTGGGATAGGCGTGGCGAGACCAACGGCCTGAGACCATCGGAAAATTCCTTACCCCAGCCCTAGAAGTATATAAACCCACTCCCTGCACACAATAAACGAGCCTTGTCACAATTAAGACTGATTTGTCTTTATTGCGCCTTGGTCTCCCTTCTCTCCCCCTATGGTTCTTTCAGGTGGCTGACTCATGGGTCTCGCGGTTGTATCCGGCTGGATCCGGATAAAAAGATACCACAATTTGTTCAGCCATTCCCCAATTGACGGACAGTCCCCCATCTTACAATTTTTGCCACCAAAAAGAGCACAGCTATAAATATTTTTGTACAAGTCTTTTTCCTTATTATCTCTTTGGGGTATAAATCAAGCAGTGCTATGGCTGGATCAAAAGGCATATAGTCTTTTAAAGACCTTTGGGCATAGTTCTAAATTACCTTCCAGAATGGTTGGATCAATTCAAAACTCCACCGGCAATGCATTAATGTCCCAATTTAGCCACATCCCCTCCAACATTCACCACTTTCCTTTGCTGTCATGTTAGCTAATTGGCTAGTTTTTAGGTGGTACCTCAGAGTTGTTTTGATTTGCATTTCTCTAATTATAAGAGATTTAGAACACTTTTTCATGTGTTTGTTGATAGTTTTGATTTCTTTATTTGTAAATGGCCTATTCATGTCCCTTGTCCATTTATCAATTGGGGAATGGCTTGATTTTTTGCACAATTGATTTATCCTTATATATTTGAGTTATTAGACCTTTGTCCAAGTTTTTTGTTATAAAGATTTTTTCCCAGTTTGTTGTTTCCCTTCTAATTTTGGTAGCATTGGTTTTGTTTGTACAAAACCTTTTTAGTTTAATGTAATCAAAATTATTAATTTTACATTTTGTAATTTTTTTCTGACTCTTGCTTTGTTTTAAAATCTTTCCTTTCCCATAGATCTGACAAGTATATTATTCTGTGCTCACCTAATTTACTTATAGTTTCCTTTATATTCAAGTCATTCACCCATTCTGAATTTATCTTGGTATAGGATGTGAGATATTGATCTAGACCAAATCTCTCCTATATTGTTTTCCAATTTTCCCAGCAGTTTTTGTCAAATAGTGGGTTTTTGTCCCAAAATCTGGGTTCTTTGGGTTTATCATAGACTGACATAGATTTTTTAAAAAGATCTCTTGGTCTCTGTGTGTGTGATAGCTGAGAAATATGAAAGACCTCTATCAAAAAGATCATTTAAATGGCTTTTGCAATAGTCCAGGTAAATTGTGATAATATCCTTAACTAGGGTGGAGGCTGACAGAGTAGACCAAAGGAGATGCATACAAGACAAATTATAGAAAAAGAATTAATATTTGACAGCTGATTGTGTATGTGATGTAAGAGAAATTGAGGTGTGAATGATAACTTCAGTGTTGTAATTTAGAGAATAATGGTGCCCTTAACAGAAGTAGGAAAGTTAGGAATGAGAGTGAAGTTGAGGGGAAAAATAATGAATTTGATTTGGGGCTTGTGGAATTTGAGATATTTATGAGATATTCATTCAATAATTTCTAATAGGCAATTGGTGGTATGATTTATTAAAAAGATTAGAGCTGGATTTGGAGATCTAGAGAGAGAGAGTGACAGAGACAGAGACAAAGAGAATGGGGGAGAAGGGAGAAAGGGAGGGAGAGAGAGAGAGAGAGGACAGATTGCAATGCACAATTTAGGGGAAGGAATATGGATGATAGCCCTTCTAAGGAATCTGAGAAGGAATTGTCAGATAAATAGGAGGAAAGCCAAAAGAGATTAGTATCATGAAAATCCAGAGAGATTACTTAGGATGTAAAGAGTAGTCAATACTCTGAAATACTACCAAGAGGCAAAGAGGAATAAAGTCTAAAAAAACCCCATCATATTTGATAAATAAAATATCACTTCTAATTTTGGATGGAATAGTTTCAGTTGGGAAGCAAGGTCAGAAGCATTACAACAAAGGATTGAGAAGTAAGAGAACAGAGACAACATAAAGGCCAAGAATGTAGACAACTTTTTTTCTTTTCTTTTTTCCTGGAACTTTGGCTATGAAATGAAGGAGAGATATAGAGTGTCAGTTTGAAAAATTGGTAGGATCAAAGAATCTTTTTATTATTGGGCTTTAAAAAATCATGGATGAGACTTGAAAATGTTTGTAGACAACAGAGAGTTAATAAATAGGAAAAGATTAAATATTAAATGTAATTTGAGAGTGTTAGGGTAATTATGAGAGCAATCTGATGGAGGAAACAGAAGGGAATAGGATTAAGCATGGAAGTGGAGGGACTGAACTTGAAGAGAAGGGTCACCTTATCATTGAGAGAAATGGTACAAGAGATAGGATGTTGGATCCAGAGTCAATATGATATGAGTTCAAAATTGGCCATAGATAAATATTTAATTGGCATGACCCTGGACAAGTCATTTAACTTCTTTCTTCCTCAGTTCCCTCATGTGTGAAATGGAGATGATGATAATAGGATTTGCCCTCTAGGATTGTTGTAAGGATGAAATGAGATAATATTTGTAAAATACTTTGCAAGCCTTAAAGCACTAAATAAGTGTTAGTTTTTATAAATCATTATCTGTTACTGGTAGAGAAAGGAACAATTGAGGATGTTCTCTGAAGGTTTGGAGATGTATAGTGGGGAAGAAGGGGGAGTTCATTGGAAAAAATGGTCTCTATTTTTTATTATATTTTGTATTATACTATTCTAAGTAAAATATGAGGCAGGGTTCTCTGTGAAGGTTAGAGGAGAAAAAAATATGGGAGTTGATTTCTATCAAATGAAGAGGAATATGTATCTTTGTGGCTATTTTTTTCTACCTTGTGGTGGTTTAGTATCCTGATCCAAGGTTTTACTTGTTGACACTGTGCCTTTGAAAGTAAAGAATTGCCCACCTATAACAAAAAGACCTTACCCTGCACTCTTCACCACTTCGGCATGGCATATATGGTTAATCTGGATGTGATGAGCAGGGAAAACAGTGCTCTGAGAACTCATGTTTTGTCTTCGGGTCAGAGGTGGTGCCAAAAAGTTGACCATTACATATGCTAAAGGGCATAAATTGGTTGGATATTCCTTTTGACAACTATTTTCTAGTCTTGTAAAGGTCATGGCAGTCATGAAATCTGACCACGATGATGGTAGTTCTTCCAGATATTTGTTGGACTCTGGCTCTAATCAGCTGCTTGTTGTTATTCAGACCATGAAGCTCAGAGAATTCAGGATAATTTATAAAACAATGATAATCAATTATTTTAAAATTAATTCATTTCTAGTAAAAGATATTTATATGTAGCCTTATAGTAAGGGTACAAGTATTATTAGATGTAATAAAATGTAGCCTATCTAAATTTGGATTTATGACCCCTTTTAGACAATTCAGCAGCCTGTAAATAGGAGTGGAGAAGACAGTAAAAGAAAATAACTTAAGGTTGAGGTTTGTTAAGGCATGCGTGAGAATTGGACACATTTATGAAGTTAGTGAGCAAGACAGTATAATATTAAATTGCTAAACTGTAAGGTTAAGATCAGGTAGAAAAAAAGTGAAGTAATTCCATCTGGGGAATCACTTAAAATTTTTTTTTGTTTCCTATTTTCTTTCTAATTTTGGCTGTATTGGTCTTGTTTTTTAATTTCATGTAATCAGAATTATCCATTTTATTTCTCATAATCCCATCTGTCTCTAATCTGGTCATAAACTCTTCCTTTATTCAAAGATCTGAGAGATACAATTTTCCATGCTGTCCTAATTTATTTATGATATCACCCTTTATGTCTAAAACATTTATCCATTTTGACCTTACCTTGGTATACAATATGATGTGTATGCCTATTTTCTACCAAACTGTTTTCCAGTTTTCCCAGAGATTTTTGTCAGATGGTGAGTTTTTACCCCAAAATCTTGGATACTTGAGTCTATCAAATATTAGATATGGTATGTTTATTCTATTCCTCTGATCCACCATTCTGTTTCTTACCCAGTACCAGATTGTTTTGGTGATTATTGCTTTGTAATACAGTTTGAATTCTGAAAATGCTTTATTCACTTGATATCCTTGACTTTTTGCCCTCCCAGATGAATTTTGTTACTATTTTTTACAGTTCTATAAAATAATTATTTTGCTTTTGATTGACATGGAAGTGAATAAGTAAATTAACAAGTACAATTATCATTTTTATTATATTGGCTCAGCCTACCCATGACCAATTAAATTTCACCAACTGTTTATGTCTGTCTTGTATTTTTAAAAAGTATTTTAAAATTGTATTTTATACAATTTAATAAAATAATTTCATAATATAAGCCCTGAGTTTTCATTGTCAGGAAAATTCCTAAGTATTTTAGATGAACTTTCTCTTTCTATCTCTTCCTGATGGGTCTTATTAAAAATACATCAAACTGGGGGCAGCTGGGTAGCTCAGTGGAGTGAGAGTCAGGCCTAGAGACAGGAGGTCCTAGGTTCAAACCCGGCCTCAGCCACTTCCCAGCTGTGTGACCCTGGGCAAGTCACTTGACCCCCATTGCCCACCCTTACCAATCTTCCACCTATGAGACAATACACCAAAGTACAAGGGTAAAAAAAAAAAATACATCAAACTGACAGGAGGTCGTAGGCTCAACCCTGACCTCAGACACTTCCTAGCTGTGTAACCCTGGATAAGTAATTACCCCTCATTGCCTAGCTGTTACTGCTCTTCTGCTTTAGAACCAGTACACAGTATTGATTCTAAGATAGAAGGTAAGGGTTGTTTTAAAGGAATTATATAAAAGTTCTGGTGATTCATACTTTTTTAAAAATATCCTACAACTTTGTTGAAGTTGTTGTTGCAAACAATTTTCAAATTGATTCCATCATCATCTTCAGAGAATAATAGTTTTGTTTTCTCATTGCATATTTTTATTCCTTAATTATTTTTGTTTTCTTATTACTATAGATAGTATTTCTTGTATAATATTAAACAAGAATGGTCATAATAGACATCCTTGCTTCACTCCTGATCTTATTGAGAAGGCTTCATTTCAAGTTTATCCCCATTATAGATAAAGTTGCTCTTGGTTTTAGGTAGATGAAAATTTAATTCTTTTTGCTTTTTAGTGTTTTTAGTAGGAATGGGTGTTGTAATTTTCCAAATACTTTTTCTGCACCTATAGATATAATCATATAATATCCATTACTTGTGCTACTGACACAATCAATTTTCTCAATATTTAAGCAGTCCTGTGTTCTTGGTAGTACTCTCACTTGATCATAGTATATGATTTTGTGATTTATTATGGTAATCTCTTTGCTAGTTTTTAAATTTTTAAACAATATTAATAATTAATAAAAACAATATTAATAAATTTACAAATTTAAAAAGGGCTAAAAATTCATCCAATAAAACATTTTAATTACTTGTAGAACAGATAAAAGAAACCTGGCAGCTTATAGAAAAAGAAGCTTAGAATATAATCTGATTTGGAAAATCTTATGGAGAAAGATGATAGAAGAATATAAGCAATATTTTTCCACAGCTAGGGAGACATAGTAAGAGTTAATAGCAGTTTCAAAAAAATTGATGAGAGGCCCAGTGAAGGACAACATCCTAGGGACAATGAATAAAAAAGGAAAAAAGGGAAAAGGGAAGCAAGGCAACAAATGAAAATGAAAAATTAAATGAAAATAAAAAAAGGAAAAAAGGAATCAAAGCTATAAAGAGAAGAAAATGGAAAAATATTTGCATTATTACCCTCAAAGACAATACTCTTACTACACTTGGACCCTAATGTCACACTCTAGAATCCTTGTGATTGAAGTAAAAATGACATCAAAAAAAAAGAAAGATTGCAAAATTATCTATATTAGACAATGGGTACATAGAGGTGATTTGAGCTGAAGGTAGTACAATTATGAAGATGTCAAAGAATTATTCATAAAGTATCTGAAAGCAGAGAAGGTTCCAAAGTTATGGGAGGAGATGATAAATCTCTAATCTTTTTTTCTTGTTTTTTAGGGAGAAAAACCATAATAGAATATCAACAACTGTAAACCAATACACGTATACTTTTTTCTCCAGCATTTTTTATTTGAAATCTTATAAAACTAAATAAAACAGACATTTCCATATGCAAAGAAAAATAAGAATGTATAAAATTGAAATTACAAATTTCTTAGATTTGGCTTACTTTTCTACATTTCTATGTAATAAATACTATGTGAAATTCTCAAAGCTTTCCTCTTTGTGTTTCCTTCTAGAAATTGCATTCTTTTCTTTTTTCCAAATAACAGAAGGTATAGTCCAAGAGACCAGAATGTTCATACCTACATATTTTTCATGTTTTCCCATTTAGTTCACTTTCTGGAGGTAAAATTCACAAATTATTCTTATAGTATTAATTCTGTAGTTCTATTTAATATTTTCTTGGTTCTACTCATTTCACTGTTCATTATCCCATGCAGTTATTTCTAGTTAGTTTTTTTAAGAATTAGTCTTCTCATTGCTTCTTATGGCACAGTAGTATTCTATCACAACCAAACACCACAATTCTTTTAGCCATTCCTCAGTTGATGGGCACCTCTCAATTTCTAATTCTTTGCCATTACAAAAAGAATTGCTATAAAAATTTCTTGGAACACATGGGTTTATTTCCTTTTTTCCTGATTTCCTTGGGAAACAGATCTGGCAATATTACTGCAGGGCCTAATACACATATACTTTTTTTAATTATATAAAAATTTTATGAGAATTATCTACTCACAGATCAGGAGCATTCTCAGTGAGGACATAAAAAGAACACATGGACCTCTGTAAAAACTGTTCTACCACAGCAGGTATGTTTGGATCATAGAGAGGTGTATCTTTTCAAAATCAGTATCCTGCTATTATATGATTGCAAATCATGGAATAAAATAGGTTTTCATAGATTTAAAAAAATGAGAACCACACAGTAAACTATGGAAATGTGAACAAGCAACATATCACAAATAAAGAATGTCAATGAAAAACCAGAGGAGAAGTTGTTATGAAAGATGGAAAAAGATAAGTTGGCCATATGGTGAAAGTGAGGTGGATGGCCTGTGTACTCCTTTGACATTCAATGTCAAAAAAGCCAGACAGGAGAGAAAACGTTAGATGGACCCACTGTGACAGATTTATGGAAAGATATGGACAAGAGGTGTACAGTGTAGGCAGGGCTGAGTTGCAATTTGCATTGTTGGAGAGAAAATCCACATGAATAAAATCACAAATTCATATGAGCATTTGAATAATTGGGGAATAATTTGACAGATCTGTACAACTTTAATAAACCTGAAATCTACAAATTTGGATAAATTGTCTTACACTCTGTAGAAGAAGGAAATCAATGTAAATCATTCCATCAATTTTTATTTGACTACCTTTTTGTAGTTGCACCTAGATCTTAATATTCTCTTTTAAGGTTCATGTCTCTGATTTGTGCTTCTCCTTTGTCTTTCATTAAAAGTTTGAAATCTTTTTGTGAAATGTCTTCTAATACATAGCTGACTGTTTTGCTATTTGTGTACTGAAAATTGTACAAGTTACAGGATTCTATTGTGTTTTTGCTTATAGTCACAAATTAATGTTCTCAGCATGGTGTCAATTGGCATCCCTTCAATATAGCGCCATTTAAGACACCATAGTCCTTCAGAGGTCATTGAGATAAGTAAGTAGAATTTGCCTTTTCTCTTATCAATTGACAGTCATTGATTACCTACTATGCTGTAAGAACTGTAATAAATTTCTTAAGATACAAGCTCAAGCAATTAAGCAACCAGCAAGCTCCTACTAAGTGCCAACTATGTGCCAGGCATTATGCTGGCTATATAATATACAAAAATACATAAGATACAAGCTTAGCCTAAAAAGGTCTTAGAATCTAGTAGCAAGTATGAGATTAGTGAATGAAATTGTATCAAAGACTGTATAATTTCAGGACATGCTGATATCTTCCTTTATGTCATTCTCTCATGACTCATCTTCATCTGGAGGTAACTCGGGACACCCCAAAGCTGTGTCCTTGAAGGTCTAGCCAAGCTTGAAAATTTTCAGTTGGGATTCAGAGATCAATTAGTTGTGCCTGTGAATTGAGGACAAACTTGTCTAAGCAAGGGAAGATCTGTCACAAGGTTGACTATAGGGTAAAGAATTATAATGACTGACATGTGTATGGTTCTTTAAGATTTGCAAAACTCTGTACATATATTATCTCATTTTGACTCTAACAACAACACTTTGAGACAGGTACTATTACTAACCTCATTCTACAAGTCAGAAAACCAAGACTGAGAAAGGTTAAGTAAGTTACTAAGGTACACATAGTGAAATATTGGAGACAATTTAAAATTTTTGACTCCAAGTCCCGTGTTCTTAGCCACTATGCCTCCTAGTTTCCGTTGCAATAGCCTGCTGGTGGGTCTGCCTGCCTTAACTCTATCCCCACTCCAATCCATTCTTCAGTCAACCCTTTAAGTGATTTTTCCAAAGCTCAGGTCCAACTGTGTTACTCTTTCTATTTGATAAACTCAAGTGGTCCTTTATTACCTCCGGTATCAAATACAAAATCCTCTGCTTGATGTTCAAATACTTTCATAACACAGCACCTTCCTACCTTTTCAGGCTTTTTACACCTTACTCCCACCTAACGGTCTTTTCAATCTAGTCAGCTTCCTAGATGTTCAGCAAATAAGGCACTCCATCTCACAGCTGTGAGCATTTTCTCTGGCTTTCACCCATGTCTGGATCGTTCTCCCTTCTTATTTCCACCTATTGCCTTCCTTTAAAACTCAACTAAAATTTTGTCTTCTACAGGAAGCCTTTCCCAACTCCTCTTTTTTTCTAGCATCTTCCCTCTCTTATTTATCTTGAGTGTGGCTTGACTCTATATTTGTTTTTTGTCTCCCCATTAGGTTGTGAACTCCTTTGTATCCAGTTTTCCCCTAACAAATGAAACTTGCTTTAGTCATATATCATGTCTTAAATCTAAAACATGTATGTATATTTGCATAGCACCTTCATACACAGAATTTCATGCATTTTGTCCTTATTTTTTTAAGGGTGGAGGGGGAAGGTTTGGACTTATTTCATGAGTGTAGGGAAAGCCTTGAGTGGAAATGTTCTTTACTAATGCAGAACAACTTCTCTGTGATTTATAGTCTGGGGTGAGGGAGCACTTAGAGCTTGGGACTTAGCCATAGTCGCACAACTAGTAAGTGTGAATGATAGGACCTCTATACAAGTCTTCCTTTCTTTAAGACTGACCATCACCCCACTTTGTCACACTATCTCCATTATTCTTGGATATCAGAGGTGAGATAGAAATGAGCATTCAAAAAGCTTCTGAATTCACAGAGGACAAATGAATCAGTTAGAGATGTGGCAATGTTGGCCTTACTCATGAACAAAGAATGGGATGATCCTAACTTCCGAGACACATGACTTTCAGGCAGAAAGATGAGTTCATTTGTCCTTATTAGGAGTCTTAGAACAGGCGGGTCCTAGGCAAAATTTTGAAGTCAGCAAAATTTGTCTTTGCCAACCTTTTCCTTCTGTTTCTGCATCCCTGTCTTCTTGACCCATCAGTTCTTCATTTCTTTCTGTATGTAGCAAGCCAGCCCTACATGAGCAGAATATACATTGTAGGCTCATTATTTTTTCTCTTCCCTCCTTCTGAATTCCATATCCTGTGTTTCATTGCCTTCTGGTTTTGTTAAATGTGAAAAGGTGACCCAAGATACATTAAGATGATAACATTACATAATATATTAATTAATATGTTCCTTTCTAAGAGTGTTTCCCTTTACATTTTTTTAACTCAATTGACCAAATTTCTCATTGAAGAAGTTTAAAGATTCTCATTTTGGATCAGAGTCTTTGAGTAAGATGGCTTTGGGTTTGGAAATTTTGATCTTTGTCACAGAATGTACACTGTGACTGTGACAAAGATCAAAATTTCCAAACCCAAAGCCATCTTACTCAAAGACTCTGATCCAAAATCAGAAGCTTACAATCCATTTCAATATTTTGAGGACTCACATTTCATTGATATAGGCATTTCTGCTAGCATAACACATCACATCCCCTCTAGAATGTCAGAGATAGGCTTTGAAAGTTTCTGGGCATAGAAATTCATCTCACATTGGCCAGTCTGCAGATAATCTCCAAAGCAGCTATTATCACCTTCATATAGTCCTTCCCCAGATCAATACTTAGAAGATTTTCTAACTAGGTAAGACCTACTAAGATAGTGGTATCGTTTTTGAAACCTTGGGGTCATTTACATGGCTTGCTGGTTTAGCCTGAGAGACTTTTGTTCCTGCACTTGCAGATTTTCATTATGACTTTTCTCTTGAGCAAATTATCCCAAGCAGTCCATTCCACCTCTGGACAGCTCTGACTGTTAGGAAATTTTACCTTATTTCATATCTAAATCTGCCTCCTCATAACTTCCTTTGCTCTCAGCTCTACCTTCTGAAGCCAAGTGAAAACAAGTCTAAACCCTTTCCATGGATGGGTAGAGCACTGAGACTTGGATTAAGAAGACCTAAATTCAGGGGCAGCTGGGTGGCATAGGAGATAGGGAGTTGTCCTGGGTTCAAATATGGCCTGAGGTACTTTCTAACTGTGGGACCTGAGGCAAGTCACTTAAGTCCAGTCTCCTGGCCCTTAGCTCTCTTCTGCTTTGGAACACAGTATCAATTCTACAATGGAAGGTAAGGGTTAAATAAAAGACCTAAGTTCAAATTCAGCCTCAGATACTTACTAGCTCTATGACCTCAGGCAAGTTACAGAACCTTTGTTTGCCTCAGTTTTCTCAATTATAAAATGGGGATCATAAAAGTACCCACCTCCCTGGGTTATTTCCAGGATCAAATGAGCTAATATTTGTTAAAAAAAATACAAAGTCCTTAGTACAGTTCCTGCACTTAGAAAACCCTACGTAAATTCTTATTCTTTTCTCATCTTTTCTCTTCTACATGATATCCCTAACCACAATTAAAGATAACCATTGTGATCCCAATAACCTTTTCTTCATCAGATTAAATATCTCTAGTTCCTTTTAAAATGATGATGGTGTGACATAATTTTAGGGCATTTACACCGTCCTCAGGACATAGTCTGGCTATCATTTATATCAAAATCCTTCTTAAAACATAACTGAACACAACACCACAGATATACTTTGACCAGCACAGATAGCAGTAAAATTATCAGCCCTCCCTTGTCCTCAACACCACAACATTTCCCTTGAAGCAGTTCAGATTTCTTTTGCCTTTTTTTTTGTCAGTAATAATGTTTTCATGTACAAAGCCATGAACTTATACCACTCAAACCAAGCAGCATTTTAATTGTCAATTACCGATTCTAAGACAGGGATCCCCTGAGAGTATTATATAATTTTTAATCCTTTATTTAAATGTTGCCTGGGATATTGGGAAATGCAAAATAGCATGATCCAGTTCCCTTGCACTCTATACAATTCCTTGTTGAATTGTTAGACACTTTTAATAAACCACTTGTATCTATATTATTTAAAACTCTGGGAATTGTCTATTTTTATCTTATGTAGTGAATTTGCCAGAGAGGGACATAAAGCCAGAAAAACTGCATCCTCTGGAATGAATTCTACAGCAGATCTGCTGTTGTCAGAGAATAAGCAGCCTCTTCCCGGCCACCTATGAATCACAAACCAGAGTCTTTCCTCTGACACATATGGGACCCCATGAGGCATGAACAGGTAATCTTTCTCCTGAAGCCTTCTTTCTTTGTCCATGATGATAATGTGAGACCAAATAGAAAAATAATTACAATATCTAGATTAAAATGGAACTAAAGCAAGGTCATTGAGAGCAGTCAGAAGATAGTATATGAGCCTTGTCAAAGTAATTACTTGTTTATTGTTTGGGGATTTCTAACGTTTGAGGAGTACAATAGCTGTGAGAAAAGAATTATCAGGCCACATGTGCCTGAATATCAAGAAAAAAAGGGCCATGCACACATATGTGGAATATGCAGCTGTTCAATGAAAAAACTAATTTTATATGGCATAGATGGACAGCAGATTTTTAAAACTTAATATATACTGTAATAGCTCTTTAGAAAAAATGGCATGTTAACATGAATTGCCTCATTTTATTTAGTCATGACAGAATTTTGAACAAGTTTGAACTGTGTTGGTGTAGTCTTCCTCTATAGTGTCAAGTTTTCTGAATCAAGAGATATTGGGGTCATCTTTTATAGTAGGGGTTGAAAGTATCATCTTGACTTCTGTAGTCTTTTATCATCTTTTTCAGTTTTCTGAGTGCAAGGATAAACTTTAGGGTTGTGTTAATTTGCAGCAATTTTTATTTGAGACATTGATAAGTTTCCTTCTGGTCCCAAATAAAAAATGGCTATGCCTTGGTGAAGTCTATACTTTCATGCTTTTCCTTAATTTCTTTTTCTTTTCCATAAAATCACTTCTGTAATGGGAGCTCCTTCCTTCTAAGATGTAGATGAAATCTCTAAATACTTTTTTTCTCCTCTAGCTCCAAGAGGATATGGAGTGAAGAAGGACAGTCTCTTCTCTTCCCACTAGAGCCATAGTGGAAGTGGGAAGGGAAGAGTGGCTTCTGCAGAAGAGTAAGAGTTGGGGAATCATTGCTCTAACCACTAGAACCCTAGTGGAGAAGAAACCTCCACTTGTTGCTACAACTACATCAGAGGGTGGAATGGGAGCAATGAGTGGAAATGAAAGGGAGAAAGATATATTCCAATCTGATGTAAGTACTGCTTACTAATAGATCAAGAAATGTATATGCTGACACAGGAGTTAATGGGTCCCCCCACACTGTAGATTTTCAGACAAATCAAATTTGAATGATGATGTCTTTTTATTTTCTCTCCTTCCTTCCCTCTTTCTTCTCTCTCTCCCTCCCTCCTTCTCTTCCCTCCCCCATACCCCACCTCCTTTCTTTCTCTCCTCCCTTTCTTTAGTCTAATTAGTTTCCCATTTTCTTCCACTTAAGCTCCCTTTCCCAACTAAAAAAGACAAAGAAATGGGTGGGGAACTCTTTTAAAAATAAGTAAGTAAACTGAAATGAAAGTATTATACTGGATGAAGAACCTGCCTTGAAGTCTAGCTAGTTTAAGTCCTAACTTTGTTATATAATATGTGAATGATCATGGACAAGTTATAACCTCTCAGTATTCTAGTTAACTCCCTAACTCTACATAAGTTGCATAGAATATACCATTTTGAATTGGTAGAGGGAGTTTCCATTACAATAAGTCCCTATATCAATAAAATAATAAGTCTGATTAAAAAAATTTGAATCCAATAACAGTAAACAAAAATGTGGGGACTTGCAATAGTCTAAGAATAGTTCTCTTATTTCTTTATGCTTTGATTGTATTCTATGCCAGTCTTGAAGTTATTTTTGATCACTTGAATTTTGTTCAAAGTTTTTTGCCTTCCCTTAACAATAATAGTAAAAGCTCTAGAAAAAGTATTTTCTTGTTCATCAGGGATCCAAGCAGGATATATGGGAATGAATTGTGTATTGGTATGGAATGTAATTTTTCTTCGTTGAGATAGTAGAAATGATCATTTTCAGAAAAGGTAGAATTTCTAGTGGTTACAACCACAAAAATGTTCAGGCTTGAGTTATTGCCTTCCTATGTGTTAATGAAGGATTTATGTGAAGGGTAAGTGGTTAGCACATCAAAGCACACCTTGTGAATATGTTGCCCTCACTATAACATGACTCACAATGAACTCATTGGATATTGAAGTTGGGAAGTATTCCCTATGGGATTGGAGAGTTTTATATTATTAGTGTAGTGAGTTGTTGAACTCTCTCAGTCAATAGGATCTTTTTTTCCTTAAAATTAAAAAGGGAAGTAATCAGTTTTTCTTTCTATATAATTCTTAAATCTCATGCAGATATCTCTCCAAATGAATGATTTTGAGGTAAATAAGCATCCACCCTAGGAAAGGAAAAAGAGAGCCTATATACAAGCTATTTATCCAAATTTATTAAAGGACATTTTTAATATCCATTGAAGACCACGAAAGAGCTGAAGATGGTAGATAGTGTAAATCATTAAATCTACCAGATCAGCATGAGGAATTCTTTATAACAAAGATTATTTCTGAGGCTTCCTTTTTTGCAAAGGAAAGGTGTCCTCACTGACATATATCAATGATGTTTCACTAGTTTTTTCTTGCTTCCTGGGAGTCCTTATGGGGTCATTGATGGAGGAAGTAAGTTTATTACATAACTACTCACAGATCTGTAGTTTGGGATCATTCATAAATTGCAATTTGCCAAGAAAAAAAAGAAGAAAAAGGTTGGGTGGAGAATCTGGCTCACTGCCATGGTCAACTTAGCCAATTTATTTAAATTGTCCTCTTAGGAATCAAAACTTGCCCAGAACCCCCCCCCCAACATAAGTAGCCATGAACTCAAAAGGAAATGAATATCAAAACAAAGCATAAAGGTGGTAAAATTTATTCACAATCTGAATTTCTGATTTGTCATCCCCTCCCAGTCAATCTGTTGCCAAAACCTGTCAATTTTTACTTTGCAGCACCTCTAGAATACATTTCTTTCTCTCCTTTAACATTGCCACCAATCTGGAGCAGACCCTCATCACCTTATGCCTGAACTATTACAATAGTCTGCTCTTGAGTCTGCCTCCTCAAATCTCTCAGTCACTAAAGTGATTTTCCTAAGCAGAGGTTTGATCATATCATCATTGCTCCACTCAGTAAATTCCAGGGGCTCCCTGTCCCTTCCAGGGTCAAAAACAAAATCCTCTACTTAGTGTTCAAAGCCCTTTATAATTTACCCTTCCCCCCTTTTCAATCTTTCACACCTTACTCCCTGCCACATATTCTTTAATCTAGTGAAATACTATGAACAAGACTCCATCTCATGGCTCTGGGCATTTTCTTTGACTGTCATTCTTGGAATGTTCCTCCTCCTCTTCTCTACCTACTGGATTCCCTGACTTTATTTAAAGTCCCAACTAAAATGCCTTTATCTAAAGGAAGCTTTTCCCAATCCATCTTAATTCTAGTGCCTTCTCTCACTAACATTTATTTATCCTGAATATAGTTTGTTTGTATATATTTGTTTACCTGTTGTCCCTCCCATGAAATTGTGAGTTCCTTGAGGTAAGGGACTTTTTGCCGCTTTTTTTGTGTTCCTAGTTCTTATTACGGAGCTTGTACATATTAGGTCTTTAATATATGTTTAGTGATTGACTATTGTGATAGAATACTATAGGAATAGTAAATAAGTTAGCAGTCACTAAGGGACTTTTTCAGTTTTTTTTCCTTTCCCAGCAATATTGGGGTATCTTACAAATATGTGATAGATCATCAGACTATTACTAGGATCAGAATAGACTCAGACACAATTCTGTCCTGAAACAATCATCTGATACATTTCGTGGTGCTATGGTTGTGATTCACCCTGTCTTCTTTATTAACCTTCTTACTTTTATGACATAAAGTGTCATAATATAGAGGTTAAACTACCGAATTTAGAGTCATTGGTTTAAAATCATGTTTAGACAATGGTAAGCTGTGGGACCCTAGTCTTATCCTCTGTGATCCTCAATGTCCCTATCTGCAAAATGAGGATAATGATATACATACTTTATAGGATTATCTGAGATTAAAACTAGATAATATATGTAAGGTAAATATACGTATATAAATACAGTTGCATATATGTGTGTAAAATATGTCTAACCATCCAAATCAATATCTTTATTAATTCATTAATTATATCTTTTAAGTAAAATACTCAGTTCATCAGCATATTAGCGTGTGTAGACATGGTACTGTGTGTCCTGTATCTGAAATTTCTATAGTCATTTATTTATTGTTTTGTCTATCATTTTTACTAATGCCTTTTATTTTTATATTTCTTTTTCTAACTGATGGTTATTATCCCATTGAGCCCCACGCAGTAATTTACAAAGAATAATTGAGCAAAACCAAACAATTTAACCTAATAATATATGCGATATTCTACTTCCACAGTCTCATATCTTCTACTCAACAGAGGAAAATGTATTTCACCATCTGTCCTCTGAGGTTGAGACTGGTTATTACAATTAATCACAGTTCAGTTGTATTTCATTGTTTTTTCATTTACATTATTGTAGGCATTATGTATATTGTTCTCCCGATTCTCCTTAATTCCTCTGTATCAATTCATATAGGTGTTCTCATGGGTCTTTACATACTTCATTGCATCTTTTAAAACTGCAGGTTTATATTTTGAAATGAGCATTCAGGTCCTTAAAATGTAGTCTAACCACATTGTCCTAATGAAATTACCCTTGCATGCTCTTTAGAATAATTGCAGTGATTCAACCAAAATGCCTGACTAAAGGTTTTATCTTTCCCCTGGCAAATGTTTCCAATCCAACATCTGCATGGAAAGAATATAATTTATTTTTGACCAGGCACAATGTGTATTCCTATGTGTCTTACATTGAAAATAAGTGTAGATTTGAGATCAGAGAATGAGATTGATTCTAAAAGATGTTAAATATCTAGATGGAAAATAAAAAAAATTAATATCCAAATATCCAGATTTTTTTTTGAAATTAACCATATGAAGTGATGCCAGATGATTAATTAGTTGTTTGTGGAGGTGGTATGAGGTGTGTGTATGTGGGGGTGGTCAGATGAGATGATATAGCAGTAAGAAGTCAGGAGAATTGAGCTAATATCTTCTTTAAAGGAAGAGCTGCCATTTGCAAGTTTTGCACTTAATGATCTTTGTTCAACGTTAACATACACCCAGACCCACTTTTATTAATGCCTAACTACCTGGTTTGGATCTTTTTAAAGATGACCTCTGCTTTGCATGCCTGATCACCCCCCCCCCCATCTCTACTCTCTTCCTGGCTTGGCCCTCTGAACTTCCACTGCAGAACATGTCCTGGAGCTCTCAACTTCATCTGAGCATTCTCCTTTGATCAAGCTAGCTCTATGATCGCTACTCCAACCCATTCATTTTTACACAGAGGAAACTGAGACCCAAAAGGTAATGTGACTTTCCAAATATCTCAGAGGTATTAAATATCTGACTTGGAATTCTAGGTTCTCTTATTCTAAATTCCAAAGCTCTTTGCATAATACCACTGTATCCTCTCAGCTTATATGACTTATTTCCATAGCCCAGGATCTCCAACCATTTTGCAGCTTCTAACTTCTTTTTTTCTTCTTTGCCAGAATCATAATCTCATAAAACTAATTATTAACAAGCACCTCGCATCTAGTTTTCTTTATAGCAGGTACCCAACAAATATATGTTTAGAATAATGATTATAATGTCAATAAGAGTCCATAACTATTCAATTCACCCAACTGGACTGGGTTTTTTCTGTCTTTAGGAGAGGTAATTTCTGAATAGTTGCTTCGTTAATGTAGTCTGATTTTGTTTTAAACCAACCATACTCTTATGGTTATTTTGGCCATCTTATTGACCGAACTCCTCCATTAAAGTCCTTTTCTTGTGCCTCTCATGCTCAGAGTAAGGCTTGGAATATGGGCTAGGAGATTGGTTAACTAGGTCACAATTTCTGATATTCTTGGGGTAGGGATAATGGTAATGGAAAGGATAGTAATGGAGAAGGATGGAATTAGATTCTGTGGTTTATCAAAAAGATCCATAACTGTTTATTTTTAATAACCATCATAATCAGACAACCAAGGTCCTAAAGAGCTATTACTAATATTGAAAATGATTTCCTTTTAATTAATAAAATCTGTATACTATTTTTGCATGAGATGGGAACCCTCTGAGGTGATCATGCCAGCTTGGGAAAGTAACAGTAAGCAGGCTGTACCACTCTGCTCACCAAGTCATCGAGCATCTGGTTTATGCCGATAACCAGGCATAACATTTGCCCAGACACCTGGCATGTGCAAAATGCTTTGATTTTTTGTACTTGCAAATTAGAAACCCAGGGCTCCCATGAGGTTATGAATAAATAATAGGGTTGAAAGCTCAGAGACCAGACTCATAGTTAAAATAAGTATTCCTTAATTCACTATTTTAAAAGGCTGCCATCTCCCAGGTACTTCATACCTGTCTTCCTCATTGTTGTCTCTGTGATTTTGCTGTCATTGATACTTTTTTCTGATAGCTTTCCCCCCCTAAAGATTTCTAATGGATAATATCTAGTTTAAAACAATGGAGTGAAACTGATTCCCAGGAAGATAGTGAAAGCCATATTCTTCTTGTTCATATTTTGCTTCATCACATTTTTTATTAGTAAATTTAATTTTAACAAAATAAGAATAATCACACACACATATACACACACATACACACACACATAAATATTTCCAGGAACAGTTTAGCAAAATAACATAAGAGAAAAATTGCTACTTAAAGCAATGCATTTGTACACTTTTTTCAAATTCTTATCTTCCATCTTAGAATTAATACTAAATCTAAACACTAAATACTAAATACTAGCTGTCCCTGCATCTGTACACCTTGAAATATACCCTTTGTTAAAAGAATAGAAAAAACTATTGTTCCAATATGCATATTTTCAAAGTATGTAAACAGTTTTCAAAAGGAGAATTGCAAATAATAAATGACCACACTTAAATTTTCTCTCAATCACTTTTAATAAGAGAAATTAGAATGATTGATTTCACCTTGCACTGGTGTAAATTAGCAAAAATGACAAAGGCTGAGAAATAATGTTGGAAAGGCCCTGTCAGTACAAGGATATTGATACACTGTTGGTAGAAAGATGAGGTTTAATCATTCTGAATTTTAAGTTTGTATATACAAGAGAAAGAACTAAGTCATCTAGACTCTTTGACTCAGCAATATTAGGCATATATTCCAAGAAAAGTGAAAAATAGAAACAAAGGTCCAATATTTACCAACAATTTTGCAATCACATTCTTTGTGTCATGAGATAAGAGTATGTTTTTGTGTGTGTATGTTATATATACTTTCAGATGTTTCATAATGATTTTGAATTTCAATTCTCAGTCCTCAGCACTTTCTGTAATTTGTCTATCTTGGACTGTTTCTGGATGTTCTGCATTTGTATATTTCTTTTCAGGTTTCACGTGGGTCATGTGGAACCACAAATCTTTTCCTTCTACTTTTATACTTGTAGGGGTAGTGAGCAAAATTTGATAGGGGGTTCTAACCATTTGGGGGTCTATTACTGATTTTCTTGTGAAGTTTCTTATATACATTTGGTCTTCTGGTTTTAAGGCAAGTCATAATCAAGGGGAGCTCTCTGTTGAATCAAACCAAGTTCATGGAGTTCTGTGAGTCTTTGTTACAGGGCCTGGATTTATTTATGCAGTTCACAATCTGCACCCAGCATTGAGACATATGGGGTTTTGTGAGTTCTTCGTTGCCAAACGAGTCGGCCATATAGCATTTCAAATGGGGAAAGATGTAAGTCCCCGCTAGGTTTCCTTCTCAGATACCATAACACTATTGGCAAAGCATTTGTTTACTTTAGATGAGTTTCTGTACAGACTTTGTCAATGTGTCTTTATTTCTCTGTTGAATCTTTCCACCTGCCCAGCACTTTCTGGGTGATAAATGGTGCAATAATTCCCTTTTATTCCTAGATTCTTGTAGACTTCTCGGAGTATTGCATGAGTAAAATGACTCCCTCTGAGCTGATACTATTGGGTATGCCAAATCTAGGAATGATTTCTTTCAGTAGGGATTTCATCACGAATGCTGCTTTGTTCTTTTTGGCAGGGAAAATCTCTGGCCACCTTGTCAACTGGTCATGTCTTTCCTCAATGCCTATGTCTGGTACCCTGATTACTGGTATATTTGCTTCTTGATATAGTCTTTTCATTTCCTCTTCATCATCAGAACTCATGTCATCAAGAGTCTATGTAAACAGGGTATGGTCGCGATGGCTTGGTATTAATTTCATCTAATGCTAAAATTGCTTCGATGTCCATATCTGCTAAGTTATTTTCCAGTAGCATGCTAGTCATGTGTGGTTCATTATTTTCTGTTTCTATTTCTATTTCCTATTTCTATCCTTTTCTATAATTGCAAGTCAAACCAGAAAGGGTCTCTCAGCAAGGTTGGATTTTGGGGGAGGGAGCCTAAGAGATTGCTCCCAAAATGGAGTCCAGACACTTAGCTGACTATGGTTGAAATCTTGATGGGTGAGAAGCAATGGAATGCCTTTGACCAGGGAATTGGGGTTTCAATGTTCAAAGAAGATCCTCAGGAAGCCCTCAGGTCTGGATTCAAACTGAGAAGTCCTCCTCCTCTCTCCTAGTCCTCCCCGAGAAGTCCCTCTCTTCCCCTTCCTCCTCTGGAGAATTTCCCAGAATCCCCTCTGGTCTCAACTGTCACCAACTGTCACCAACTGTCAGCCACTCCTTCTCTGGCTCCTCCTGACCCATCCACCTTGCACAAATTCCATCCTTATAAGAGACAGAGAGACAGAGAGACAGAGAGACAGAGAGACAGACAGAGACAGAGACAGAGACAGAGACTTACAAAAAAATAAATGTTTCATAGATTCCCTAAGAAACACACTGGAAACCTTCCACTGACTCCATTCCAAGGATACCAACAATTCAGGTTGTCCATATCCTACACTTAACTGTTCAACATGCTCATATATTATCTCTAACTCTTACTATATGAACAGCTCACTTTTCTTTCTAGTCAAGCTCATCCTCAGTGATGTTTGTGCCACATCTCAAGGTTGTTAATGTTAAGAAATAAGCTATAGTCTACACAAACCCTTCATGCAGCTTTCAGTTAGTCTTTGAGTAACCTAAAACTTTTATTGTTTTGTATTTTGCTGTCTCAAGGACTTGACAATATAATACTTTTTTGTGATACTCCCAGTAGGAAGTCTTCTCCAATGCTTTAATTGTCCTTTCCACCTGGTAGTTCATTTCTCACCTTAGGCTCAGAAAATCCTTTTGTTTTACACACTTAAGCTGAACTTTTGCTCATTTTAGTTACTTTGTAAATGTGTCATAACCACACGCTTCTGCAAAGTCTTATTTTAATGACTCAGTGATATAGAGGTGACTCTGGACCCAGAAAGGCTTTATCAGTAAGGGAAAAGGAAGAGAAAGAATACCAATTATATGCCAGGCATGGTGCTTCCCCCCACTTTTTTTTTAATTACAAAATTGTTTATCAGCAATGAGGGCTCAGTTGAAGTTGAAGCTGGGTAACACAAATTTGTAGTAGATATAATCAGAACATTTGCGTGGTTTTCTCTACCTTCCTTCATTAGCACATGCATAGGAGTGGAAGTGGAGAATGGTGGGAGTGATCGAGGTTGAGGTTTGGCAGGGCAAAATTGGCAAAATGATAGGGGGGCTAAGGATGCAAGAGAAAAGGACAGAATGGAGTTGAATTGGAATAAGGGTAGAGTAAGGGATATAGGCTGGGAAAGAACAGCAGGTTCAAAGGATTGGAAGTTACTATGTAAATAAAGAATAGGATTAGGTTAGGGAAAGAGGGAAAAGTAGAAAGCCAATAGAAGATGGTCAGATAAAGGATTTCAGAATTCCTGAACATGAAAGGTGGTGCATTTGTAGAGAGTGACAGCATCAGGAGTATCTCCAATCTTTGTGTGACTTAGGTGGGGTTGGGAGTTATGTCATGGGAATTAAGTATTTGAAGAACCAAGTGATTAGGGTGTTTGTGGAAAAGTCAATACATATGTTGAAGTCTCATATTAGCATATGAAGAAAGAAGTTGGGAAGGAGAGAAAAAATTGTGCTGAACTCAAGGAAGTAAGGGAAGTGAGCTGAGAGTCTGTAAATACCAGCTACCAGAATTTTTATTAGGTGAAAGATATGAAATGTATGGATTGCAAATGAATAGAGTTTACTGAGTTATGGTGGTAAGGGAAAACCTGAAGAGGGATAGGAAGCAATGGGTATTCCAACATCCTCATCTTGACCAGGGAGCAAAGGTGAATCGGTGAGCATGCAGCAGTTATCAGAGAGGACATTCAGTGAGGATGTATGACCAAGGTGTGTCTTTTTAAAGTCTTTTTCACACTTGTCAATGAGGATACTTCAGAGGTAGAGTGAGCCACTACCATCAGTAATAGCCCTGGTATTCAATATGAACACTGCTTTGGAGAGGAAATTTGTCCACTGAGTCAAGTCAAGGGTGTGTAGTTTATTTTTGGACAAACTTTTCATAGTCCATATTTACTTACTTTAAAATGTATACTTCAATTATTTTTTATCATGTTTTCACAACATTCCTGATTATCTGAATATTTCCTTGCAAGATCCTTTATTACTAAGCTAACTTCTTTGTGTTTATCTTTAAGTGGAGGTTTCCAAAGTTAGATTTTTATCTTCCTTCAAAAAATAGGACAATTTCATTTGAAGATATTTTTATGTGTTATCCTGAATAGTGATTTAGAAAGTCAGGCTTTTTGGGTCATCACAAATGCACCCAAACCTCTATTTAGCGGAACAGGGTCGTATCCTGCTGTTGGGGCCCCATTAAGGCAATTATATGAAACTGAAACTGCAAAAATTGGCTGGTAATTGTGCCTCCAGGTGTTTAAACTTGTTCTTGGTCAGGCAAACCTGATTTGTGACACTGTCATACAGGTGCAAAAGCCAATAGAATCTCTTCTATCTGCTCTTGAAATCTGGTCTATAACTAACCTAATTCTTCAGTATCCTAACGCTCCCCTTTGACACCTAGACTGGCACATGTTCTCCCCGACAAGTTAGTTAGGTGACAGTACCTCTGTGAGCAGCAATTATTCCCCAGGAAAAGAGATTATTAAGCACTATGTGGCCAGGCTTGATCTGCCAAACTTGGAACACACAGTCCCCCCGCTCATTGTACCTATAGTTAGGTGCCAGAGTGATCTTTATTCCTTGGTCTAATTACTCACCATATGCTGGCCAAAGGGCTCATCATCAAATTCTGATGGTTGCTTTATGTCAGGTACTTACCAGCATCTGAGCTTATTTCCTCTCTCAGGCTGTTTCATCATCTATAAATTGGAAACAATAATAGAATTTTCCTCATAGGGTTGTTTCAAGGACCAATAGAGAGAATATTCGCCAAGTGCCTTGTCATCCTCAAAAAACTAACCAAATGTTAGTGATTATTATAATGACCATTTCCAAAAGCTCCTATATCACAAAGAGTTAGAGGCAAATCCTTTTCTTACCTGTGGCAAGGGTATCTACCTCTCTTCATATCTTCCTTAACTTACTGACACATTGAGGTATTTTCTCCCTTTGCTTCTCCATCACTATGAGGAATAGTCAAGAAATGTACCCCTTTAGTCTCTTCCAACCCCCTTTTCCTTCTGGAGCTATGGGTAGAGGGGTGCAGCTAGGTGGTGGATTGAAAGGCAAACCCAGAGACAGGAGATTCTGGGTTCAAATTTAGCCTCAGATACTTCCTAGCTAAGTGACCCTGGGCAAGTCACTTAAACCCATTGCTTATCCTTCACTGTTCTACCTTAGAATCAATGCAAAGCAGAAGATAAGGGTTTTAAGAAGAAAAATAAATATATCTGTTAGGCTTATGTCCCTAGACATAATAGTATATCTTTTCTAGTGGCCCATTGGCCTTGATAATAGGATATCAGCTATTTGTGCAGGGCTATTCTGGTCTTCAGGAGATGGTTTTATTCTACCACCATCCTCAGACCACAAGGCTAGTGTGTCAGTTCTTATCTAAGTGTCACGAAAACTGATTCTGACCACTCAAGGTCTTCTATTTGGGTTATTCTGGCTATGTTACAATGACTATTAACTATATTACCTATATTATAACAATTATATTATTATATGTTACAATTATATTCTTATATATTGTATTATATATTGTATATATGTTATATATAATTGTATATATTATATATAATATGTTATACATAATTATAATATACCATTGCATATTATAAATATACAATTAATTATATTATAATATATATTGTCTTTGACCTATTTTCACTCCTGGTTTACTGTAACATGCCTATATATATTGTCCTATTATATATGCATATATATAATATGCATATGTACATTGTTTTCAAATAAATTTTTCCTGGTAAAGTGGGATATATGTATCCAATCAGAAAGTTTATTCAGTCCTCTAATATCATCCAGGGATTAGTAGCATCAGTTATATAGACTTCAGGCTACCATCTTGGGCAATTCTACCATATAGTAGATTAAGTGTTGAACTACTGTGTGACTCTGGGCAAGTTTCTTAAATTCTTTCATTCTCAGAATCTTTATCTGTAAGATGAAAATAATAATAGCATTTACTCACTAAGTTGTTATGATGAGCAGATACAATAATATATGTAAAATAGTTTACGTCTTAGAGCACTATATAAACGTTAGCTTTAATCAGCTACTAAGTGTAATGGATGATTAAAAAGTGGTAAGTGTAAACAAAACCCCTTTGCAAGTTCTGTGGGTTGCATTATTCAAATGTTACATTTTAAGAACTTCACTTTAATTCACTTCAGAAACATGGTCCTTGCAAATAGGGGGAGAGACCTTACAAAAAGCCCACCAACAAGCAAGGGGTATGTGATCTACACACAGGTCACTTTAATGCATAGAAAATTTGGGGTGTGTTCAAGCCACTCTCAGCAAGGGCCATTGTTGAATTTTCAGTGTGAAGCATTTTCATCTCAGAAATCAATCCTAATCAGGCCATCATTTAGACTTAAGAAAATCTTAATAATGAAAGTGAAACTATTTATTAAATATATTTCCCACACAACCTTTCCCCTTAATTAAACATTTACCCACACACCCTTGTGTTGTTTCATAAACAATGTTTGAGTTCATCAGAAGTGCAGTAAAAAATTCAAGTCATCATCAGACTGGAAGCCTGGTATCATGAGGCTAATAATGATTATGATTGATGATGATGATGATGATGATGATGATGATGATGATGATAACTGGTACTTATATAGTGATTTAAGTTAGCAAAGAATTTCACATCTTTATCTCATCTGAGTCTCACCATCTCCCTGTGAGATTGTGAAATAATAAAATTTAATAATTCATGATATGTGATTTTTATTTTATATGAAATGTAATATAAATTTTAAAATAATAAAATTATGAAATAATAAAATTCCATAATGACATCCAAGAAGAAACAAAGTATTATGTGATAATACTAATAAAAGGAGAAGGCAAAAAGCTTGTAATCAACTGAAGAGCGAAGAAATTGGCATTTTGGGGTTTCTCGTTTTTGCCCAATAACTCAAATACCTCCTACACAATAACCTTTTGAATTAGTATCAGAATGCTTACGAAGCTTCTTAAAATACTCAGTCAACAACATTCATTGGGTACACACTGCATGGAGCACTGTACTAGGTGCTGGGGAAAAATGGAAAATAAATAAAAGACCTGGTCCATGCCTAGTGGGAGGCAGGCACAGTTCTGTTGAACATGGTGCTAATTTGCATCATTTTGTCTTGCTATGAGTTATGGTGCAAAAGTAATGCCCAAGAATTCATTTTCACAAAATGAAATAATGGTTGTTCTTTATCACAGCAACACATTCCCCTGCTGCCTAAACATTATTGCCTTATTCATCATGTCATTAGCATGATTTCTCTACCTTGCTTCTCATTTCTTTTCAGCCCCACGTAAGAGAATCGTGTTTTGCTGCTGCTGACTTTTTGTGGGCATGGAAACATAATGATGCAACTTTATGCTAGTCTCACCTACAACCTTTCTGGCTTCAGAGATGGTTTTTCTGAGCTTGATTGTTTCTAATTTAGGGTACTTTGTAAGTATAAAGGCTTAGTTAGATGCCAAGGAAATAGGAGTCTCCCTACAAATACAAAACTACGATCGCCTGCAATGATTCTAGTTGTTTCCACGTTTGCTTTATTATATCAAATTTTGAACATGGATTCTAGATGAGACCCCTCTCTACCACTTATAATGAGGGAAGGTGGAGATGGACAGTTACTGGATAATACTGTGTCTCTTTTGAATAATGACACTAACAAAAGGTATTTTGTGGGTTTGGGCCACCTTTAACTACTTTCACTGGAATTTGTATTTAAACAAATTTTCTTCAGGCCTGCTTTTGCCTTTGTTGTTGCTATTCTTGATTTGAGTCTGATGCTCATTAACCTCATTTGGGTTTTCTTGGCAAAGATTCTGGAGTAGTTTGCCATTTCTTTCTCCAGCTCATTTTACAGGTGAGGAAACTGGGGCAAATAGGGTTTAGTGGCTTGCCCAGTGTCATACAGCTACTGTCTGAAAGCAGATTTGAACTCAGGAAGATGAGTCTTCCTGACTCAAGGTCTGGCACACTATACACTGTACTATCTAGTTGTCCACCATTACTTTGAACCATTACTTAATTGTTGTTTTGTTTTCTGTTTGGGGAAAGGTTGCTTTCAATATAGATTTTATTTTGTCTTCTATTAACAAGTACAGACTATGAACAAGAGGGAAGTCCTGGGTTCAAATCTGGCCTCAGACACTTCCTAGCTGTGTGACCCTGGACAAGTCACTTAATCCCCATTACCTAGCCCTTACCATTCTTCTGCCTTAGAACCAATACACAGTATTGATTCTAAGATGGAAGGTAAGAGTTTTAAAAAATATGAACAAGATCATAAGAAGATAAAATAAGAAAAATGAAATTATGTGAATTGAGTAAAACAGGACAATGGAAATGATTAAACAGGTATATGATTTCCTTTATGAATTTTTCACTAAATCCACACCAAGCACATGTATGTTCACTTTAATACAGTCATACATACACTAGCTTCATTTTTTAAATCCTTAAAAGTTTTTTTGTACTATACGTAACATTGACACATTATTTTGTTATTCTTATTTTTAAATAGTTTTCTCTCAGCTGAAACAGTTCTTTTGATCCTGGTTTTTCCCCCCTCTATTTTATATTTCTTTGAATTCTTCATGGTAATCATTATTATGATACAATGATATTCCATTCCTTTCTCGTACTAAATTTGTTCAATCTTTACTCAATGAATGAATACCTGGTTTGTTTTTTAGTTTTTTTGCTATGAGAAAATAGTTTAAAGGGGAAAAAAGTACAGAAAAGTCTATTGTTTTCTTTCTTGTCAACAACATTCGGGATGTTTATAGTCTCTATAATGGCACAGGGTCAAAAGATATGTGTATTTTTGTAACTCGTTATGTAATTCAACATTACTTTTTAAAATGGGGTATATGAGATATTCAGAAAAACTAGTACCTCTGATGTGAAGGCTTGTTTGAACCCTTTGCAGGACTGCTGTCCTTCTTTGGTGTCCACCTACCACCCAGCTCTCAACTGTGGCCCCAAGAAGCTGAAGCATGAGCAGCAGCCATATTTCAGTAAACCAACTTGGAAGATGGGCTAAACCAGGTTGAGGATAACCATCAGGCCTCAAACCCATAAGTAAGTTAGGAAGGTTACTACCCTGGGCATGTGAAGGTGGAAGAAGTGAATGAGAACAATTTGTTCCAGTGGCCATGAAGATGATGGAAGCAGGCTCTGTGGAGACCTTAGTGTTTGATTAGACAATGAAGAAGGCTGATGCTGAGCCATCATCAATCATTCTGACTTTTGTCTTGTCACTGGATTTGAATGATTCTAGGAGAGAGAATGAAGCTGATGATTTTTTGCAACTCTGCCTCATTTAAATCCAACTCATGCACAAGTCAAAAGACATCATTAGGGGGCAGCTGGATAGCTCAGTGAATTGAGAGTCAGGCCTAGAGACAGGAGGTCCTAGGTTCAAATCCGGCCTCAGACACTTTCCAACCGTGTGACCCTGGGCAACTCACTTGACCCCCATTGCCTACCCTTACCACTCTTCCACTGAAAGAGCCAATACACAGAAGTTAAGGGTTTAAAAATGGAAAAAAACAAAAAAAACAAAAACAAAAGACATCAGTAATGTTATTTTGGTCCTTTTCCAAATAAAAAGGATTACAACAACCAATTTCCAAAAAAAGAGGAAAGTGTATCAATTTATGGCTCTACTGTCAGTATAATATTGCCATTGTTTGGCAATAACTGGTTTTATTTTACTAAAGTCTACATACTTATTTATTTCCTCTTTTGTAAACTATAAATACTTTATGTTTTACAAATAATTTTGTTCTTTACTTTGTTGATTTGAGTTCTTGTTTTTTTTTTAAGTTTAATCTTAAATTTAACTTTTTAAAAAAGAAGTTTTCCCAAGATGGCAGAGAAGGTACAGGAACCCATCTGGTTTCTAATAAATTATCTTCTATAATACCTCAAAACAAATTATAGAGCAGCATAACTCAAAAAAAGAAAAAATGAAGTAACTTTTCAGCCCAGAACAACTTAGAAGGGCAGCATGAGGGATCTAGTGTACCAGGGATGGAGGTGGAACAAGCACCATCAGAAGAGGTCCCACTGAGGCAAAAGGCCTTGAGTGCAACTGAAGTGGCACCTACAGAGTGAGAATTCTCAGCAACAGATGTTAAAGGCGAGAGTGGTATCAGAAAACTGCTGAGAAGGAGGTTAAAAGGGTCCCTTTGCTGGCTCTGGGTGCAAACTCTTGTTGCATTGTCATATGCAGAACCAGGTAGCTGTTAGTGGGGTATAGATGCAAGGTGAGAAGGAGCACCAGCATACACCATATAAAAATTGCAGCCACAGAGGAATAGGGGACCCTGATCACAGTTCCAAAGGGAAAAAGAGTGCTTGAGGTTACTCAAAGACCAGAACACAGGCCAGGAGAGTATTATATTTACATCTCCTTATGTCATCACACCTTGAAAGAACTGAAAACAAATAGATCCCCAGTGTCAGCTTTCAAGGCAGTTGCACAAAGATCCTGAAGTCTGTAACAGTGCTCCCTTCACTGCAGTTACAGAACCCAACTTTAAGCAGGAAAATGAGCAAACAACTAAAAAAGAAACTCAACTTAGAAAGTTGTTTTGGTGTCAAGATAGACTCAACCTCAGAAGAATACAACAAAATCGATACTGCCGCATCTAAAACCTCCAAGAAAAATAAAAATTGTCTCAAACCCAAAAAGAATTAATGGAGAAGCTCAAAAAGGTTTTAAAATTTCAAATAGGAAAGATAGAAGGAAAATAGGAAAAGAAATGATAATGGTAAAGGAAAATCATGAAAAAAAAGAGATAATGGCTTAATAAAGGAGGTACAAAAATACTGAAGAAATTAATACTTTAAAAAACAGAATAGACCAATTGGTAAAAAGGAACAAAAATCCAAAGAAGAGAAGAATTAGCAAAATGGAAAAAGATATACAAAAAATCCACTGAAGTGAAGAACTTGAAAGACAGAATTGGCCCTTTGCACATAGAGGTATACAAATTCCCCGAGGAAAAGAACTTTACAAAGTAGAATTGGCTGAATGGAAAAGTTCACTCAAGTGAGCTGTTTAGAGACTGAATGCCCAAACTACATTCCTCATGCCACCTATGAACCCCACCTTATCCCAATTTACTCAAGAAAATCATGTCTTAAAAATTAGAATTGGGCAAGTAGAAGCTAATGACTCCATGAGACATCAAGAAACAATCAAAGAAAGTAAAAAGAATGAAAAAAATAGAAGAAAATGTAAAATATCTTATTGGAAAAGCAAGTGACTTGAAATAAATCCTTCTTCTGAAATAAATCCAGAAGAGCTCATGTAAGAATTATTGGACTAGGGGGCAGCTGGGTGGCTCAGTGAATTGAGGGCCAGGCCTAGAGATGGGAGGTATTAGTTTCAAATCTGGCCCCAGACATGTCCCAGATGTGTGACCCTGGGCAAGTCACTTAACCCCCATTGACTGACCCTTACCATTTTTCTGCCTTGAAACCAATAAACAGTATGATTCTAAGATGGAAGGTAAGGGTTTTTATAAAAAAATAAAAAATAAAAAAAATTATTGGATTATCCAAAAGTCAAGATAAAAAAAAGAGGTTAGACATCATCTTTCAAGAAATCATCAAGGAAAACTGACCAGATATTTTAGAACCAGATGACAAAATAGAAATTGGTAGTATTCACTAATTGCCTCCTGAAAGAGATCCCAAAAGGATAACTCCAAAATGTATTACAGCCAAATTCCAAAATTTCCAGGTCAAGGAGAAAATATTGCAAGTCAACAAAAAGAAACAATTCAAGTATTGTGGGACCATAATCAAGATAAAACAAGAGTTAGCTGCTTCTACATTAAAGGATTGAAGTGCCTGGAATATGACATTCTATTTTATATTTATATTGTTCTCTATCTCTTTTTTGGTCATAAATTCTTCCCTTCTCCATAGATCTGACAGGTAAACTATTCTCTGTTCCTCTAATTTACTCATAATTTCACTCTTTATGTTTAAAACATATACCCATTTTGACCTTATCTTGGTATAGTGCTGTGATGGCAAACCTTTTAGAGACTGTGTGCCCAAACTGCAATCCTCATGCCGCCTGTGAGCCCCCCTCATCCCAGACAGGGAAGGGAGGAAGTACTCCCATTGGACAGCTGTGAAAAAGGGTAGGTGATATGAAAAATGTCCTCAGGCAAGTTGGAAAGGGGGAGGAGAGCAGTCCCCTCTTGCATGCATGCCATAGGTTCACCGACATGTATATAGGGTGTGAAATATTGATCTTAACCTAATTTTTGCAGAATTGTTTTCCAGTTTTCCCAGCAGTTTTTGTCAAATAGTGAGTTCTTATCTCAAAAGCTAGGATCTTTGGTTTTATCAAACATTAGATTGCTGAAGTCATTTACCCCTAATCTATATAATATATTCTGGAGGGCAAAGGAGCTATGACTTCAACCAAGAATCACCCAGAAAAACTTGAACATAATCCTTCAGGGAGAAAAATGGGCATTCAGTGAAATAGAGGACTTTCAAATATTCTTGATGAAAAGATCAGAGCTGAATGGAAAATCAATACTCAAATAAAAGAGTCAAGAGAATCATAAAAAGGTAAACAAGAAAGAGAAATCAAAAGATATTCAATGAGTTTAAACTGTGCACATCCCTATAGAGGGAGATGATTCTTATAACAATGAAGAACTTTGTTATTATTAGGGCTGTTAAAAGGAGTATACATAAACAGAGGAGGAGGGTGTAAGTTGAATATGATGGGATGATACAAAATAAAATTAAGGCACAAGAATGAGGAATGCATTGGGAGGAGGGGGAAGATAAAAATAGAATAAGGTAAAAAAAGCATGAAAGAGCAGTCACAATTTGGAGGATGATAGAGGAAGTGAGGAGGAAAGCAGATAAACCTTGACCTAATCAGAATTGGCTCAATAAAAGAAGAACATACACAATCAATTGAGTATAGAAAGCTATCTTGCCCTACAGGAAAATAGGGAGGGAAGGGAATGAGAAGCAGGAGGGACTGATTAAAAAAAGAGGTCAAACTGGGGGAAGGTGGAGGTCAGAAACTAAACAGGAATAACTAGGATGGGAAGTAATACACAGTAATTACAATGGTGCAATTTTTTTTACATCTTTCTAATAAAGGCTTCATTTCTCAAAAGTAAAGAGAAATAAGTTGAATATATAAGAACACATGTCATTCTCCAATTGATAAATAGTCTATGGTAGTCCCTCACATTTTGCTGATGGAAAGTTGGAGTGATTAAAAGGTGCCGAAGTGTCTTACTGAAGGTAAGTAGTAGATCCAGCATTTGAGCCCAGATCTTGTTAAAACATATTTGGTAAGCATATACCTCAAAGATATTCCAGGTTTATTTCTATACCATTACAAAAAAGCAAATATCACAATAGCGTCAATGTTTTTGGATTCCAATACATATAAAAGTTACGTTACGTTTAAACCATACTATAGTTTAAGTGTATAATAGTATTATGTCTAAAAAAAGCATATACTTAAAAATACCTTATTGCTTAAAAAAAGCTAAGCATCATCTGATCCTTCACAGAGTTGTAATCTTTTCCTGGTGGAGGGTCTTGCCTCAATGTTGATGGCTGTTGACTGATCAGAGTTGAGGTTGCTGAAAGTTGAGGTGGCTATGACAATTTCTTAAAATAAGACAACCATGATGTTTCCCATTTCTATTTATTTTTCCTTTCAACTGAACACTTAGGGGGGTGGAACACATTGCAGGGTTATCATTTGGCTTAATTTCCATATTGTTATGTTTCAGGGAATAGGAAAGTCAGAGGAAAGAAAGACAGGCGAATTGGTGGAGCAATGAGAACACATCCAACATTTTTTAATTAGATTCACCATCTTATATAGTCCACAGTACCCAAAAACAACTATAATAGTACTTTGACATCACTGATCACAGATCAAAGATATAACAATAATGAAAAAGTTGGAAATATTGTGAGAATTACCAAAATCTGACAGAGACACAATATGAGCCTATGCTTTTGGGAAAATGGCTCTGATGGATTTGCTTGACATAGAGTGTTCACAAACTTCAAAAAAACAGAACATTTGCAAAGCTCAATAAATTGAAGTGCAATAAAACAAAGTATGACTGTACTTAGACATTGTTTATTTTTAATGTTGTGGTAGAATTAGCTCAAACCATGTTGTATGACCTCTGTTCAATTATCACCTTGGAAATCAGTAAAGGAACTCATACTTTATTGTTGTGTTTTTTTTATTTCCACCTTTTGTCATTTTGAAGAGGGCCAATGACATCACTGGTGATGTCTTGACTTGTGAGTCAACTGGATTCAAGGCAAAGTTGCACAAACTTCTCAGCTTCACACTTTCTTCCAGTCCTCAAAGCACAGTGGCAAGACAAAAGTCAAGACTTCTTGTAAAGGCATCTTCAATATCTAACTAAGCTCTAGGCTCTTTACAGCATCTGTTTAAGCCACCTTCACGGCCATTGGAACAAATTTTTCCTATCTGCCCATTCCACTGAGGGAAGTCTTCACACGCTTATGCTAGACAATGTCAACCTGGTTTAGGTTGCCTGATGAGACAATTTTACCAGAATGTGGCCACTATACATATTACAGCTTCCTTGAGCCATAAGTAGGAGTTGGGTGATAGTTAGATACTAAAGATAAATGAGTAGATCTGAAAAGGGCTTGACAAGCCCTTAGTCCTCCCTGAATACCCCATACACTCCTTTTTTAATACCCACACTTAAGAAAGTGATGAAGGAAATATTAATAATGCAAATTAAACAGAAGAATATATCATGCATTTTTTTTCTTCAGAAAGCTGATTGCTAAATATTTACCAGCACACTACAATTTTACTGGTGAGTGACATGTTACCTCTGATTTAAAAAAAAACAAAAACAAAAACAAAAACAAAAAAACTTCTAGAAATGTATATACTAACCTAGAATTAGTAATGAAGTGGAGAGACATAAAGATGCCATGCTTCATTGTGATAAGAGTCAGGGTAGATTTATGCAAAGGTACATTAGTCAGTCACTCACATGATATTATTTGCCAGGTATCTAAAGGTTTGCCTGTTCTAAAATACCTCCTTATTGCTCTCACTTATTCCACAGAATGTTGGCTGATAGAGAATAGTATCATCCTGATGATAGCAGAGGAGGAATTCCTCCTTTAGAATAAGAGAATATATTAGAATACAATTGACCCTTAAGAAATGATGAAAAGTGGGAATAGACCTAAGATAGCAGAGAAGAAACACAGACCCATCTGATATATACCAAATTACCCTCCAAAAACTATGATATAACACTTTAAAACAAATTCAGAGAAGCATAACCCAAAAAAATGGAATTAAATAATTTTTAGCCCAAAACAACTTAGAAATCTGGCACAAAAGATTTAGTGCACCAGTGTGGAAGTGGAGCACAAAGCAGCAGGCTAGGGCAGGCCCCACTGTGGCAACACATCTTGGTTACAGTTGGATTAGCAGCAAAGGTTTCTGGAGTTCTCAGCCGTAGATGGTAAGGGGGTAACAGACAACTGCTAAAAAGATTTCAAGAGGCTCTTTTCTGGCTCTGGTGCAAGGCTCTTGTTCTATTACCCATAATTAGATGCAGCTAGGAGTCCTAGAGTGTGGTCTCAGGGTGAGGAGTTACTCTACCACACCCTAATGCTTTCAGTCTTAAGGGAACAGGGGACTCTGGTCATAGTTTCAGAGGGGAAAAGAGTGCTTGTGATTATTCATAGACCAGAGTACTGCCTGGAAGAGCATTAAACACACCTCTTCTTATATCATATTACTCAGGAAGAACTGAAAGTAGATAGATCTCCAATGTCAGCTCTGAAGGCAACTACACAAAGAACTTGAAGCTTGGAACAGTGTTCCCTTCACCACAGTTACGGAGCCTAGCTTTAATAATTTTTTTTAAGTTAAAAGGGAAAAAATGCCTGGAAAATGGGCAAACAATAGTAAAAAGAAACAACATGGTAAGTTATTTTGGTGACAGGGAAGACCAAAACATAAACTCAGAAAAAGACAACAAAAGTCAATACTGCTGTATCCAAAGCCTCCAAGAAAAATAGGAATTGCTCTCAAGCCCCAAAAGAATTAATGAAGGAGCTCAAAAAGCATTTTAAGAATCAGATAAGAGAAGTAGAAGAAAAAGTGGGACTAGAAAGGAGAATGATAACAGGAAAATCATGAAAAGAGAGTCAATAGTGTAATGGAATAAAAAGGGAAATATAATATGTTGCTAATCAAGAGGCTTGTATTTGAGGGGCACTGGGTGGTATCAGCTGGGTCTTCAGGCAGGAAGGCTATCTTTTGGGTACATGATAATTTGGGTCAGCCAGAGATTATGTGAGCCTGGCTGAAAGATTTTATTCAGCCTCCCTGTTGTCTCTAAGGCTCCCTTCAGGGGAGGAGTAAAGAGCCCTCCCCTTTAGAGAACAACTCCCAGCCTATTGGAAGTGAAAGCTGGTTCACTTCCTGTCCAAGATGGATGCCTGGTTTAGCCCTCAAGAAATAAAGGAAAGTTATTCTTTTCCTCTTCAGCCTTTGCCCTAGTAGTTGGTATAATGAATCATCAGAAGCTCTTTGTATAAAAGGCAAAGGGGTTTATTAAAGCCAAGGGTAAGCTGAGGGAAAAGGGGTTAAGGTCTGGTAACTGCTGCTAAGGGAGAAGTTGGTGCTGGGGGAGGGTCACAGAAAGTGGGAAACAGGCTGCGGGAACCAGCCCCTCAGCCCAGGATTAATTCACTGCCCTGATGTAATAAGGTTTAGCAGATTACTAGATAAGGTGATGGCTTGGTTTAAGGTTGTCCCTGCCTGCCTATAGAAGCTAGTTCCCACGATCTCCACCCACCAAAAATACCCTCCCCCCAGGGCCCAATGGGGAGATCCAGGGATAGCTGGATGTCAAGGGAAACAGGCAAAGCCCAAAAGCCAAAAGCCAAAAGCCAAAAGCCAAAAGCCCCTCAGTTGGTACTCCAGGGATATTTATAGCTTAGTTCTAATGGTTTTGTGAGACATAACTCTCACTGGGTCAACATTCTATTCCCCCCAACTGCCAGGATTGCCTCAGGTGGATTTACAAGTGCAAGAGATTCTTGCAGCAATCCTGCATTACAAAAGCTTGAAAGCACAAAAAATACTGAAGAAAATAATATCTTAAAAAACAGATTAGAACAATTGTGCACCAAGTTCTTCCTCAAGAAAAAGAGTGATAATAGAATTTTCTTTTGGCTGACTTCACTGTGAGTGAAAAACATTATCCAAATTAGAATGAGTAAAGTGCTTTCCAGGGTTGTGTCTGAGTCTAGGGTAACTTGACTAGTTTTGGAACAATTTCCTCATCTGTTAAAGAAAAGATTTGAACTCAATGCACTCTGTGTCCCTTTCACCGCCAATGTACATATGTAAATCTATGTATTTATGGGGTCAGGTAGTAAAAGGTTTCTTAAATGTAGATTTTTCAGTCCCAGCACCTGAATTGGTATGATGTGTCCAAAACTCCTTAGAGAAACAGTCAATGAAGAACTCAATCACTATCTGTCCTGTAACAATGTTTGATAATTTGTATCCTTAAGAGCCCAAGGTGTATATTTTTGTTCATTTCTAATCTTATTATGATGCCTTCAAGGAGTTTCATTCAAAGAGATCCTGAAGAATTTTTAATTTCTAGAACTTTCTTCTGAGTTGATGTGCTATTTTTAAAATTTAAATATTTTATTTTTTTAGAAAAAATTTTTCATGATTCCATGATTCTTGTTTTTACTTTCCCCTTCGCCACCACCACCTCCATATCCAATGCACATTTCCACTGGTTTTAACATGTGTGATCAATCAAGACTTGTTTACATATTATTGATAGTTGCATTGGTGTAGTCGTTTCGGGTCTACATCCCCAATCATGTCCAGATCAACCCATGTGTTCAAGCAGTTGTTTTTCTTCTGTGTTTCCACTCCTGAAGTTCTTCCTCTGAATGTGGGTAGTGTTCTTTTCCATAAATCCCTCAGAATTTTCCTGGGTCATTGCATTGCTGTGATGTGCTATTTTTGAGGTAGAGGGAGAACAAAGATGGCAGGGATCTGAGAAGAGATGGTCTTAGAATTTGAAAGCAAGGATAGGTTTTCATTATCCCTAGCACTAAGTGATGCAAAGACCCAATGAAACACTGTGTTGGAGGGGGTGGCAGGGTGATGTTTGTAATCCTCACAAGCCTTTTTGTATCCAAGGCCTAGGTGACATATGGAAGATATAATCAGGAAGCAGTGGGAGGAAGTCTGTGTAAAGAGTGGGTTGACTTGAGAAGGAGGCAAGAAACTATACACACATACACACACACACACACACACACACACACACACACGCAGTTTAGTCTTTCACAAAACCTAATTCATTGTGGGCATTGATTTAATGAGTAGCCCTACTTGTTTTTCTGTAATAGGAAGTAGGAAGTCTGAATTACAGATGCTTGGAATTGGACATTTGAAATCATAAAGAGTATAATTGTCAAAGGCATACCAATTTAACATCTTGGATAGAAAAATAGTTTCCCTTCCTGGACTCTTCTCACCAGCATCATATCACAATGCTTGGTACACAGTAGATACTTAATTAGCAAATTCTTGCTTAATTAAATTGAACTACTCCCTAAACAGGACAACTTGGTACCACAATAGATAAGAGTACCAGGACTGGAGTAAGGAAGATACCTTCCTGAATTTGAATCTAGCCTTAGACACTTACCAACCTTATGATCTGGGCAAGTCACCTGTTTGCCTGTGCTTCCTCATCTGAAAAATGAGCTAGAGAAGGAAATGGCAAACCACTCCAGTATCTTTGCTAAGAAGACCCCAAATGGGGGTCACGAAGAATCAGAAATGACTGAAACAATTCAACAATAACAATAAAAGATTCTAGACCATTATTCTGTATTTTTAAAGATATGTAGAATATGTCTATAATCAGTGTATGAAGATCCATATTGCTTTGCAGTTTTCTCCCCACTTTTGTCCTCCTATTAGCAGCATCACATTAGACTTTACTATAATACAATGAGACTTGTTGATTCTTTTAGGAGATTAATCTTTTCTGTTTAATCAGAAAAGCTTCTGATGCAACAAATGAAGTGGGAAAGTAGGGGAGAATCATGCAAGTTTTCTGTGGCTCTCAGAGAGGCCATCATGTCATAGTATAAAGAAGACTAGCCTGGAAGTAAGAAAGACCTAAGCTCAGTTTCTGCCTATGAGAAATAGAGGCTGTCTAACCTAGGGCAAGCCTTTCCTCTTTTCACTACTCAGATCTCTAAGTCTATCAGTTGTAGAAACCAGGCTGATCTTCTCTGGGAGAGGTGGTTCCCTCACTTGGAAATATCTCATGCCAATGAAATTTCAAGTCCCTATCCCTCTAGATAGATTCTTTTTTTTACAACAGATTATTAATATTTGATCATAAAATATAGAAGGATAGAAGGATTGTAAAAATAGGTAGTTCCTTAAAATAATTTACCATACAAAAGAAAACTTTTTTCCAGTGAAAGTTACTAAAAACTATCCTGATGATTGATGGATACTGTAGAATATATTGCCTTGTTTAACCACTTAGTGGCATTGACAATCACTAACCTGAATTTATTTTTTTATTTACTTTTACCAAAAGAAGTCTTTGGAAATTCCACATTCCTTTTTTTTTTTTTTTGACACAAATAAATCCATCCTAGTGAGGACAACAACTAGGAAGATGCTGTATAGTTTTCAAAATGGGTACATCTTTCTTTTCCCCAGTTCAAGTTTCTCAGCATCTTTATTACTATTTTTAATAATTATTATCTTTATTATCTCTTCTCTTTATTATGACAGATGAGGTAAGTGTATATATATACCCAAACAGAACTATCTCTTGAGTCTTCATCTCTTGAGCGCTCCTTCTCCTTTCTGAGCAGGTTTGAATTCAATGAATATCAATTACATGCCCTGTGCATAATGGAGTTGGCTTCTCAAGCAAATGGGCTGACATTTATAGTATTTTTCTATATATGTACAGAATTTTATTTTTTAGCATGAAATCAAGGGAAATAAAAAAGCAGTAACTAATATAAAACCTACCACATGCCAATAGATCCTTCCAGTTGTAGGCAAAGCTTAGTACGTTTGTAGTCATAGCCCAGATCCAACAGTTTTAAAGCTGTCAGTCACTTCTCTACCAGTAAGGAAGCAATGTTGCCATTAATTTTGATCCCTTTATGGCTAGTTTTCCTGTAAATGAGCATTGTAGGAATGTAGGAAATATGCACACTTACTCCAACTAATTGAATTGAGTAGAGTCATTAGATGAAGCATTCAGAAGCTCCATATTTAAGACTGAAATAGGGTAGCTACGTAGTAAAATCAAATGGGAAAAAGAAACCTTGTGTGGGGGTTGGGGGAGAAATTTGTTCTTCCTCCCATCCTTCCTCCATCTTATCAGCTAATATGGTTCACAAAAGATGATAGACCCAAAAACCTAGATTGCATCTCTACTCTTGTGCTATCACAGTCACAGCAGACAGAGACATAGACCACATTTGGTATCCCCAAATATCAGTGTCTCAGGATCAGTTGATATCTGGGATCAGCACAGCCATATGTCTGTGCCTCTTTCCTTCTCTCCCTTATGTCCTGTATATGGCAGGAAATCTTTTTAAGAGTAAAGGAAGTGGAAATTCAGGAACTTTTAGAGCTGATTTGGCAACATACAGCTTCCCTTTCCTGACCTCTATCTCCTTCTCCATCCACACTTCCTGGAGGACATTAGAAGTACTCATTAAACAGTTTTGGGATGGGGGTAGAAGAGGGGAAACACTAAACTTATCTGCATGCTTAGTTAAAAATTAAATCCACCTCATTACTTTATTTAGAGTTCTTATTTCTTGAGTCAATTAGGTGAAGAAGGCCTTCTTGACTAATTTATATTAATTTAACAACACACTTTATCCAATTAGCTAGTTGACACCTTAGAATGTGGTTTTGTAACTTCTGTGTATGTGTGTTTGTGTGTGTGTGTGTGTGTGTGTGTGTTTGTGTGTGTGTGTGTGTGTGTGTGTGTGTTTGTGTGTGTTTGTGCACGTGCGTGATGGAAGTTTTTGGCAGGCTGATGAAGTCTATGGTCCCCTTCTCAGGAAAAAAATATTTTAAAATAATTGAAGGAATATAAATTATAGTTAGAGGGTAGTGAAATAAAGATTCATTTTTTCCCCTATCTGAGTTCACAGACCCCCCTGAAATCTTTCTATAGACTTTGTCCCAGTTACCTTAAAGGTACATAGTACCTGAGGCAAGAGGGAATGGGAGAACCTGGGAAGCTGTAAGTGCTAAATTGGTTCCAGAGCAATTGGATAGTTTAAGGAAAGGGACTGTCAAGAGGGGAACAGTGGGCAAGAAATCAGACTTTGTAAAGAGTGAACCACAAAGACACTTTTTATCTACTTAACAATTTTTCCTAAGTCCAGTCCTGGATTCTTTGGTACCTGAAGGTAAAAAGACTGATTCCAGTAGATTGAGAATTTGCTTTTAACCTAGTATTTGTTAATCCCCTTTTCACATGAAGAAACAAGAACATATGCCTGACTTCTCTCATAACTCTGCTTCTGACTTTCTGGACTTTGCTGCTAGGTTTGAGTTGCTTTCTCACCCTGGAAGATCCCTCAGCCCTTGGGTGTCCTGCTCCCAATGGTGAGATCCTTCAAAAATCTCCATTTTGAATAAAGGCCCAGACCAGCTATCCTTAATTCTTCATCTGATATACCACTATATCTCAGGATTTCACTACCATGTCCCATGTATCTATTCCATACCTGTCACCCCCAAACTTTCCCCTTTTCAGCTTTCTTTTATTGTTGTTTTCCTCTTAGTATTTTAGTTCCTTGTAGGCAAGATCTACCTTTGTTTTGTTTTGTTTTGTTTTGTGTCTCCTTAGCTTAGCACAGTGTTTGACACTGTGTTCAAATCTGAGCTGGGACATTTCCTAGCTATGTGTCCCTGAGCAAGTCATTTAATCCTGATGGCTTAGCTCTTACCACTTCTGTCTTAGAACTGATACTAACACAGAAGGTAAGAGTTAAAAAAAACATTACTGTCATTTCCCAATGACTTCCTCTATTTCCACTCCCACTCATCAAAACCCTCCTTCAGAACAAAGAAGTACAAATGAGCAAAGCCAATCAGCAATTTGCTCATGTCACATTCCCCACCTATAGTTTGTTGTTCAATTGTTTCTTACTCTTCCTGATCCCATTTGAGATTTTCTTGGCAAAGACCCGGGAGTGGTTTGCTCTTTCCTTCTCCAGTTCATTTTATAGAGAGGAAACTGAGGCAAACAAGGTTAAGTTACTTATCTAGGGTCACATAGTTAATAAGTATCTGAGGTTGGATTTGAACTCACATGTTCCTGACTCCAGGCCTGGTGCTCTATCCATTGTACCATCCAACTGCCCCCCTATTTCTCCCCATAGTTTATCTCCTTTCTATTAAGATATGGTAAGCATGCTTCATTCTGGTTATTATTAGTCACTGTATCCATTAAAGACTTTATTTCAAAGTTGTTTTCTTTTAAATTATTGGATAAAAAGAAATCACATCCAAGCCTTCCTATTTCAGTCATCATATCATCCTGAGAAATAGTATGAGGTTACTTTAAAATGCCACTTTTTTTTCAACCATTCCTTCATCTTTTGACACTGAATTCCATTTCTTTGCTGTTATGAAAGTGCTGGCATCAGTCAGGCTGCCCTACAAGTCTTTTTGCAATCAAAGCTTAAAATTGCACCAAGATTTTTGGGACACAATGTGTAGGATGCCTCTCCCTTGATACCAAGTATTTTTTCAGGTAGAAATTCTATTTTTTTGCATAGTAAAAATTCCAGTTGAGCCAGCTGCCTCTAAGCAATAATCCTGTGGGAAAAAATGTTTGGGTCTGCTTAATAACCCATATTAATAATTCAAAAACTTCCTGTTCGTGTCATTTTAGAGAATACTCTTTAGATGTGTGATTGTTTGCATGGTGATTCACTCACCCTTACTGTTTTGGAAGTATAGCTACACATTTGTCTCTAAATAAAACAGGATTTATTATTGGTCCCTGGCTAGCCTCCAGAGTCATCTTCAGACATTTGAATATTGGTTGTTGCTTTTCTTTTCTTTTTAGAAATTATCTATTTTTTCTTCTGGGCTTAATAATCATCAGCCAATATAAATATTCCAATATCCCAAGGACAAGAAATAGGATTGCCAAAAAAAAGTGAGCTTTTTCCTGTGGACTACTTTTGCCAGTATTTTACTTTTCTTTAGCCTAATGATAAAGTATGATATCTGGGGTGTAAAAATGGAACCAGTTAGCAATGATGTCTGGGCAGGCTCCAAGCTCCATGCTGCAAATCTCTAGCAAGGCAGAGGGGAGTGAGTGGATGGAATTATTTCTCCTCCCCCTCCTTTGGGCAGCTAGGTGCCTCAGTGGATTAAAAAGCAGGCTTGGAGATTGAAGGTCCTGGGTTTGAATCTCATCTGAGACCAGTTGTGCAACCCTGGGCAAGTCACTTAACCTCCATTATTTAATCCTTACTATTCTTTTGCTTTAAAACCAATACACAGTATTGGAAGTTAAGGATTAAAAAAAAAAAAAAGAATGACGTCTGAGACAAATATATTGGCTAGGATTGCTTTGGAATTTGACCTCGATATTGTGTAGAAGGTGATTTCTCCTGGAAACAGGTTTGATTAAATGCTACAAGATGTACTGGCAATCTGCATCCGGGTTTCTATTAGTAATGTCAGTCTAGGAGTCCAGAAGGAGAGCCCACATGCAATTTTATTGGAACTGAAAGAAGTCTGGCTCATAACAGAGTGATTAAATTGCTCCAATTATTTGCATGTTCAGGTATGTGATTGGGAATTGATACGGACTCTTGCACATTTCTTGGGAATTATACACATGCTCATAACAAGTAAAGTGAAAATCTCTGAGGACTCAATACTAGTGCTGCTAATTCTCTTGAGTGATGTCATTATGGACATTACCAGGGAATTGGATTAGCTGTGCAAATGAGTACGAGCCCATCAGTTCAGGTCACACATAAAATTATACTGTGTTTTGTTAGGATGCCTGTGGACACTTCCAAATGGCAAAGAGCTATGAAAAGATGGGAAGGGCTATTCGTGTTTTAAAGGCTCACCTAAGTAATCTTTGGTGGACGTAAATATTTTTGAAGCTACATTAGAGAAAAAAAAAGGCATCTGATTCATTTCCAACTTTTAAATACATGGGATGAAGCTCTAATAAGACACCTTGAAGGACTTTTTCCCTCTTTTCCCCCTTTTTGCTTCTTTTCTGCAGAGAGAAAAGTCAATGGTGGGGAAATGGGAATACATAGTAGAAAATAGATTATCTGATGGCTCAGAGGGCTTTAAATAGGTTTGTTTCTGGTATGGGGGAGGAGGAGGTTCGAACTGAAAGAAGATACTGCTCTGAGCAGTCTGAGGGTTTAGATTCATGCCTTTTTCCTAGCATTATTTTCAGGCAATGCCCTAAGGAGTTCTGATGCTGTAGATATCCCACCAAAGTCTCTCTCCTCCTACATTCTTTAAAAAAAGGTAGCTTCTCAGAGCTGTTTAAAAGTAGAAAGTGATAACCACAGATATCTCAAGAGAAAAAGCTAACAGCTTTCCAGTGAGTAGGAAGGAGTAAGTGGGGTAAGTGACTAGCTCCCACCAGCACTGGCTGAGAATAGCAGTTATTGATGAATGTTATTGATTACTAATAAGGGAGACAGACAGAGGAACAGAGAAACAAATTAACGGATGTAAAAGGAGTTTTATTAAGAGCTGCTGCTCTTACTAGCACCAAAGATCTCTTCACTTATTCATTCATTTATTCACTCATTCAGCAAATATTCACCATTTGTGTGTAAAGTCCTATGTTAGGGGTTATGGGAGCTATGAAGTTTAGGTAAGGCAAAGTCTTAGAATCACAGAATTTCAGAGTCGGAAGGAGGCTCAGTGGACATTTAGCAGGGATCCATGGAGGAGGAAATATCTTGTACATACTGTTCTGAATAATAGATAAAGCAAAAGGAGCAGAGTAACAAGATTAAAGGAATATCCTTTTTGCAGCATCACAGAATCACCAAATTTCTGAGTCCATGAGATTATCAGTGGCTAACTAGTTTAACTACTGTGAAAATTTAATACTAATCTGATAGGACAACTTTGAATTTTAAAACAAGGGTCTTCCTTCGGAACCTCTGAATCAATGTTGGGAGACACTGTACTGGTGCCCTGTGGCTGTCCAAAGGATCATGTGGTGACTCTTGGCTTCTGGAAGGTTCACCTCTGATCCAGACTGAGGTCAGAGTCCACCAAATCAAAGGAGCTCAGAAAGGTGATGTCACAAAGAGTATAAGTAGGTGGAAGGAAAGGAAGAAAATGGCTCTTTTGCCTCAGAATGATGGAGAGAGGAGATATTTAGGAGAGAGTTGGCTGGCATGCTCATAGTGTGACCACAGAGCTTTTTTTGGGGGGGTTGGGGGAGAGTTAGGGGACAAAGTACCTAAAAGACAGAAGAGAACTTGTTCTACTCCAACAACTGATTGAAAAAACTAACCCTGAAGGACAGATTAGAGGATGGAAGGCTATTCCTTCAACTAAGCTTCTTGAGACATAGAACATTTGTGAATTTTTGTGATACTAATTCTCTTTCCTAGATACCCCCAAGCTTATCGTCGTCCTTCTTAAATCAGCGTTTCCAGAATTGAACCAAGTAAACTTGGTCTGATGAAGACAGAGTAGAGTTGGACTATCACTTATTACTTAATGCAGTACTCATGTGGACCTTGTGATATGGTAGGGGTGAAAGACGTAAGTACACATATAACTAAAATATATAATTTTCCATGACAAATTTATAAGAGGTATGAAAGAAAAGCTATTTGGGGTCCCAATAGCATCTTACTTTTTGTATCAGACCTTTGGCAATGCAGATGGATTATGCAGATTCTCTCTGTTGAACCTGTGCCCCACATGTAGCTAGATAGCTGGCAACATAGTTGAAGACCAGAGTGGGTTGTAGAGAATTTAAAAGGCATACTCAGTAACTGTAAAGATATCAAGTACCAGTGGAGGAAGGCATCCTGGAGTGGAGAGCAATGTGACAGACCATAGTTTCAGAGTTACATGCCCTAGCTACCATTTGTGTTCCTTGGTCATATTTACATCTCCTCCTTCACTGGTAGAGTATTACCTTGTCTGAGAGAGTATTTATATATAGGGAGATGGGGAGGAAGTGTCTTTCTTATTTTACTAGGCTTAATTTAATGTGTTTTATTTGGAGCAAATATATCCTCTGATTAACTAGTAAAAGGAACACATCTGTGAGAACTCCATGAATTGTGGTTCTGAAGGGATGCCCATCCTAATGTATAATGTGCCCCAAACAAGTATTAATGATATGAGGTGGTGTATATGTGTGTATATACATGTACAGAGGAGGTAGTTTTCACAGGGGAAAGGGGACATTGAGAGAGACAGAGACAGAGACAGAGACAGAGACAGACAGAGAGAGAGAGAGAGAGAGAGAGAGAGAGAGAGAGAGAGAGAGAGAGAGAGAGAGAGAGGTCAGAAAGTGCCAAAAAAAAAACTTTGACTTCCCAGTTTAACCAAGGACTGAATGGCTTGTTGACTCATAATGGGTTCATTAAGATGTGGTGCAGGTACTGAATTATGTAATGAATTAAACTGACAACATAAGAATGAACTAGGGGAGAACCCCCAAAGATCTAGGAGTTATTCTCTCTTTTAAGGTGGCTATTTCATTGGGTAGGCAAGGGGCCTATTGATCTTGAGAGTATGTTTTTTTTTTATTTTAGCCCAAGTTTCATTCCATCTGACACAGAGGAATGCATAACTACAAATCTGAAAACTGAAGAATTAAAAGAAAACAATGTATTATAGAGGGTGAACTGTAGCTGAAAAAGCAATTAAGAGCAACCAAGTCTCTGGATTCAGGTGCTTAATAATCATTTAGAGGGGTAATTAAGAAACTGCATCCTCTGAGGTTTGAGAATTTTCCAGGATGACTTCAAGGACTTAATCCAGTGCTTTTTAAATTTTCTTTTCTTTTTTGTGTTTGATGATCTTTAGACCACATCTTATAAAGCCACAGACTCCATGTGTGTCAGGCTATATGTGGTTAATAGTCTTAGGTTATCCTGGAAGGACATTTCTGGTGTTTTCAATATGATTTATTGGAGAGGAATTGAACCACTGTCAGGAAATGTGATAACCCCTAAGATTTAGCACTTTCTTGTTTAATTATTTTCAGTCCTGTCTGACTCTTCTTGACACCATTTGGGTTTTTCTTGGCAGAGATACTTGAGTGGTTTACCATTTTCTTCTCCTACTCATTTTATAAAGAAACTGAGGTAAACAGGGTTAAGTGAATTACTTAAGGCTACATAGCTAGTAAGTGTCTGATGCCAGGTTTGAACTCAAGAAGAGGAGTCTTCTTGACTCCAAGGCAGGGACTCTGTGCACTATGGTGCCACCTAGCTACTTCCTAATTGACTTTAGAGATCATCCAGTCCACTCTGCCCCCAATCATACAGAAACTGAGCCCCAAAGGAAAATGTCAGAGCTGAGATTCTAACTTGGATTCTGTGACCCCAAGTTCACCTTATTATTCTTGCACAATTTCAGAATTGAGAACCAAATTGAGCAACTGTATTTTTTTCCTGGCCATTATCACAGTCTATTATCTATACAACTTTTTCTTGGTCTCACCTGTTCAGGATTTTGTGCTTTAGTCTTATTACTGATCACTGAGATAGTATTTACAAATCCAATACAAAAGCTATGGGACCACCTCATCTATAATGCTGGATTGAACCACTCCTCTCTTATCCTTTTGCAATGCACTGTGTTTGGAGTCAACTAGAGTCCTGGCCTAGTTCAACTTTCTGAGGAAAAAAAAAGTTCATTGCTTTAAGGGCAATTTGGGGTACCAGGATTTGAGAACAGCTTTATTTTCCTCAAAGCACAGAACGTTCTTTGGAAACAAATGAAAGATTGGCAATGAAGTAGACAGTTATCATTGAAAAGACCATATGTCTAAAAAAAATGTGAGATGGAAGATGATGGGACAAGAGAAGGAGAGGTATGGTCATCATTTCATGAACCTGGGATGAGTAATCCTAAGGAATGAATGGGGGTCTTGCCAATCATTAGAAAAATTCCTTTTCCCTGCCTACTTAAAATGGTGATCTTAGCTTTAATCCAGAGGCGTTTTCCAGGTTAGGCACATTAGCTTTACTCCAGGTGCTAGGAAGGCAGTGTGCTTAAGGAGGGGCCTTCAAGGAAAAAAGTTTAGGGCTGACTCACTTCCATTGCTTAGTTTCTTTGACCACTCTTTCTGGGGGAAGAGGATTTTGAAGACTTGGTGACTAATACAACTTTAATCATATATTGAGCAAATTAATTTTGCTCAGTTGAGGTAGCTCCTCAGGTGGGAGGATGGAAGGATAGAAAAAGATAAATATTGATCTCTATATATAGACATACATAGATGTATGTATGTATCGTATATGTTATTGTTCAATTGTTTTTCAGTCATACCTGACTCCTTATGACCCCATTTGGAGTTTTCTTGGTGAAGTCACTGGAGTGGTTAGCCATTTCCTTCCCCAGCTCATTATACGAATGAGAAAATGGAGATAAACAGGGTTAAGTTGTCTAGGGTCACACAACTAGTTAGTGTCTGGGGTCAGATTTGCCCTCAAGAAAATTAGTCTTGGGAGCAACTGGGTAGCTCAGTGGACTGAGAGCCAGGCCTAGAAATGGGAGGTCCTAGGTTCAAACCCAGCCTCAGCCACTTCCCAGCTGTGTGACCCTGGGCAAGTCACTTGACCCCCATTGCCTACCCTTACCACTCTTCCGCCTTGGGACCATTACACAATATTGACTCCAAGACGGAAGGTAAGGGTTTAAAAAAATTAGTCTTTCTGACTAGACCTGGCACTTTATCCACTATGCCACTTAACTGTGTATATAGATATAGATAAAGCTAGATAGATACACACACACACACACACACACAGAGAGAGATATATTTTATACATATACATAGAAAGACAAACACAAAGAAAAAGAGTATCTGCCATCAAAAAGCTTACATTCTAATAGGGAGAGAAGCACATGAAAGAGATCTGAAAAGAAGGTGGGAAGGAGGTACCCCCACTCAGACATGGCAGCTAAGTATGGAGAATGAGGGAGAGCTGGTCTGGATCCTTCCCCAAAATGGAGTCTCACTACTTTTGACTCACTAAAGGCAAAGAGGCAAACTTATACGAACTTTAAGCTAGTATGTCTTAGACCTAAGATTTCATCCCATGTTTTTCATCATTCCCAGCCTTTTACACTTCAAAGTGTTAACTCATTGTGAAATAGCCTCTAGACATTATTCTTAACTTAAAAAATTAAGATTCATACCTACTTCCATCTAACTTTCTAGTAACAGAATATATGTTAATGTTAAAAAAAGAGCATTTTACATCTTATGCAAAAAAATTAAGTGTTGTATACTGATACTCACATATTAGATTCAATAGCTTTTCCAGAAGGATTTATTTCATACTTTGGTGAGAATGATAGATGTGAGCCATACCTGAACTTTTAATTTAAAGATTTTCCTGGAGTTTTACTCTGGGGTGTAAGTTGATAAGAAACCAGAATATTTTTCGTTAGGGTTAGCCCCCTCCAAGGTGGATAGGGGCCTCTGAATCTCAGATCACACTTTGGACAAGGCTTCTTTCAAGAAAGATAATGGCAAAAAGGAAGTAAGTCATCAGGGATTCATTCAGGCTCACCTATGGTAAGCTCATATTCCCACCACCATGTGCTTACCGGGCATTTGGCATTAGGTTCTTTGTTGAATGACCTTAGTTATTCTGAAATGACACAATAATTCCTTTTGGCACCTAGGTGTCCTCCTAACTTTGAGGGGTGATGTAGTGTGAGAGAATTTTGACCACTGAGAGTCATGACCACAGCTACAAGTTGTGAAAACTGAGCAAAGCTAGACTTTAAACATTTTGTCATGTAATCCCTTTAAATGTATTTTTCACTGTGGTATTCCTTGATGACACCTTATGGTAGCTATCATTCCTCTTCTCCTATCCCAGCCCCAGTTTATAAAGATATTAAGCTCTTTTGGTATTGAATAAAATGAAAGAATTAGACATTTATTATGAATATACAATAATACAGGAATGTCTACCTTCAAGGAGTTTATAATCTCATATGTGTTGTGTAGAGGGAATTGTTATTTCCCACGTATACATGATGATAACACAAAATAGAATCTAAAAACCACATAATAGGAATATAAAGTGTTATATGCTAATAAATACAAAGAAAGCATTTGTTTCCAATAGAAGAGATTGAGGGACAAGTGCAGAAATCCATGACTCATCTCAACTCTCCTTAAAGATGAGTTTCAGGTTTCCATAAATTGGCAACATCTTCTCAGAATTTTAGTGATACCTATGAAGAGCCAGAGGTGATTCTCTATATTTCAATAACTCAAGCCCCCACCAAATATTCATAGTTGGGGATTCATAGTTGGGGATCATTTAATCAGACAGCCATTAATAGCTTTTAGATAGTAGAATTTAAGGGCAGCTAAATGACTCAGTAGATGAGAGTCAAGCCTGGAAATGGAAGATCCTAAGTTCAAATTTGGCTTCAGATACTTTCTAGCTGTGTGACTGTGGAGAAGTCACTTAACTGCCATTGCCTAGTCCTTACTGCTCTTCTGCCTTGGAACCAATACTTAGTATTGATTCTAAGATAGAAGATAAGGGCTTAAAAAAAGTGGCATTTACTTTGGAAGAACAAAAGAGCAAGAATATCAAAGGAATTTTTAAAATGTAAAGGAAGGCAGTTTGACAGAAGAAGATTTTAAATTCTATTTATAAAGCAGTGATTGTCAAAACTATCAGCTACTGGCTAAGAAATAGAAAGGCAGATCAGTGGAACAGAAGGCATACTAGGAACAGTAGTAAAAGATGATGGTACCTTTTCATTTGAAAAAAAGTAGAGATCCAAATTTTGGGAATAAGAACTCACTATTTGGTAAAAATTGCCTGGACAATTGGAAAAAAAGTCTGGAGGAAACTAGGTATAGACCAACATCTTACTCCATTCACAAAGATAAAATCCAAATGGATACATGACCTAGACATAAAAGGAGACATCATAAGCAAATTAGAAGAAGAGAGAACAACTTATCTATGTGATTTATGAATGGGAGAGGAATTTATGAATAAACAAGAGAAAAAGAGTATTATGAGATGTAAAATGGATCATTTTGATTACACTAAATTTAAAAGGTTTTGTACAAATAAAATTAGAAGGAAAGCAGAAAATTGGGAAATAATTTTTACAGATAGAGGTCTCATATCTAAAATATATAGAGAACTTGGCCATATTTATAAGAATAAGAGCTATTCTTCAGTTGATAAATAGTCAAAAGACATGAACAAGCAGTTTTTAGATGCAGAAATGAAATTTATAGGCATATGAAAAATTATCTAAATCATTACTGATTAGAGAAATGTAAATCAAAACACTTATGAGATATCTCACATCTATCAGACTGGCTAAAATGATAAAAGGGCAAAATGACAAATGTTGGCAGGGATATAAAAAAAAACTGGAGACATTGATACCTTTGGTGGAGCTGTAAATTGATCCAACCATTTTGGAGATCAATTTGGAATTATGCTCAGAGTTATAAAACTGTGTAGACCCTTACATTCAGCAATAACACTATTGGTTCTATTTTTTCCTCCAAGGAGATTAAGGCAAAAGGAAAAGACTTTGTGTTCTAAAATATTTACAGCAGCTCTCTTTGTGGTAGCAGAGAACTGGAAATCAAATGTATGTCAATTAATTGGGAAATGTTATGGAATGTGAGTGTGATGGAATACTACAGAGCTATAAGAAATGATGATCGGGTTAATGTAAAAATACTTGGAAAGATCCACATGAAATTATGAGAAGTGAAATTGTTAGAAACACAAGGACATTCTATTCAGCCACAGAATTAATATTTGAGGAATAACTTATGAATGTCCACCTCCAGAGAAAGAATTCATAAATAGAAACAAGAAAGATATACTTTATATACACATATAATTTAGACCTTACATGGTATGGGGAGGGGGAGTAATAAATGAGATGAGGGAATTTTTATGTAACCAACAAACAAATGAATTAATAAAATTTTTAAAAGAAAATAGGATTTACTTTAAAACCTATTTACTTAAATACTTTAAATGGGATGGGGTGATGAGTAAATGTCAATCAACTGCACACTTTTAAGTAGTCTTTGAACTGAGATGTGAGAAAGTTATTTGTTAGCACAGTTAGCTATGGAAAGCAATGGGGCTGGGGAAAGAGTTGCTCTGTATACCATTACCATATCAGAGTGCAGTGGCATCATTAGCAAAGATATTTAAAGAGGAGAAATGGTGGGGACTGCAGCTGAAATGCAACCATAATGGTGTTGCCTGTGTCCTTATTTAGCTATCTACAAAATAAAAATCAGACCCCAGACAGCCACTAGAACCTGAGAAGTTTATGCTTCAATCATCTGAGTCTCTGGGACAGCTATCTTCCCACAGATCTTCATCTCTATAGGGAAACTTTTTGAAAATAGGTACACAACATGAACAAGATAAGGAATGATCTCATTTTGCTGAACTATTTCCCTGTTTCAAGGTGCATTAGTTAATGTGGAATATCCAAAGCTACATGTGTATTGTCATGTTGGAAAGGTTGTCTTTCTGCATCTTGGTGGTGATAGTATCTTCTTTTATCTGGAAGAATCCATTCTCTAGTCGCCTTTTTCCTTAGCAGCTAAATGTTCCCAAAGACTTTATAATCAGTTTTAATTAGGATTTCTCATTTTCCTCATGATATCTTTTCCTGGAGAAATCTGATCTGAATGAGAGATCAGCAGGAAAATTATTGTAGATCAGCTGTTTTTTTTTCTAACAAGAGGAGATATAGGTTGAGATAATTGTGCAGTGAACTCACTTAACAGCTGCTAAATTATATCAGTTCATTTGGTTTCTGGCAAAGTAGACATTAACTGTTTGTATAATTACAAATGGAATGGAATTCTCTTTCACTCGAGTTTAGGAGATTTTCAGTGAATTGAGAAAGCATGCAGACTAGAATCAATGAAATGGTTTCATTAGAGTCTAACTTTCTGACAGTCAAATTATGATATTCCTTTCTCCAAATTCTGTCACCTGGCCATAGATCTGGTCATGCTTCACTAAAAAACTCTTCAATGATCTCAATTCCCTTCTAAATAAAGTCTAAGCTTTTTAGCCTCATATTCAAAGCACTCCACAATCTGGAACCATTCCACCTCTTAGATTTGTTGCATTGTCTAGCTGCTCTACTAGCTTTGATAGCCAGTGATTCTGCTTCTGTGAATACCCTGCCCTCCACCCCACATGCTAAAAAAATTCCACCCAGTATTTAAGGTTCAGCTCAATTGCCACCTTATTCAAAAAGTCTTTCTTAATCTCCATCCCCCCTCAGTCAAGTCAATGAAGTCAATCAATACTTATTTATTAATCAGTTGCAATGGGCAAGTCAATATGCAAGGAACTACAGATACTAAAAAAGGCAAACATAAAGTCCCTGCCCTCAAGGGGCTCACATTCTAATGGAAGAGAAAACATGGGAACAACTAAACACATATTAACTGCATACAGGATAAATGGAAGATAATTGCAAAAGGAAGCACTCACAGATGTAGGAGTTGGGGCAGGAAAGTAGAATCGGAGAAGGATGTGATTTTCCTTCAGAAAGTAGGATGGGAGATGAGTCTTAGAGGAAGCCAGAAGGAAGAGGTGAGGAGAGAGGGCATCCCAGCCTTGAGGGACAATCAGAGTAAGTCAGAGGCTTGAGATGTATAGATTGTGATTGAGGAACATCAAGAATACCAGTGTCACTAGATCATAGTGTAAGTAGAGGACAGTCAAATGTAAGAGGGATAAAAAGTAGAGTTTTTCCCTTCTTGGGACCTCACAGAGAACTGTGTTTATATATCATATTCTTAGTGTATTGTTCTATATCATATCTATGTTTCACTTATCCCCTTACCAGACACTGTGAATGTAGGAATCATGACTGTATTTTCCCTATCATAGAGCAGACTTTTATTATTGCTGAAGTTATTGTTTGATGGATTGAATTGAATTTGTGGTAGGGTTCCCATTTTGCTTATGAAGAAACCAAGAGTTAATTGGCATGTCCAAAAAGGCATAGTATGTCCATCATTGAACCAAGTAACCTAGAATCTGGATGGTGTTCAGCAGGGCTTTATGTAAAAATACTGTATTAATGGGGCACCAGAAATATTTCTTGGGCACAATAAATATAAGCAGCTGGGAACAAAGAATGAAAATGGAATTCTTGTTTCTTGAGAGTGGACAGTGTCACAGTGTGATCATCACATTTATAGAAAGACTTATAACCCAAAGATATCCATGTTACTATATCACCTTTAGGGAATGAGATATAAGGAAACTAAAGCAGTCTGGCTTGGCTCAGAGAACATGGGCTGTGATGGAATGGGCCCTGGATTTGAGATCATAAGCTCAGTCACTCACTAACTGTGTGCCCTTGGGCAAGCCATAAATGTGTCTCTAGATCTTGGTTTCTTGGCATCTAAAATAAAGGAGTGGGATAAAATAAAGTCCCTAAAGCATCCATCTATCTCTAACAATCTGGGATTCTGTAGCTCTGATGTTATTTCAATATAACTTTCACTATATGTAACTAATCTTTAGTAGGAGGAAGTAGAACAGAGATTTAGGAAGGAACTCTTTTCCTCCTGATAGCTCCTATTTGTGAAGCACTGGAAAATAATTTGGGTAAATAAAGTAGGGTCAAACTCAGAGGTTCTTTAAAGCCAGATAAAGGATCTTAGATTTATTGAGTCCATTTAAGACTTTTGAGCTAGGTGAGGAGAAGTTCAAAGATACATTTTAGGGTCTTAATCTAAAAATAATCAATCAACTAATGTACATTTATTAAACAACTTCTATGTAACAGGAAAAATGAATATGGACTAGATTGGAGATGGGAACAGATTGTAAGAAGGAAGAACAATTAAAATAGTCATATGAAATGAATGAAAACAGAGACAAAGATGTGCTTACTCTGTCTTACCATACCCAAGTCTTCAAGCCATCTTAGCAAACCAAAATGTTGTCAGTGGAAATATTTTGTAGACAATTAAAAATTCAAATATGAATCAGGAACTAAGGAGGAGTTTAAGAGTTGAGGTAAAGACTGTTCTTTATAATAATATTTCATAATTCTATTGTAATTTTATGTTTGCAAAGTGTTGTATGCACATTATCTTATTTCATTCTCACAACACTACTAGGCTGGTGCTATTACTAACCTCATTTTACAAATGGCAACACGAGCTCAAAGACATCAGCTGACTGACTTGAGAATCATGAAGCTATTGTCTATCACAAGATTTGGAGCCAGATTTTTCTACACTGAGTTCATTTTATCTACTTTGCTCTACTGCTTCCCTTACATAAGATAATAGTTAAAGATTTGGCAGTGGGTAAACTTTCATATTCTTGTGACCTCCATATTGGTAATTCAATAAGAGAACCTGCAGTTCATCATAACATTAATTTAGAGCTAGAAGGGAGGTTAGAGGTCATCTAGTCCAACTCCCTTATTTTACAAATAAGGAAACAGAGGCCCAGGAAAATAAAGCAATTTGCCCCAAGTTATACAGGCAGTAAATAACAGAATCCTGATTTGAACCCAAGTCCTCTGATTCTAGATGTTTAACCCTTTTCACTATCTCAAAGCTATCTAGTTTTTGGTACAGCTGGAGGGTGCAGTGTATAACAGTGTATAACAGTGTATAGCACCAGGCCTAGAGTCAAGAAGACCTAAATTTAAATCCAGCCTCAGACATTTACTGATTGTGTGATCCTGGGTAAGTCTTTTAACCTTTTTTGCCTCTGTTTCCTCATCTGCCAAACAAGCTTGCATGAATTTATTACAAATTGTACCCCCTTATTCCATTTGAAAATCCATTTTTCATCAGTATCAGCCCTACCATTTGACTAGAACAACATGACTACCTGACCTGGCAACCTTGTATATTGAAGGGAGCTGGCAGAAGTCCACACCTTCCTGAATTCTGCACCTCTTCTTGGCTTTCTTGGATCTTTCAGTGCCATCACCATTCTCTACATCATTCCCATCTTTAATCTCAGAGGGATCTTTGGCTCGTCCTTCTCTCCTTTGTCCTACCCATACTTACCATTGACAAAACTGCTGATTATAATTCAGCAATATTTCTAACATCTCTCTAGTCTTTGTTTTTTCCCCATTACTACCATTTTCTTTTCTTTGCAAGAATTGAAAAGGACCTAAAGGATCCTTTGATCCAACTATTAACCAAAGCAAAAATCTTCTTTCCAACATCCTTAACATCCCTAAGGAATCATCTAGCTTCCATTTGAAGTGCTTAATTACCACCTGGTGGAACTATTGCAAGAGCTCTCTAAAAGCAGCTTCTAGTGCTTTTCCCTCCAACCCATCCAACATACTGTTTGAGATTGGTCTTCCTGGTATTATAGGTAATATTGCCTCATTCCATTGCTCAAAAGTATTCAGTGATGTTTTTGGTCTAGTGAGTAGATTCTTTATCTTGGTATTCAAAGTCTTCTACAATCTGATTTCAATATGTATTATTTATACTACTCTACTGAAATACTAAATTAAAGTCAGATTTTATTTATATCAGAATCACAGTAACTCAGGGTAGGAAGCCCCCCAAGTGGCTCTTTTTTAAAATTTCCCAATCATTCATGCAAATCCTCCCTCAGTTCCATAACCACATTTAGGATGCTTAATTCAGAAGGGGGAGTCCTTTAAACTTATAATTACCACTTCAATGGAGCCAAGAAATTCAAGTGTCTAATATAAGAGGCCAGAGAGTCTTCAAATACAGCACAGAAATTGGGCCAAGCAGGGCTCGTATTTAAATTTAGTAATTTTGAAACTATTGTTGAAAAGTAAAGAGAAAAAAATTGCCTCGTTTTAATTTGTGTGTGTTTCAGATTTGATAAGCTAGATGCCATATTAATATTCCTTTAGCAGGTTATTGTTCTGTACTATTTAATTAGAAAAGAGAAATGTGAATTGAAATATTTAACAGCAAAGGGAGAGTTTGCAATTCGCCACAGAGCTAGATATTGCCTTTTTGCTTGAAGGAATTTCATTTAAATAAATTCTAGATCAGACAATACATATTAAGAGCTAAAAATGATTCTGAGATGATCTCTGCCTTTTTGCATAATGAAAGGTAGAGTGATGAAAATCTCCTTTCTGTTCCTTTAGGAAACTGTAAAAAAGAAATCAAACCTGAGTCCACCAAAAGTGAAGGCTAATAATACTACCTCAGTAATAATGTGTTAAATCGGGGTCAGAAAATAATGATTTCTTTGCTGAACTCATTTTAATGCTTAACAATTCACTTTGCACACAATATATTTTGTTTTTTTCTTCTTAGTCCTTGTTATTGAATCTTGAACTTTGTGTGAAAGATGTGGGATTGGGGACTGGGTTGGGGCAGAGGGATTGGTATGTTGCAAAACTTACCAAGACCAACAATGATCTTTGGTCTAGATACAACAACAATGGGATTTCATGAAGAAAGAACAAGATTTAAGGTTTTTTGTTTGTGGTGTGTGTGTGTGTGTGTGTGTGTGTGTGTGTGTGTGTGTGTGTGTGTCTGTGTGTGAGATCAGGACCTGTGATTTCATCTGTCTTGGGAACACTTAGAATTGGAACTCCTCCTACTGAGAGGAATAAAGATCTTTTGTTACAAAAAGGTAGCTTCAGACATCAAGTCAGGCTCACATATTTAGAATGTCCAATTCAAGACCTGATAACAGGTCTTCCTCATTCCAAAACCAGCCACCTATATCCACTATGTCAAGATACCTCAAGTGGGGTACTGTGGAATTCTGTGAGGCAGTTCACCCCACTTAAGATTATGCATGTTACACTCTCAGGATTTAAACAATAAAGATATTTTAAGTTTGTCTTTAATCTTTTCTTACTAATTAATTATAAAGGCTAGCATTTATATAGCACTCAAAGGTCTACAAAGCTCTTTACAAATACAACATTTGATATTCACTACAACTGGGGAGATAGGTGCTATTATTATGCCCATTATACAGTTGAGCCAACTGAGGCAGACAGAAATTAAGTGAATTTTCCAGGGTCACATAGCTGGCAATTGCTAAAAATCAATTTGAACTAGTTTTTCTGACTCTAAATCCAGAGCTCTGTTTATTCACATAGAGCTGTCTGATCTTGAGCTGAATATTCTGAGGGGAGGATTTTGGACTTGATTTTGGGGGCAGGGACTGAAGAAAGAATATTTCTATTTTTGGTCCTGTATTTTGCTTTTTTTTTCCCCTTCGAACTAGGTCTCATTATCTTGCCTCGTTGGAAGTTCAGGAGCTACTCACAAACCTGACTCCACTCAGATTGTCAGGGGAGCATTGATCTGCCCCATTGCTGACCTGAGCTTTGTGGTTCACTATTCTTGGGAATTTCCTCTCTTGAGCCAACTTCAGTTGGGACATCTGAGCAAGGTGTTCATAAAGGACTGGCATCTCTGGTGTGAAGACTTACCAGGTTCTTTCAAGGATGCTCATCCACCTTTGGTATACACCTTTCATTCAGCTCTCACCTATGTCTCCAAGAAGCTATAGCAAGCACAGCTGCCACAACCTGGTAAAACTATTTCAGCAGATGGGCTAAATAAACATGGCTGAGGGAAACCAACAGACCTCAAACCCTCAGTTAGTTAGGGGAGTGTCTACACCAAGCATGTGAGAATTTCCCCCCAGCAGAATGGACATAAGAGAATAATTTGCATGTAAAGAATTTGTTGTAGAATTTGGTCAGATATCAAAGAAGCCAAGGTCATCCACTGTACCCCAAGCCATTGTCAGTTGTCTTTACCTTTGTCTTGCCATTGGACTTGGAAGGCTTATGTGAGCTAAAAATTGAGCAATTCTGCATCACTTAAATCCAAATTACTCACAAGTCAAGATATCATCCTGTTTGATGCCATCGATCCTCTTGGAAAAACAAAAACAAAAGATGAACAACAGCTCAGAACTCTCCTGCCTCCATGGCAGATGAGATGATAGAGATGTGCCACCATGACTGGTTACATCTGTAAGTTGATATCGAGAAATGAACTGGTCCTCTAATTAACTAAGACGTAACCAGGCTACAATTTAAGACATGTTTTGAACTCTTTGGGAAAATTAAGGTCTTGCATAGTTTATAGAGTTTGGGAATAAAACCTTGAATTTAAGGATGCGTTATTTTTTACACACAGACATATTGATGATTGATATTTGTTTCTGTTAAAATGTTCTCCTAAGATTAATGTTGAATCTAAAATTAAATCAAAACAAAATCATTAAATCTAGCATAAACCATTGTTATTGAGAATTGATATAATCCTGACACATGCCAACAGTTAGGAAAAGTAGAAATAGGTGATTTACTTGAGGTCATTATTAGGTTTAACATTAATCAGTCTCTTTTAAAAAAGGCAATATATCCCAAATAGAGTCAAAGCCCACCAGATGTGGCATAGTCTAGAATTCAAAATATAGCCTGTAGTGTTAGGAGGGAAAGATTATAAAGACCCCAGGAGGGGAAAGATAATTTTTGTCAGGCTCTTTTATATATGATCTAACTAAATTGAGCATACTGGAAAGGATACTGAGTACCCCTGCTTTCTGCATCTGGCTCCTTATCAAACCAGATGTGGCACTGTTCTCTTACTTTTTTCTACAAAGCAAAGCTGAACCCTCAACCTCTCTCTCTCTCTCTCTCTCTCTCTCTCTCTCCCCTCTCTCTGCCTCTCACCCACACATGCACACACACACACACACACACACACACACACACACACACACACACTCACTCTTACACTTTCTTTTTTCCCTCCTTCTCTTCTTCTTTCTTCCTCCTATCTCTCTCACCCAAAGACAATGGTGGGAACAAGTTACAAGTCCTCTTGATTCTGTGCCTCAGGCCAAAAAACCCACATTTCTTCTATTTCATTTACTCTAGAGCAGACAGGGGAATAAGCAGCCACTGTTGACTTATTTCCCTTCATGGCAATTTTGGTGATACATATCTCTTCATTCTCCAATTCTGTCTCATTCTGTTTCTGAGTCTTTCTTTGTCTCTGCCATTGAATTTGTATGTATAGGTGTATTTGTATCTGTCCTTGTCTCTTTCTCTTGTCTCTCTTTCTGCCTGTCTCTTCTTCCCCCAACCCATGTCTTTTATCTTCAGGGTTCAGAATTTCTAGGCACTTCCTAATGAGAGTTGGGTAAGACAATCTAATGTAATTCTTTGCTTTGTGAAAATAAACTGCTTTTTTCAGGTTATCATTTAAATTTTATTTTTGCTAATTTTAGAGATTATTTTCCATAGATTTATGCATTTATATTGAGTTACAAATTTCCCAGAAAGTTAAGATGCTTCCTAATCTCATTAAACATCCCTTTCATTTTGTAAGAAAAACATATCTGTATTATTGAGTGAGACTCAGACTATCCCTATGTTTTACTGGGTGAAATCACAGAATCTTTGGAATTACGATTAAGTCATGGACAGGACTCAGATAAAACCCCAATTTTTTTCCAAGAAAATATTCATAACCATTTTAGGAGGCATGAGACATATGAGATATTTCTTTGAAATCTATTTACTAAACACACAAAAAAGCTATTTCTATATTTATTTTCTCTTTAAACCTTCATTTCTAAGATCAGTAAGGTAGGTCAAGGAAAGATAATGACAGAGCATACAACACTGTAGGCATTCCGAGCAGAATGTAAATTCTATTTTTCAAAGGTTTAAATGGACTTCTGGTCATTCCTTCACACATTTCTTTGTTAATTCATTTATTTACACGACAAACATTTTTTTGAGCATTTACTATAGGCTAGGTTTTAGGTATTGTGTTAGATGCTGTGGGGAATAAAGAATAGGCTTTGGTCTCCACTCAAAAGAAAGAGGAGATGAAACTGTGTAGTAGGGGAGATGAAAAGCTTATGTTTATTTGAAACAGGCATTCTGAGAGCTCAGATGAAGAGGTGATTCATCTGGGAAGAAAAAAGAAAAGCTTTATGGATGAAGTAACATTTGAGTTGAACTATGAGGATGCTTTCAGGTTCTTTAGGAGGGGGTACACTAAGCACAGGGAATAATTGGTGGCAAGAAAAGCATGGAAATAAGAAAGACCAGGACATGATAGTCTGGAGCATGGATTCTAGTTTAGTTTGACTTAAGGGCATGTGAAATAGTTTGGATTTTTAGTCTGTGAAAGGAAGTGGAACACCAGTGACATATTTCAGACATTCTTGGAGGTATCTGCTACATCAATCAGTCAACTAGTAACTATTAAGTACCTACTATGTGCCAGGCACAAAGTTTTTAAGAACTGAAGATACAAAGAAAAGTCAAAGAGAATCTCTCTACTCTCCAGGAACTCCCAGTTTAATGGAAAGACCACATGCAAATAACTGTGTCAAATAACTGTGTACCAACAAAATATGTGTGCATATACATATGCATATGTATAATATATACACAGATATACACACAGTTATGTTTACTATACTTGGGTGTGAATAGATATATTTCTATATATATTTCTATATATATATGTATGTACATATACATTTACACATATGATAAATTGAGGATTGCCTTAGAGGGAAGTTACTAAGATTAAACACAGCTAAGCTGATGTGCCTGCATTCAAGGCCCTCACTGTCTCAAGTTATCTTGCTTTTCTTCTTCATATGTTCTCTGCTCCATATAAACTGGACTGATCACTTTCATGCCCCATGTAACCTTTATTTTCACACACACACACACACACACACACACACACACACACACACACACACACACACACACTCCCTTATACNCACACACACACACACACACACACACACACACACACACACACACACACCTTCCCTTATACCTGGAATTTTTAATTCTTATATTCTTCTATATAGTGTATATATTCTTATATATAAATTCTTAATATACATATTCTATATATTCTTATGTATAAATTCTTAATTTTAAATTCTTTTACAGCTAAAGTCCAATCGAATCTTTCCCTCATCCAGGAAGTTTTTTGGATGCTTCTCTCATTTATACTTTAATGAGAACTTTGAGATCATTCAGTGGCCATTCACTGAGTTTCATTTTCTCTTCTATTCTACAACTGAAAATCACTTGACAGCACTTTCCACTCTCCTCCTTTACCCCAATCTTCACTGAATAAGTGTCTTCTCCAAGTGTCACCTTCAACTTGTATCCCTTATTTTATTCTCTCCTATTTTCTTTAGCAGTTTGACCATGTGTTTATCCCCTCTCTTTTTCTTTTTTCTTAAATTAAGTTTATTAAATTAATTAATTTAGGATATTTTCCCATGGTTACATGATTCATGTTCTTTCCCTCTCCTCCTCCCACCCCCCTCCTATAGTCAATGAGAAATTCTACTGGGTTTTACATGTGTCATAGATCAAGACATATTTCCATATTATTAATATTTGTACTAGGGTGATCATTTAGAGTCTGCATCCCCAATCATAACCCCATTGGCCCATGTGATCAAGCAGTTGTTTTTCTTCTGTTTCTGCTCCCACAGTTCGTTCTCTGGATGTGGATAGCATCTTTCTCATAAATCCCTCAGAAATGTTTTGGATCATTGCATTGCTGCTAGTGGAGAAGTCCATTACAATCGATTGTGCCACAGTTTATCAGTCTCTGTGTACAATGTTCTGATTTTGCTCCTTTCATTCTGGAGGTCATTCCAGTTCACATGAAATTCCTCCAGTTTATTATTCTTTTTAGTACAACAGTATCCATCAACAACAGATACCACAATTTGTTCAGCCATTCCCCAATCGAAGGACATCCCCTTATTTTCCAATTTTTTGCCACCACAAAGAGTGCAGCTATAAATATTTCTGTACAAGTCTTTTTCCTTATTATCTCTTTGGGGGTACAAACCCAGCACTGGTATGGCTGGATCAAAGGGAAGTAAGTCTTTTAAAGCCCTTTGGGCATAGTTCCAAATTGCCTTCTAGAATCGTTGAATCAATTCACAACTCCGTCAGCAATACATTAGTGTCCCAATTTTGCCACATCCCCTCCAACATTCATTACTCTCCCCTGCTGTCATTTTAGCCAGTCTGCTAGGTGTGAGGTGATACCTCAGAGTTGTTTTGATTTGCATTTCTCTAATTATAAGAGATTTAGAACACTTTTTCATGTGCTTATTGATAGTTTTTATTTCTTTATCTGAAAATTGTCTATTCATGTTTCTTGCCCATCTATCAATTGGGGAATGTTTTTTTGTACAATTTATTTAGATCCTTATAAATTTGAGTAATTAGACCTTTGTCAGAGGTTTTTGTTATAAATGTTTTTTTTTTCCAATTTGTTGCTTCACTTCTAATTCTGGTTGCATTGGTTTTGTTTGTACAAAACCTTTTTTAATTTAATGTAATAAAAATTATTCATTTTACATTTTGTAATATTCTCTATCCCTTGCTTGGTCTTAAAAATCTTTCCTTTCCCATAGATCTGACAGGTATACTATTCTATGTTCACCTAATTTACTTATAAGTTCCTTCTTTAAATTTAAGTCATTCATCCATTCTGATTTCATCTTGGTGTAGAGTGTGAGATGTTGATCTAAAACTAATCTCTCCCATACTGTTTTCCAATTTTCCTAGTAGTTTTTGTCAAATAGTGGCGTTTTGTCCCAAAAGCTGGGATCTTTGGGTTTATTGTACATTATCTTGCTGAGGTTATTTACCCTAAGCCTATTCCATTGATCCTCCCTTTTGTCTCTCAGCAAGTACTATATTGTTTTGATGATCACTTCTTTATAATACAGTTTGATATCTGGTACTGCTAGGCCCCCATCCTTCACTTTTTTTTCATTATTTTCCTTGATATTCTTGGTCTTTTGTTCTTCCAAATGAACTTTGTTATAATTTTTTCTAATTAATTTAAAAAGTCTCTTGGTGATTTGATAGGTATGGAACTGAATAAGTAAATTAATTTGGGTAGGATTGTCATTTTTATTATGTTAGTTCATCCTACCCTTGAGCAATTAATGTTTTTCCAATTGTTTAGATCAAGTTTTAATTGTGTGGAAAGTGTTTAGTAGTTATGTTCGTATAATCCATGCTTGTATATTTTACATTGGCTAGGGTGATTTAAAATGGAATTTCTCTTCTAATTCTTGCTGCTGAGTTGTGTTGGCAATATATATAGAAATACTGATGATTTGTGTGGGTTTATTTTGTATCCTGCAACTTTGCTAAAGTTGTTGATTATTTCCACTAACTTTTTATTTGATTCTCTAGGATTCTTTAAGTAGACCATCATATCATCTGCAGAGTGATAGTTTAGATTCCTCATTGCCTATTTTAATACCTTCAATTTCTTTTTCTTCTCTAATTGCTACTGCTAGTGTTTCTAGTACAATGTTAAATAATAGAGTGATTCTGGGCATCCTTGCTTCACTCCTGATCTTATTGGGAATGCTTCTAATTTATCCCCATTGCCGATGATGCTTGATGATGATTTTAAATATATATCATTTATTATTTTAAGGAAAGGCCCTTCTATTCCTATCCTTTCTAGTGTTTTCTTTTTTTTTAATTTCATTTAATTAATTGATTTAGAATTTTTTTCCATGGTTACATGATTCATGTTCTTTCTCTCCCCTCCTCCCCCTCAATACCCTCCCTTAGCCAATGAATAATTCCACTGTTTTACATATGTCATTGATCAAGATCTATTTCCATATTATTAATATTTGCATTAGGGTGATCGCTTAGAATCTACATCCCCATTCATATCACCATTGACCCATGTGATCAAGCAGTTGTTTTTCTTCTGTGTTTCTACTTTCACAGTTCTTTCTCTGGATGTAGATAGCGTTCTTTTTCATAAGTCCCTCAAAATTTTCCTGAATCATTGCATTGCTGCTAGTTGAGAAGTCCATTACATTTGATTGTGCCACAGTATATCCTTCTAGGTGTATAAGGTTCTCCTGGTTCTGCTCCTTTCACTCTGGACACATGGAATTCCTCCAGTTCATTATTCCTTATAGCACAATGGTATTCCATTCCATAGATACCACAATTTGTTCAGGCATTGCCCAATCAAAGGGCATCCCCTCATTTTCCAATTTTTTGCCAGTACAAAAAGTGGAGCTATAAATATTTTTGTATAAGACTTTTTCCTTATATCTCTTTGGGTATAACCCCAAAAGTGGTATGGCTGGATCAAAAGGCAGAGAGTCTTTTAAAACCCATTGAGCATAGTTCCAAATTGCCATCCAAATGATCAATTGACAACTCCACTAACAATATTCCTATCTCCATTCTTAGAAGGCATTTTTTCTTTCCTTCCTTCTCTTAGAATCTAGTTTCCTTTAAATCTAAGTTTCCATGCTACTATTAATAATACCTTTTCTGCTTCTCTTCAGCTATTAGTACCTCCAATACCTATTAATTACTTTTTATTTCCTTTGTATATATATATATATATTCTTTACACTTGAATATATATCTTTCCAGACAGAATGTAAGCTCCTTGAGGTCAAGAAATGTTTTATTATTTTTTATTTTGTATCCCCTGAGTCTTGTACAGTGTCTGGGATATAACAGGAATTTCTTAAATGCTTGCAGATTGATTGATCCCTCCTTAGATCTGACAATACATTTGCATCTCTCCTATTTTTAAAAATTATTTATTATTTTGCATTCTGTGAGATGGCATGATAGTGGATCAAGTGCTAGGCTTAGCATCAAGAATATCTAGAATCAAATTCTGACCATATGATAGTCATTTAATTGCTATGTGCTGCAGTAATATCTCAGGACTTGTTTAATAAGATATAAACAGTTATAATATTGCCTTTGGTGAAAGTTTCCCACACAAGGAGTTCTCTGTGGTGGAAAAAAGCTTCAAAATTATCTATTTCCATAATTTGTATGATCACTGTTTGCTTATATTTTGTATCTCAACACTATATTTTATGCTCCCAGAGGGTAGTAACTGATTCTTATCTGAACTATGGACCTTTCTTAGCACCTAACAGTGCTCTATGCAGAATAGGGACTTAATAAATTATTCATTTGAATAAAAAAAATAATCTGTAGTAATGTACAGGCCAGATTGCAGAGGCCAGAAAATGGAGGTGAACCATGTAAAAGTTCATTATAATAATGTAGGCAAAGAGTAATAAAGACTTCAACTAGATGGTTTCAGAGAAAAGAAAAGAGAGTCTTATGAATGAATAAATAAATAAAATAAAAACATTTGATAAGTATTTGATATGTACCAGACCTTGTGCTTAGTGAGGTAATGCAAATACAGAAGTGAGAGGAAACATGTATGTAACAATGGTGATCAAAGACGTTAAGTACTTGGCTGTAGAGAATCACTGGGATGGTGAATGGACCCATAAGGCTGTCACCTGGCATGCTACTTCCAGGAACAACAATAGTATTGATTTAGTAATAGAGCCTATAACTGAGGTAGAAAGTAAGGATGGTGCAAGACATTACAGATGGCCATTGGCCATTATGGATAGCTGAAAAGGATTAAGTGTGATGTCATGTAGGGTCAGCTTGATGGAGTAGGTTAATTAAGTTCATACTCACTCACTCAGCAACCAAGGCAGTTTGATTCAGAGTGGAAGTTCAAAAGCTGAATAAATTATTCCTTTAGGGCCAAAGGGAATTCTAGTGTTCTATTCTGGATGTGATAGTCTAGATGGGCAAATGTGGCACAGTGCAGCAGCAGCAGTGCAGAGGACATGATAGCTAGGGTGGATGAATAGATGGATAACTGAGTCTATGTGATCGATACTCATTTTCATTCCCTGTTCCTCCATCCCCACATAAAACCGTTGGGAAGCAGTTTGTCTAATTCTTCCATCCATTCATTTTTGGGATAATTTGCTTTCCTATTCCCTTCTCCTCCTTAATCCACTAGCAAATGAAATATTTCAGGAGGAATATCTGAGAAGTAGTAATTAATATTGTAGTAGTAATAATCTATAATAAGGAGAGTTCTGAAAAATATTTAACAACCAGCTCTTCAAAAATGTATGCACAGGGGGAAGCTGGGTTGCTCAGTGGATTGAGAGTCAGGCCTAAAGACGGGAGGTCCTAGGTTCAAATCTGGCCTCAGACACTTCCCAGCTGTGTGACCCTGGGCAAATCACTTGACCCCCATTGCCTACCCTTACCACTCTTCCACCAAGGAGCCAATACACAGAAGTTAAGGGTTAAAAAAAAACAAAACAAAAATGTATGCACAACACACTTTTAAGATTAATCTGCATTATTAATAAACTGCAACATTTTCTCCATTACTTTCTTAAGTCTAGACATTCAACAAAACAATAAATCAGACCCTGATGGTCACACTGAAAATTTAACAACCAACTATTAGGAGTTCTTTTGAGTTGACTTTAGCAAAGCCCTGTCTGTAACTTTTAGGTAAATCACTTCATCTCTCTGCATCTCATCTATAAAAAGACTAGAGAATACCAGATAATGTTAGTCACTGCTATACCAGTCTCATTAGAATCCCAGAAATCATAGAGTCAGTGTATACATTCTATTAGAATTAGGCAAAACTCTCACAAAGATAGTAAAATAATTTATCAAAGAATTCTATGATAACAAAGATATGAGTTTCTTTCCCATTGTTTTCGTGAATTGGATGTCAAATGTCCAAAGTACACTTTCAAATCTTCCAAAAATAATTTCTGCAGTAGGGAAGTAACGTTTATTAGGGAAGGAAATAGGATGATTTGAATAGGAGGAATTGATATGAATGTTAAATCCACAGAACAAAATACTTCCGAGAGATATAAATTTAGAGCTACGAAGAGGCCTCAGAGTCCAGTGATCTCTAAACATTTTTGATTGTTTAACTACCAATAAAAATTTTTAGACATGTACCTCTAATGTGTGTATACCTTATCATTTTTAAAACACATACACATATTAATAACTATATGCAATAGGAAATTCACAAAAAAAGGAAATAAAAAGAATGAGATAAAGATGAAATATTTAATTCTAAGGGAAATGAGGAGCCATTGGAGTTTGGTTTTTTGTTTGTTTTAGAGTAAAAAAGTGATAGAGACCTGTGCAAAATCACTTTAGTGGCTCTATGTGTGTAAGAATTGGAATCTTGAGTCAAATAAATCAAATAGGATACTATTAGAATAGTCTAGGCAGGAGTTAAGGACAGTCTATATTGATTCCCAAAGTGGGCACTACCACCCCCTGGTGGGTGCTGCAGCAATCTAGGAGAGTGATGATGACCACAGATGTATTTATCTTTCCTATTAATTGCTATTAAAGTTAAAAAAAATAATTTCCGTGGGGCTAAGTAATATTTTTTCTGGAAAGGGGGCGGTAGGTCAAAAAAGTTTGGGAACCACTGGTCTACAATAAGATAGTGGCTTTATGAGCAGAAAGAAAGGTACAGATTCTAGAGATGTTATGAAAGTAGAAACAATACTATTTGGCAATGGATTGGAAGTGTTGATCGAGAGAGTAAGAAGTCAAAGAGGACATTGAGAATGTGAACCAGAGTAACAGAAAGGATACAATGGACTTGATAGATATAAGGACGTTTAGGCAGAAGGATGGGTTTGAAGGGAAAAAGAAAGTAATGAGATGTGAGAAAGAGATTTGGCCTATTCATGCTAACTTGATCATCTTGTCAGACTGATTCTCTCCCACCCAAAATGGGAAATTCAGAGGGAAGCTTATTTACTGTTTACTGCCCCAGAGTTCAGAGTCTGCCTACCAAGGGGTGCCTGCCACAGTCACAGAGAGAGTGTGATTGTTTATGACAAAGGAGAGGCTCATCTATTTCCTCAGAAAAAAGTTAAGGGAGTTGGATCTAGGGATTTACATCACTGTACCAGGGGAAGTTATGCCTAAGGAACAGGAATATCCACACCACAGTAGATAAATAGTTCCACTGCAACTGCAATTTCTTCACTTTGTTCAGTCATTTTCTATCATGCCTTTTGGGGTTTTTGTGACAAAGATATTGGAGAAATTTGCCATTGTCCTTCTCCAGCTCATTTTATAGTCGAGGAAACTGAGGCAAATAACAGCTAAATGACTTGTCCAGAGTTGCATAGCTAGTAAGAGTCTTAGGCCATATTGGAACTCAGGTTTTCATGATTCCAAGCTCTCTATCTACTGCTCTACCCAACTATTTTACCAGGGCAATAATTGCTTAGTAAGCCTTGGCCTATGAGTTAATTTTAACAAAGGTTGTCATTATATTAGAACATTAGATTTTCAAAGCTCTTTACATATTATATCTTGTTTGAGCCCCAATGATAACCTTATGAGTTATGTACTACAAATATCATTCTCCTACTTTTACATATGAGGATACAAAATTGAAAAAGGTTAAGTAACTGAGTCACTCCACTATTAAATGTCAAAGGCAAAAAAAGAATTCTGGTCAAAATGGCCAAAAGAGAGATGAATACCATACATTTACTCCAACCCAAACCTATATAATTATACCAGACTCAATAATCATCAAGAAATCTAATGAGAAATTATAGTAAGGGAGTACTTTGAACCCAGAATTTGGAAGAAAGTCAATCAAAAATGCTTTTTGTTTGTTTGTTTTGCTATCAAAACCAGAGTCAGCATACATCATAGGCAAATGAACTGGAAGCCTCCAGCAGTAGCAGAGACCCATCAGAGATACATGTAGGCTACAAATCTCTCCATCGAGAGGCAGCATGTAGAGATCTTTCTTGAGAAATCCCCAGATAGTGAGAAACCCTCCTCATCAGGAAGCTTGTTAGTGATAAGGAATAGCAACAACCAGTGTAGTTAAAGCATCACCCAGAATAGGACATTTTTTTTTCTTTTTTTAATGCCATGCAAAGAACATTTCCATATTGATCATTGTTGTAAGAGCACTTTCATATGTAACCAAAACCCCAAAATAAAACCATAATTACACTGATATGAAAGACAACTCCAACAGTTCTTTCTCTGGAGGTGGATAGCATTCCCCCTCATAAGTCTTTCAGAACTTTCCCAGATCATTGCATTGCTGGAAGTAGCCAGAATAGGATATTTCAAGCATTAAGGGGCTCTATGGACCCCAGAACTCTGTTCTGAGATGACATAGAGGGCCCTAAAGACCCAGTGCTCTGAATCTCCAAGATTTGAGGGAGTCTAAGCCCCAGAGGTAGAGATCAGCAAAGGAGGCAAGTGACTAGGATGGAACCAAACAAGGCTGTGATTATCCTACCCAAAAGTAGAACAGGAGGCAGAACCTGGCACAAAATCCTGATTCAGGAACTAGGTTGGAAAAATGAATAAAGATAAAGACAAGAAGATACAGACCTCTATAAAGAACGACAATAACAACCCATCCCTATAGGTAGAAAATGAACCCTCAATAGAATATGTGACTTTCAAGCATTTCTGATGAAAATACTTGCACTATTTGAATAAGAATTCTGAGATGTAAATATAAGAATCAAGCAAAAACCTATAAGGATAAATTTATTTGAGCCATTGGAAGGGGCTGAAAGGATATTATCTCAAAACAGGAAGAAGAAATAAATATTCATTTAGAGTCATAACATCTTCAAAAGGTGTTGAAGGAGGTATTAATTCAGAGTCAGATTGACGCTATTTTGAAAGTTTTAAAGGGGGAATGATAAGATAGGGTAAGAAGAATGTGACAGTTTAGAAAATGGGGAAGAAGGGAACAAAACTTATCATTTCTCAAAATTTGGGCATATATATAGTTCAAAATTTTGAGGAAAGGAGGCAGGGATTGGATATAAGAGGAACCTTATTCCTATCTAGACTACATAAGGGACAACTGAACACATACACACACACACACACGCAGAGAGTATAGTTTAGAAAGACATTAAATTCGTATGGAAACAGTTGTACTGGAATGGGGGAAGCACTAGTAAGAGGAAGGATAACAGTATTGAGGGAATATAAGCAAAGCGAAAGTTTTGATCATGAAGAGGGGATTAAAAGAAGAAAAAACATTAAAGCAAAGAGCTGGAAGCTAAGGAGGTGTTCACCTACATAAAATTATTGATCAAACTGTAGCGTAGGAATGAGATGGAATATTAGAGTTATATGAGAAATTGTGAAAGAGATAGAAGTTTTGGAAATACTCCCAAAGAGTACTGGGAAGAAATAAGATTTAAGTGAAAAGTAGGAGGATAATTGAGACAATGACAATATCATACAGAAAAACAATTTTGAAAAACTTTGTAAGTCAGTTCAAAACAAAGAACAACCACATATTCAGATGATCTATGAAAAAGAATATTATCCATCTCCTAATAGAGAGAGGGGCTGGGCTCAAGTTTCAGGGAGAGATGTACATTTCTGGATATGGCAACTGCCCTTTTTTATATTTTTTTTTGGCTGGGCTATGCCTATTTGTTACAAGAAATTTCTTTATTTTGGTTTTTAATGAACAATAGAGAAAAAGTGATGATCATGCCCCACCCCCCCAAAAAAAGGAAAGGAAAAAGAGAAGAGCCATGTAAATATTTTTAAAAGATCATAAAAGTATACAGAATGAAATTCAGAAGGAAATAGAGACAAGCAGAATAGCTTTGAAAAAGTAACAGATTGAATTTCTATACTTCATTTATTTATTTAAACCCTTACTTTCCATCTTGGAATCATTATTGTATATTGGTTCCCAGGCAGAAGAGCAGTAAGGACTAGGCAGTGGGGTTAAGTGACTTCCCCAGTCTCACACAGCTCAGAAGTGTCTGAGGTCAAATTTGAACACAGGTCCTCACATTTTTGGGCCTGGCTTTTATTCCACTGAGCCACCTAGCTGCTTCTGAACTTATATACTTTTTTTTTTTAAATTCTGAAAAAACAGAATAGAGAAAATATAAGCCAGTATATCCTCTGCAGCTTATAGTCACAAAGAATTTCCTAGGGCACTTAGAGGTTAAGTCACTTGTCCTGTGTCATATATCATTATACATCTGAGAATGGTCTTGAACACAGAACTTTTTGATTCTGAGGCTAACCAGTTATCAACAAAGCCCCTTATTTGATCTTGTCATTCTCTAAAACTATTGCCCTAAATCATACCTTTACTATCAAACTCTTGTCAATAATGGTCTACACACTGGTTCCATTTTTTCCCTCTACCCTCTCCTTCCCTTCATACAGACATCAAGAAATTGTCTCATATCTAGAATTTTACTGTGAAAAATTAGCTTATTTGCACAAATAGTATTTTCTTTTCTCTCTGCCTTCTTTTAAGAACCAAAGATCCTTTAAAGGGATTATAGACAACTTAAAGTGAATAAGCTTCTAAGATTGTTTTCTTCCTCCAAATAGGACTTGGGACATTATAATGATAGAGACTGCCTTGTCCTACAGTTAGTGAAAGGGAGAAATGGTCCATTTCAAAGGAGCACCTAGGCCAGCCTTTTTACCTTTTCTTTTTCTTTATTTCTCTAAAAGTGTATAGAATGAGAAATAATGCTCAGAAGTCTGTCTCTCTCTCTCTCTCTATCACTATTTCTCTATCATTGAGTGCCTCTGTATAAAGATATTAAAACTGGCAGAATAATGGCAGCAACAAAATTTCCTTTTATTTGTGTTCCTCTATCTGTCTCTCTCACACACTCACATACTCTCTCTCTCTCTCTCTCTCTCTCTCTCTCTCTCTCTCTCTCTCTCACACACACACACACACACACACACACACACACACACACACAAACACACACACACACACACACACAGATTCTGATATGGCAGTAATAGAAATAGAATGTGTGCGTGGGCCCAATAATTTTGAGCACAAATCCTGTGTGTCATTGAGAAATGAGATCACAGCAGCAAAAAAGCAGCCACCAGAGGAAGTCACAGCCACCTCCTATACACTGACAAAAAAAAAAAACCAACTTATCACTGGAAAGAAATCATAGCCTTTCTTAATAAAGACCAAAAAAAAAAAAAAAAAGGAATTCAGTTTGAAAATTCTTATATTTTTAAAATAGAAAGAACAATAGCGTTTCATTCCTCCTTTCAGTTTTAATGTTAAAAATATAATGTTATTCTGCCTCTTTGTTTCTGGTTAGTACTGGTATGTTAGATTAAGAGGAGTAAAAGAAAAAGGAGGAGCAAGAGAATTTTTGATGAAGAGTCAGTTCTAGCTGAGAGCAAGGACAGGGATGGGGGGAGAACTTGTCAAATTATTTGAGGATCACCAGAGGGAAGAGTTATGGATGAACCTCTTCCAAATATATTCTAAGAACTATTTACATTGCCCAAGGTGTCCACAAGAATAGCAGTGAAATAAATATAATGTAACAGGGCCAGCTATTCACTGTATAATGAAGTAGCCTTCATCTGGCAAATAAAAGGGGAGGGTTGGAAATTTTAAAATTCCAGTTCCATCTCTATCAATTAAGTTGTACACTAATCAAGAGAAGGTCACTTTTCTTGTCTTCTGAACTAAAAAGATTTTTATGCCTAGTGTAATCCAGTATTTTCCATATTTCCTACTCAAAAAAAATTGTGACAACAGCTCCTACTTCATGGAAAATATGCAATTTCATAGATTATTGAGCAAAAAGGTCCCTCAAGGCCAGGGAAGATTGGGTGAAATTGACAAATTCAATATACCAAATCATACTGTGCAAGTTAAAAATGGATGCTTTAAAATAAATTTTAAATAAATTTCCTTTGGAATGCACTGCAGTAAGTCAGCCTTTGATAGTTACTTAGTAAGAATCTACTGATTGACTGATTTAATTAGTTAATGCAGGAACTAAACTCTGAATCATATTTCCAGTAGTTGGGATAATTTTGTTTTGAGTCATTTACACTGTTAGCTTGTTAAATCAATTCATGGAATATTACAAAGAAAACTCTTAGTGCTTTTGTCCTCCTTGCTTGGTGGGTGGGAATTCTTTTGCAAGATGGAAAGATAATACTTTATATGTATCTTTCACTTTATGTTATTAACACTGAAATCTTCATTAAGGCTTTTGGGATAAATACACACACACACACAGTCTGATTTGGGTCTCATAGCATCAATCCAGTGAGGTAAGTACTACAGCTATCATTATCTCCATTTTAAGAGATGTGGAAACTGAGGCTGAGAGGGTCTCGGCCATAGTTATAACAGCTACTCTGTGTCACAGGTAGGATTCAAAAGCAGCTGTACCTGCTCCATTATCTCACAGAATATTTTCAGAACTTTTTCCTCAGTTTGCTGAGGAAGATTGAATCAAAAACAGTATTCTTACAATATCAGGAAACAAAACCAGAGACCCAAAGGGAATTTCAGAACAATCCACAAAGAAGTTGGTCAATAAGCATTTATTAATTGTCTACTGTGTACCTGGCTGTGCTTGAGAATATAAAGAAGACCAAAAAAAGTCTCTGTTTTCAAAAAGCTCAGGATCTAATAAAAGGCAACTATGTGTCAACAAGGTACAAAGAAGATAACTTGGTAGTATTCTTAGTGTAAAGGCATTAAGATTAAGGAAGACCTTGAAAGCCTTTTTGCAGAAGTTGGAGATTTGGCTGAGAATTGAAGGAAGTCCATTTATGAAGATGAGGAGGAAGAGGGGACCTGGCATGAGGCAGCCAGTGGAAATACCTGGAGACAGGAGATAAAGTATTTTGTAGGAAGAATATTAAGGAGACTAGTGTCACTGGATGGTGGAGTACATGGAGGGGAGGAAGTTGTAAATAATCTATAAAGGTAGGAATGAATCACATTATAAAGGATTTTAAAAGCCAAACAGAAGATTTTATATTTGGTCCTGGAAGTGATAGGGAAGCATTGGCTTTTACTGAGTAAAAGTATATGATATGCTTAGACTGGTGCTTTTAGACTATCAATTTGACAGTTGAATAGAAGATAGATGGGAGTGGAGAGAAAGAAGGCAGGGAGATTAACTTACAGCATTGCAATAGTCCAGTGCTACCCATTATACGTTCTCCCACAAGAACAAACAGATCCCAGGGGAAAGTGGGCTCAATCTTAGACAGCATGTATGACAAAAGACTCACAACTTTAATAAGAAGGAAGGAATGATGGAACGAGTGATTGAAGGCATGAAAGAAAGGAAATACTTATTAGGTATACTGTTTAGAAGTTTATAACTATTATCTCATTTGATCCTCACAACCGTAGTTGGCTATTTACCTCATTTTTGCAATTGAGGCAAACAAATTGTGATTTACCCAGGTCATATATTGTTGTTGTTTTGGTTATTTGTCTTTAATTCTCAAAGAGGACCAATGATATCACAAGGTGGTGTCTTGACTTGTATATGAATAGCATTTAAGTGAGCCAGAGTTAAACAAAGTCATAAGTCTCACTCTTTCTTCCAGAGACTTCAAAGTCCAGTGGCAAAACAAAAGTCAGGATGACCGGTGATGCCCAGAGTTCAGTGGATATTCTTGGCATCTTTGTTGTCTGCCTAAGCTCCAAGTGCTCCATAGGGCCTGCTTTAGCCACCTTTGTGGTCTTTGGAACAAATTGTTATCTACCCATTCTGCCAGGAGAAGCATTCAAATTCCTTGGGTAGATATCCTCTCAACTCACCATTGGATTTGAAGTCTGTTGGTTACCCTCAACCTGGTTTATCTCACCTGCCAAGACAATTTTTTTAGAGTGTAGCTATAGCTTCTTGGAGCCACAGGTAAGAGTTGGGTAATAGGTAGACACAAAAGTTGAATAAGCAGTCCTCAGAAGGGCTTGGCAAAGCAGAGGTGCTAATCTCTCCTGAACACCAGCTAGTGATTTGTCATACCGAAAGTTAAGCATCTGAAAACTTGAACTAATCCCTTCTAGGTCTTTCAATCTGTCCTACTACTGTACCCTATGAACCCCTGAGTCTTTTGCTTTTCCAGTTCCCCTTTAGCAAAAACTTTTCTCTCATTACAATGTGTATTCCTTGAGAGTAAGGACCATATCATTATTCTATTTGTATTCTCAGTACTTAATGCAGTACTTGGCACATAGCTAAATACCTACCAAATTTTTATTCATTGACTAACTCATTCATTTTTTATTATTAAACTTTGCTTTCCAACACATTTTTTTATTCCTCCTCTGATTTTCTTCCTCATTGAAGTCATCCAGCATCAAGGGATAGACTTACTTTTCAATCTTGACAAGATCTTTATAGAATTTCTCTACTTCATCCTTTGAAGTAAATCCTGGTAAATAAGCTGCTATAATCTTAATACTGATCTCTTTATTTATTTTTATCATATGACCTGTAAGGTGAGATGACTAAATATCCAATGACATAATATTCATTTTCTTTGTATGAACATTGAAACTAATTGCTTTATTTGGGACACCAAGAAGCAGTGAGGGATCTAGTCACTGATTATTGATTTGCTTAAGGTTTCACCTCTTTGCGGAATGTCAGCACTTATGTGGTTTAAAATCTTAGTAGTACATCATTCCTTGGTCATTGGACAGTGACCTAACATTTAGAATACCAGTAATTAGTCTTTATAGATAAGTTAGTACAAAAATATGAAATTCTTGGCTCCCTTTTCTGCTCTTCTACCACCATCACTGTGGAAACAGAACAATTGAACATAACTAGAAAACTATTTTCAAGGCAATATGCCATAGTAAATGAATAATTGTTAGAGACGATCTGGATTCAAATTTAGTTTAATTTAGTTATATTCTCTTCTAACCATCATACTACAGGCACGAATACCTGTTCAAATGAGTAATAAAAAATGTAAAAAATTGAAACAGATAAATACATATTTGTACTGTAAGATTAAAATTAATATCCAATAACTACAAGTATTGTATTTTACAAAGATTCATTAATAATCACTTGAAGTAGAAAAAATACAAGAACAAAAGTAAAAGCCCTAAGTAAAGAAAGCTCTCCCAGCTGCGTTCCCAGGAAAAGAGAGCGAGGGTGGAGCTACATCAAAATATATTCTCCCTATGTTAGCACCTAATGTGAGAGAAAACATTGGGAAGCTGGGATTTAGAGTTCTGGGGAGCAAATTACACAGTACATATACATATGCTTTGGTCAGTTAGAAGACGGTTATAATAGCCCAGGTAACAGGTAAATAATGGCCTGAGTTGGGGACCAGAGGATGGTGGGGGTGGGGATGGTTGTCTGAGTACAAAGAAAGGGACAGATATGAGAGGTATTATGGACGCAGAATCAGCAAAATGTGGTGAATTATTGAATATGGGGTAGGGGAGGTTCAGGACAGAGCTAAAGATAAACATGATAGTGAACTTGGGTGGCTAGAAGGTTCATGTTCATTTACTATGGCATATTGCCTTGAAAATAGTTTTTTAGTTATGTTCAATTGCTCTGTTTCCACAGTGATGGTGGTAGAAGAGCAGAAAAGGGAGCCAAGAATTTCATATTTTTGTACTATCTTATCTGTAAAGACTAATTACTGGTATTCTAAATGTTAGGTCACTGTCCAATGACCAAGGAATGATGTACTACTAATATTTTAAACCACATAAGTGCTGACATTCCGCAAAGAGGTAAAACCTTAAGCAAATCAATAATCAGTCTAAATAAAAATAGAGAAGAAGGAAGAGAAGGTTTAAGAAGAAATACAATGATTTCTGTTTGGGGCACCTTTAATTTGAGATGCCTTTTGAGACATTCAGGTATTTGTTCCCAACAAACAGTTAGAGAAGAATGTTAGAGAAGAATGGAGCTCAGGAGAAAGGTGAGGGCTAAGTTTGCAGATTTGTACATTATCTGCCAGAAAAGAGCTATGTAAATTTGAGTTACAATTCTCCACTGATAAATATTACAACTCATCCACATATTCTCACTCCATGTGATTCCTGTCTATGTTCTTATATGCAAAGTCTATACAGTAGGTCTTGATACAGACCACTTAATATTTTTCTTGAAGCAAAAAAGAGGTGTTTCAATCATGCAGTGAAGATGAAGGATAATTGCTCCTATGTGAATAGCCCACGTACTCATTCACTCATACATTTGCTTCCTGAGGTCTCTTATTCCACTCTTCTTCATGCAAGTCATCACTGATAATATGCTACAGCTCACATACACCCACCATGCATCTTTCCATTGCCCTTTGGGTCACTGGAAATTTTGATTCTTTGGAGATGACAGTGTTTCTTGATTTTCAGCCAAATAGTATGACATGGAAAATGTCAGTGTTAAAAAGATGTTACTTTGTTTGTCAGAGAGAAGTTTAGAATCATTAAAAGTGCTATACGAGTTCTTAAATAGATTCTATGGCCTTTAAGGACCCTTTCAGTTCTAAAGCCTCTAATCCTAATATCTTAAATACAATCCAATCTATTCTTTTTATCCTATGAAATTCTGGATCTAATTTATTATCCATCAACATTAGCTGACCTAGATATATTTTTAAATGGTTTTTTTTGTTGATAAATTTTACATCATGTAAGACTGCTCACAATTGAATCCCACACTTTGTATAATTTTGAAAACTATTAAATAAAATAACAGAGGATGAAGTCCAGGTTCTTAGAAGGAAACACACGTTTCATTAGCAACTACTATGTGTTGGATACTGGACTAACCACTTTCCAAAGCATTTTACAAAGCTTATCTTATTTGATTCTTACAACCACCCTGGGAGGAAGGTGCTAGTATTACCATAATTTTACAGTTGGGGAAACTGAGGCATATAGAAATTAACATAGCTAGTAAGGTTGGATTTGAACTCAGGTCTTTATGGCTATAGGCACAGCAGTCTACTTACTATTATGCCTCTTAACTGAGTCACATTAGGCTACAAATAATTCTCCTTCCCTCCTTTCTTGAGTGATGATGAACATGACCACTCTCTGTATATTGTAAAAATAATAATAAAACTGTAAAAAATAATGGGTAAATGAATTGATTATTGATTATTAAATGATTGGATACTCTGCTTGCTATGCTTACAAAGTATCTTCATTTTAGTAAGTGAAGTGAAGCTCATAAGTGAACTTCTCTTCAGGGCTAGGTAAAAGAATGCTAAGGAGACTCTTATTATAAAAAAATAAACCATTTATTGAGAATATAAGAATATAAAAGGATTTCTAACTCTAAGGGATTCTAACTCCACCCAAAAACTCCCTGGTTCTGCAAGGAACTGCTTCTCCTGTTTCCATAGGCTACATTGATCCTTTCTGATCTGACTAACCCAAATTTTCTCTGTTCTACAATAAATCAACACTATTATCCTTATATGATGTAATTCTTAATGTAACTAATATATATTCTTAATAGCATTCTTAACTTTGTCTCCAAGTTATACAAATAACAAAGGCCAGCTGGCTGAGCCTTAGCAAGAACCAATTTAGGACTCTGAGCCTTAGCAGACTCAGAGTCCAAACCAAAGACCGTGTCTTTCTTTAGTCTTCTCAAAGATAAAACAATTTATGAAACAGCAATAGACAGTCACTAGTGTTTCCCCAGTTGGAAAAGGAAATCACTTATCTCCTTTAAGTTTTTCCCTCCTTTCCTTCTACCTCAGACAGTGAGGAGAGAGAGAAAAGAGAATGTCACCTGCTCCTAGCACTTGGAGAGAGCATAACTGCCACTCCCCAAGAGCAACTGCCAACTACCTCAGAGCAACAGCCACACCCAGAGAGAGTAACTGTCATAGAAAAACTGTTAACCCTCCCCCACACACTGTCAACATTTGAAACTGACATGCTGTCTTAGATCTGATTCAAACTCGATTTCTTTCTCAAGCCAGTTTCTCTACTTCTTATCTCTAAACTAATATAGCAAGACTTAATTTCTAATATCATGAAGCAAAGATGTAGGTGTCTAAGGAGGCTGATGAAATAGAAAGCTAGGTGCATTCAAAAGGATACCAATATGCAAATTTAAATTCTTGCATATAAAAGAAGGGGTGGAATTAAGAGGAAAAAAAAACTGTTCTCTGAACACCCTGAAAATGATAGACTAAATTGGTTGGGGAAGAACCTAGATCAGGTAGTATAATATGGATTGTGTGAACTTCAAAGGAGAAGTTTCTGGGTTATGTTATCAAAAGGATCATTAGAAATGGTATTGATGATCAAGTAGTATTCTCATACTTCCTGAGAGCTAGAAGCTCAGTATGACAAAGGTGAGAGAAGGACATAGTGAACTGTTGTTGATATTTTGGGACTATATCTGTTTGTTAGTAAGAAGGGACAGTTGACTTAACTTTGTAACAAAATTGATATAGGCTGGGAAGAACAATGGACATTTTTACATTAAGGCCTTCTCAAGGGATTTGGTCTGACACAACTGTAGAGACAGTAGGTAAAAATGAAACCTCTATTTATTATGGTTTAAATAATTTAAAAGGTTAATGGGAAGGTAAAAACAGGAAAGATCCCTAATTACTAACGGGATACTACCTCCAATCATACCAGCCCGAGGTCCCTCGCAGGATCCACTTCTGGTAAAACCAGACCTGCTCTCTCTCTCCTTATTCTAACTTACCCAATTTCTAAATAGTAAGCCTATTTCTAATCATTAGTCACATATAATATTCCATTACTGCCCAGTCAGTCCAAGTTTTGGCCTTGTGGTTTCGGGCCTGAAAAGACTGAGCCCAGCCCGTTACACTCTGTAACTACAGAGGAACAAAAATCAGATTTTCTTCTTTTAACTGTAGATCTTCTTTTCACAGATCTTCCCAAAACTTCCAACTTCCTCCTCTTTCCACAACTGTCAGTCTTGTTCAAGGAATTTCCAAGAGCCAAAGTTTTAGCCACCTCTCTGGGCAGGGAACAGCAGCAGAGAGAGAGAAAAGACAGTTGGCTTAACAGAACTTCCAATTTCCAGATCGTCAGAGAATTCCTAAGTCAGATCTTAGCTAAAAGTTCCATCTCAAGGCAGTCTGCCAGCCTGGCAGGATTCAGAATCCTTTTACTTACTTATCAAACCCCAAATCTTATTTTGCCCCTAATGATACTGGAGATAGTGGCCAGGATTTTAGTGTGCTCCAGGGATTGGGTGTGGAGGGAACCAAGATTTCTGTGAATTGGAAAGAGGATGAGAAAAAGAGATAAAATATAGGGTGAAAAGGAATATTTTTTGACCATTAAATGGAATATAAGAGGCCACAATGAAAAGAGCCTTTCAGGCTTTGCACAGAGGCTGTTCTAAACCTTGTCAAATACCCTCAAATCACTCACAACACTTTCTTCTACCATCTTTGCCTCATACTTGACTAAGAAAATTGATGCCATTGGTTGTGAGCTATTTCTTTCCTCTTTATCTTAAAACATTTTAACATCTCCCACTTCCTGGTTTATTTAGAGATCAATGGTGAAAATAAAATTGGATAATGGACAAGAAAATGCTTTTATTTCCCTTTTTGAAATCACTCAATAAATTTGAATGTTTTCTATTCAAATTATTAGGATGGCTAACACCGTATTTTGTTACTTAGTCATTTCAGTCGTGCCTGAGTCCTTTGGGACCTCATTCGGGGTTTTCTTGGCAAAGATACTTAAATGGTTTGCAACTTCCTTCTCCAACTCATTTTATAGATGAGAAAACTGAGGCAAACAGGGCAAAGTGACTTGCCCAGAGTCACACTGAAAGAAAGTATCTAAGGTTAGATTTGAACTCAAGAAGATGAGTTTCCTGACTCAAGGCTTTGTACTTTATGTACTGGATAACCTAGCTGCCCCAGAAACCCTCTATCACCCCTTTATTTAATTACTGTGCCCAGGTTTGATAAGGCTGATGTTATTTTCCTCCATTGCTTGTCACTCTAATTTCACTCTTCACTCTAACATCACTCATTTCTTTTGTTTAAATTTCCTTATTGGTTATGTGCTGTAGCTTCTTCACATAGGCCATGTACTTTTCCATTCTTCTCTGAGTAATATAAACTTTAAATTCTTCAGAGATTGTTACATCCTATCTTCCTGTTCCATATACCCACTAACACAGAATGTTTTATATATTATATATAGTATATTGTATATATATATAGTATATATTAAAGATGATCCTTTGCTTTAATGGGAGACATGAGTTCCTTAAAGGATCTTTGCAATTTCTCAGTCATCTCTCCTTCTTCTGTTCAACTCTGGAACCAGTTCACTGTCCATCTTTACTATATGACACACTGATAGAGTGATTCTGTAGGTTACCCATTCAAATGCAAATTTTCAACTTACTTATGCCTTAATATAGTTAAGTTCCAGACAGCATGATATATGGTGGTGTTCCATGATCCACAACCTCTTCTCATTTTGAGCTGTGTGCAAATATCTCAGTGGGTTCATATGTGTATAAAGACACTACAAATGAGGTACAATTCCTTCCTCAGTCACAATATGTTGTATGTCTTTAGGCTAACCCTAGGCAAAATTATGAAGTCAGCCCTAGGGGAATGTGAGGTAAGGATAGGGTTGGATACCTAGTCTTATTATTCCTTTTATTCATTCATTCAACAAGCACTGATTAAGTTCCTAGCCATAAGAGACAAAAAGGAAACAGTCCCTCCCCTCAAGAAGCTTACATTCTATTGAGGGAATAACACAGATGAATATAAAAAAATATAAAGTATACTCAAACAAGATACAAATTTAGGAGAGGGTATCACTAATAAGGTTTCATGTAGGAGGCAGTTTTTAAACTGCACTTTGGAAGAAGTTAGGGAATCTAAAAGGCAGAAGTGAGGAGGGAGTGAATGTCTAGTGTAAAGGCAGACGGTATGAGGATGTGAATTTTATGTGAGAGGAACAACAAGAAAGCAAGCATTTTGGGCAGTAGAGTGTGTAAAGGGGAATAATATGCAATATTCCTAGAAAAGTAAGTTGGGATCAGATTATTCATGCATTAAATACCTCCAAAGAGGAATTTGTATTTAATCTTATAAACAAAAAGAAGCAGCTGGAACTGTTTTAGCAGGTTGTGAAATGATTAGACTTGTGGTTTAGGATAATCAGTTTGGCACCTATAGGAAGTATGTGTTGGAGAGAAGAAAAACTTGAGAGAGGCAGACCAGTTTGGTGACCATTATAATAGTCCAGGCAGAGATTATGAAGGCTTGAATTAGAGTAACTATTGAGTGAATGATAAGAAGGGGACAGATGCATGAGAAGTTAGGTTTATAGGCAATTATGTGGTAATTATGTGGCATAGAGTCTTGGGTCTTAAGTCAAGAAGATCTGAGCTCAAATCGGGACATATTTGCTTTGTGACCCTGAGCAAGTCACTCTTTCTTTGTCTCAATTTTTTCATCTGTAAAGTGAGGATATAATAGCACCTACCTCAGAGAGTTGTTGTGAGGCTCAAATGAGATTATATTTCTCAAACATTTAGCATGATGTCTGACATAGTAGATGTTGTTTAAATGTTAATTAGTAGTAGTATATAGAAAAGACACAAATATATAACTGATTAGATATGGTGGATATGAAAGAGTGAAGAGTCAAGGATAACTCCAGGCACTAAAACCTGGGCAACTAAAAGGTCAGTAGTAGCCTGGACAGAAATAAAAGTTAAGAAGAAGGGTGGCACAGTATGGTACTGGCTAAGAGACAAAAGGAAGGATCAGTGGAATAGACTTGGGATAAGTGATATTGGCAAGACAGTCTATGATAAACCCAAAAAGCCCAACTTTGGGGACAAAAATCCACTATTTGACAAAAACTGCTGGGAAAAATGGAAAACAATATGGGAGAGATTAGATTTAGATCAACATCTCACACCCTACACCAAGATAAATTCAGAATGCATAAATGACTTGAATATAAAGAAGGAAACTAAAAGTAAATTAGGGGAACACAAAATAGCATACTTGTCAGATCTCTGGAAAAAGAAAAAATTTAAAACCAAGCAAGAGTTAGAAAAAATTACAAAATGTAAAATAAATAATTTCGATTACATTAAATTAAAAAGGTTTTGTACAAACAAAAACAATGCAAATAAAATCAGAAGGGAAACAACAAACTGGGGGAAAATCTTTATAACAAAAAAACACTGACAAAGGTCTAATTACTCAAATATACAAGGAGGTAAATCAATTGTACAAAACATCAAGCCATTCCCCAGTCAATAAATGGGCAAGGGACATGAATAGGCAATTTTCAGATAAAGAAATCAAAACTATCAATAAGCACATGAAAAAGTATTCTAAATCTTTAATAATTAGAGAAATGCAAATCAAAACAACTCTGAGGTATCACCTCACACCTAGCAGATTGGCTAAAATGACAGCAGGGGAAAGTAATGAATGTTGGAGGAGATGTGGCCAAATTGGGATATTAATTCACTGCTGATGGAGTTGTGAATTGACCCAACTATTCTGGATGGCAATTTGGAACTATGCCCAAAGAGCACTAAAAGATTGCCTCCCCTTTGATCCAGCCATACCATTGCTGGGTTTGTACCCCCAAAGAGATCATAGGGAAAAAGACACGTTCAAAAATATTTATAGCTGCGCTCTTTATGGTAGCAAAAAACTGGAAAACAAGGGTATGCCTGTCAATTGGAGAATGGCTGGACAAATTTGGTATATGCTGGTGATGGAATATACTGTGCTCAGAGGAATAATAAATTGGAGGAGTTCCATGTGAACTGGAAAGACCTCCAGGAACTGATGCAGAGCGAAAGGAGCAGAGCCAGAAGAACATTGTACACAGAGACTGATATACTGTGGTAAAATCAAATGTAATGGACTTCTGTACTAGCAGCAACGCAATGACCCAGGACAATTCAGAGGGACTTATGGAAAAGAATGCTACCCACATTCAGAGGAAGAACTACAGGAGTGGAAACAAAGAAGAAAAACAACTGCTTGAACACATGAGTTGATGTAGACATGATTTGGGAAGTAAACTCTAAATGACCACCCTAGTACAACTATCAATAATATCGAAATAGGTCTTGTTCGATGACACATGAAGGAGCCGGTGGAAATGTGTGTCGGCTATGGGGGGAGGTGGCTGGTGGGGGAAAAAGTAAGAACATGAATCATGGAATCATGGAAAATTTTTTTTCTAAAATAAAAGAAAATTAAAAAAAAGAAAAAGAAGAAGGGTGGTGAGGAGATAATGAGTATGTTTTGGACTTAAGAAGCTTGAGACATGGAGGCAGATTTCTTAACATGATACTTTGGAAGTTTCAGAATCTTTCCGAATTAGCACTCAAATCACACTAGACAGATGAGTGACTCCCTTTTCTTTCCAAGTATAATGTCTGTCTGTTGCCCCTTTCTCATCCACTATAACTATGTACTATTGTGAATTATAGCAATCCACATTTGTGTCTTATCTCCCTACAAGATTATAAATTTCACAAAGTAGGAACCAAGGAAGTCTTAACTAAAAGTCTTCAGTCTCTGGGTATTGGGTATAGATAGGAATGGTCATGCAGAGCATTCCATGAGATGGAGAGGCTATGTCCTGGACTGTAAATGGTTCTAGACTCATCAGGAGGGTCCCGTTTTCACACATGATGTAGGAATGGGTGCTAATTTGTATCTCTGTAGATCTTGGACCCAAGGTAAATGGAGGTGGAATAGTGTTTCATGGTAAGGAACAGTGTTGGCCTTTGCATATGTACTAAGGAAGGAGCAGGTCCAGAAGAAACCACAGCTGCATGGCTTTGGTCCCAGAACTTGAAGCAGGAAGGAGAGAGGCTCTCGGTTCCAGTCTCAGCTCAGTTCTGGCTATGGAATCAAACAAATAAGTTCACTTCCCACCTTTGAAGCTCATTGTCTTTGTTATCTTGTCTGTGGTACCTCTCTGAGATAGTTCCCTTTTCTTTATTTTAAATTCTTATCTTCTGTCTTAGTATCAATTCTAAAACAGAAAAGAAACATGGCAATCGGAGTTAAATGACTTGTCCAACGTCACACAGGTAAAAAGTATGTGAGTTCAGATATGAACAGAGATTCTTGCAATTCCAGTCTGGCACTATATCCACTGAGGTACCTAGCTGCCCCTTCCTCATCTTTAAAGTGAGAGGGTTGGATTAAATGCCCTCTAAAACCCTTTCTAGCTTCAGGTCTATGATCCTTTTAGCTTGACATTATATGTAGTATTCCTCTGAAATGAAGAGAGAAGGTTAATTCCCCTATTGTTTCTTTGAGATTAACTCTGATTGCTATAAGTTCACAGAATTCATTTGGGGGATATTATTTTGGTTACCATTGTTGTTCTCATGTCCATTGTCATAGTTGTTAAGGATGTTTTCATGATTCTGTTTACTTCACTTTGCATTAGTTCAAATGTCTTCCTGGGTCTTTTTTCTTCATATGCTTCATTTCTTACAATAAAGCAGAATTTCAATACATTCCCATTCACAGACCACAATTTGTTTAGTTATTTCCCCAATCAAAAACCATCAACTTTATTTTCAGTTCTCTGCTCCTCCAAAAAGAAAAAGTACTACTACAAGTATTTTGGTGTGTGTGGAGCTCTTTCTTTTTATCATTTGAGGTTTATTACTAGTATTAGGATTTCTAGGTGAAGAGGTTTGGACATTTTTAATAATTTCCTTCAGATAATTTTAAATTGCTTTCAAGAATGGCATTTAGGAAAACCAGGAGAATTTCAGAAAAAAACCTGGAAAGACCTATATGAACTGATGCACTGTGAAGAGAGCGGAACCAGGAGAGCATTATATACAGCAAGAGCAATACTGGACAGTAAGTAACTGCAAATTACTTAGCTACTCCCAGAAATACAATGATCCAAGATAATCCCAAAGGATTTATGATGAAAAAAGCTGTTCACTTTCAGAGAAAGAGCTAATGCAGTCTGAAGGCAAATAGAAACAGATCATTCTTCACTTTATTTTCTTCATAATTTTTTGCTTTTTTTGTGGTATTCTACATTACAAATATTGGAAAATATTTTGTATGATAGTATATGTATAAACAAAAGTAAATTACTTGGTGTCTCAAGAAGGGAGAAAGAGACATAGGAAGGGAGGGAGAGAAGATGGAAGTCAAATGTAAGAAAACTATTCTCTAAGTTGTTAAAGGTAAGTGGGGGGAAAACCATTACTGAAGGAAAAAAAAAACAACAATGAGCTAGGTGGCACAATAGGAAGCTAGATAGTACACCCGCTAAAGTGCTAGACTTAGAGTCAGAGTTCAAATCCACCCTCAGACACTTGCTAGCTGGGTGACCCTGGGAAAGTCACTTAACCTCTGTTCACCTCAGCCTCCTCATCTGTACAATGGGGATAAAAATAGCACCTACTTCCCAGAGTTGTTGTGGGGGTAAAATGAAATAATGATTGTAAAGCACATAGCATACTGCCTGACACATAGTAGATATTACAGAAATGTTTGCTATTATTATCACTACCAGCTATGCCTGTCTTTCCACAATTCCTCCAACATTCACTATTGCTATCTTATGTCATCTTTGCCAATTTACTGATGGAGTGGGAGATTGAATCCTCAGAATTTTTTCAGTTTGCACTTTTCTTATTATGAATGGAAATCAAAGAACCATCCATGAAAATTTTAATAATGATATTTTGATAAGAACATGCTGTTTGTTTAGAATAGATTCTTATTTATAATCTAATATGGTTCAAATATGGGATCAATAATAGCTTCCTTGTTCCACCAAGCCTGCTATTTAGAGCTCATTGGGAAAAGAAATCTGTCTTCCAAATAGTCAAAATGGTTAGATGGACACTAATAGGGTTTTGGCTGAAGTAAAGCATTGTCTATTTAAATGCTTTTTAGATCCAAATTTTGCTTTCTGAGAAAGGTCTGCCTGGTAATTACTTAGCATTTACTAGAACATGCAGTGAATCACTTTAATCTGATATTGGATTTAAATGAGCACCAGAGTTGGGATCCAAATAGTGAGGGGGGGGGAGGGGGAATGGGCTCAAAACAGACTGTGTTTTGGCAGATATATTATAGCTTCAATGTCCACAATGGGTAGTGCTCTTTATGAATGATCATTTTTGTGAAGGGAGGCTAAGCTCTTAGCCACTTTATGCTCCCTTGAATAAAAATTAACATATGAGAAGCAGCTGGAGAGTAAATTGAATCTTGGACTTGAGATCAGCAATACTTTTCTCTGACTCTTCCCAGCTGTGTGACCTTGGGCAAGTCAGGTCCTTGACATCTTTGAAGTTCCATTTCTTCATCTTTAAAACAGGAATAATACCTTCAACACCTGACTTGCAATGCTGTTAAGATTATATATAATATATAATATATAAATCATCTCGAAGTTGATTTAACAAATAAAGAGCTTTGCAAATTTTAAAACATTATATAAATGCCAGAAATATTTCATAACTTCAGGAATCCAGTTATTGAAAAGAAGAGGAGAGTAGGAAGTAACCATTATAAGGCATTTCAATCCATAAATACTTCATTGGTGTTCCATGGTTTTCAAATGAATAGAATGAAAGAAAAACAATTTTATTCTGATGCCTATCACTGCAGTATTTTACTCTGATACAGTATTAAGATTCCATATTTCTGTTCTCAATCCTGCACTGATTACACTCTTTTCCATTCCCTAGCTTTGCCCTTTGGAGAACCAATTCAACATTATACTCTATTCTCAGGTCCTTTCCCTCTTGTTTTTTAGCCAATCATGACAGGCCAAACCCCAACCCTGGCTCACTCCTACCATCTGTTCCCTTCATTTCTATTTATGTGCTAATAAAACAGAATTGGAGGAAATCATGAAACAGTTTTGATTGGGTCTACAACAATTTTATATTATCAATGTCATCTGGCCCCTACTATAGCAAAACAACTATTCAATTCCTTCCTGATCAATACACTGTCCTACCGTTCCCCATAGCTATTTCCAAACTTTATCTCTTTCTCAAGCTTTCCATGGCATCCACTTAAACATCTCTGTCTCCTGAGGACCTCTCATGTATTTCCCTGAGAAAATTGAAGCTAGTAAAAAGATATGAACAGGAAGTTTTCAGATAAAGAAATTGAGATCCTCTTTAGTCATATGAAAAAATATTTTAAATCACTATTGATCATAGAAATGCAAATGAAAACAACTCAGATACCACTTCATACCTATCAGATTGTCTAATGTGACAGAAAAGCAAAGTGACAAATGCTGGAATAGATGTGGAAAAATTGGGATACTAATGTATTGTTGATAAGAGTAGTGATCTTATCTATCCATGCTGGAGAGCAATTTGGAACTATGCCTAATAGGCTATAAAATTATGTATGCCCTTTGACCCAGTAATAGCACTACTAAGTCTATATTCCAAAGAGATGGAGGGAAAAAGGAAAGGAAGGAAGAAAGGAAAAGGAGCTATATATACAAAAAATATTTAAGGCAGCTCTTTTAGTGGTAGAAAAGAATTGTAAATTGAGAGAGTGTCCATAAATTTAGGAATGGCTGAACAAGTTGTGATATATGATTGTCATAGAGTATTATTGTGCTATAAGAAATATTAGACAAAATGATTCCAGAAAAACCTGGAAAGACATATGAATTAATACAAAGCAATGTAAGTAGAACAAGAAGAACATTCATATACAGCAGTAGCAATATTATACAGTAATCAACTGTGAATGACTTAACTATTTTCAGCAATTCAATGAACTCAGACAATTCCAATGCATGCTCTTCACCTCCAGAGAAAGAACTGACTGAAGTCTGAATAGATCAAATCATACTTTTAAAAAACATTTTTGTGAAATAGTGTCATGATAAAAAACAAATAATTTTGACATTTATGTAATATTTTAAAATTTGCAAGGCATTTTATGCATATTAAATTGTCTGACATTTATGTATAATCTTACCAATTTTCTCAAATACTAAAAATATTGTTATTCTTCTTTTATAAAAAAGGAAACTTATCATAAAAACTCCTTCAATGGCATAAAAGCAGAAGAAAATAATATGAAAACAATTACAAACAAAGCCTCAAAGAAAAGTGCTAACTGAACACAAACCCAACAAGAATTCTTGCAAAAGTTAAAAAAAAAGATAGGTGGTAAAAAAAAATTGGGAAAAGCAATGAGAATGATACAAAAAATGTGAAAAGATAATTAACATCTCAGCAAAAGAGGCACATATCATACACCTTAAGAGCAAAATTGGCCCAATGTTAAAATAGCCACACAGGGCAACTAGGTAGTACTGAATAGAACTCTAGGCCTGGATTCAAATCTGATCTCTGTCATTTCCTAGCTGTGTGATCATAATTGATACTAAGATGGAAGGCAAGGTGTTGGTTTTTTAAATTTTATTTTAAAAGATGCATTAAAAAGAATAAGATGCATGGGTCAAGGCGGACATGATTGGGGATGTAGACTCGAAACTACCACTCCAATGCAACTATCAACAATTTGGAAATAGGCCTTGATCAATGACACATGTTAAAACCAGTGGAAATGCGCATTGGCTATGGGGGGGGGGGGAGGGGAGGAGTCAGGAAGTGAAGGGGAAAGTAAGAGCATGAATCATGTAACTGTTAACTTTTCTAAAAAATAAAAATTATTAAATGAAAAAAAGGAATAGGATGAATGGAAAAGGAGATAAAAAATGACTAAAAATAAGAATTTCTTAAAAAGTAGAATTGGCCAAATGGAAAAAGATATAAAAAAGCTCTCTGAAGAAAATAATTGCTAAAAAATATTGAATTAGGCAAATGTAGACTAACAACTCCATAAGACATCAAAACCCAATAAAACAAAGTAAAACAAATGAAGAAAAAGAAGAAAATGTAAATATCTCATCAGAAAAAAACAAGGACCAATGGTACTATTCACTTCAAGATTTGCTGGCATATCTACCCAAGTTTGGTGTATATCTATAGTTATGTTATTTTAGATACAGCAATTTACAAAACAATATCAACTTTTTAGTTTTTCTTAAACTATAATTCAATTCCAAAGACAACTGTCTTCTTCTTATGAGTTATTTTAAAAATAGTCTTTTTAGTTTGGGGTCACATTATCTCCTTTATACTGGAAATTAAATAATTTTCCCCTGATATCTGGTAGAAATTTAGCTTTCAATAATTCAAGTTTATTTTTCCTACAATCTTTTATTAAAGTCAGAAAAGAAATCTCATCCTGGACATCTCTTTGTTTTTTTCCAGTAATTTTGGTTTTCAACTAAGGTATTCTACCTGTAAGTGGACTGAAGAGTGCATGTTCTCTGAGAGCTAGGAACAAATCATATTTACTTTACATATAGCCCTTAACTTGGGCCTCCAGTAAATATTTGTTGTAAAATAAATAATGCCTGAAAGGTTCCTTATTACCTTGGACTAGGTGATTTTTATGTTAAAAGGCTAATCTAGACCATTTATTTCTCTTTTTTTGTTGTTTAGTTATGTCTGACTTGTTATGTATTTGGGGTTTTCTTGGCAAAGAAACTAGAATAATTTGACATTTCCTTCTCTGGCTCATTTTGCAGATGAAGAAGCTGAAGCAAATAGGTTGAAGTGACTTGCCCAGGGACCCACAGCCAGTAGGTTCTGGTTTTGAACTCTAAGCTCTCCAGTGTACCATCTAACTGTTCTCCATTTCTCTTCATCTCCCCATAATTCATCATTGCTCAACTTCTTTTCACTCATGATATACATGAGTTTACCAAAGAGGAGACTAGTAAGAAAAACAAAGTATATTTAATTAAAGTCAAACCTCCAGTACATCTGCTATTTGTGCCAGGGAAGGAAACAGGTGTTGGTGGTGACACATTTCAGCACAATTGCACAAATTCTGTGGCAGTCCACCCACCATCCAAACACTGCAGTGAGAGAGCAACTCCTACGCCATACTAGGACTCAGGAAATTGGGAGTGGTCAGGCTTAAAAGCTAGCATGGAAAACTGAGACCGATTGGAGCTTCTGGGCTATTTTCCTTTGGGGGCATTTATAGACTAATCTCTCTGCTGGACTCCTCCCAATCATCCCATGGCTAGAAGAAAAGGATCCAACTTTTCCAGGCATTTATTATAGGAACTCTAGGGATTTGCGCAGGACACATGATTGTTTTGCATTCACCAACACTATAGGGCATTTAGGTGGCCTGCAATCAAAAAGACGCATCTTCTTGAGTTCAAATCTAGCCTCAGACGCTTGCTAGATTGTGACCCTGAACAAGTTACTAAAAACCCTGTTTTCTTCAGTTTACTCATCTATAAAAATAGATTAGAAAAGGAAATGGCAAACCATTCCAGGATCTTGGCCAAGGAAAACCCTAAATGAGCTCATGAAGAGTTGGACATGACTGAAAAATGACTAAACAAGGATAATGCTATAGGAGCTTGGTCACACCAAAGTCAAGGTATAGAGTTTTCACAAAACTAAGAATTTATAAGAGAGAACACTTTGGGTGAGTAGCATACCAGAGCTTTTAAAAGTAGGCAGTGGCATGGTGCATTGAACAAAACCCTGGCACTGGAGTCAGAAAGACTTGAGTACAAATCCATTCTCAGACACTCACTGGATGTGAACCCAAGCAAATCACTTATCCTCTGTCTGCCTCAGTATGTTCATCCTTAAAATGGATATAATAATAGCACCTACCTTCTTGGGTGTTGTTGGGAAAAAAGGTTACTATTTGTATAGTAGGGTGTTTTTTCATATAGTGTTTTGGAAAGGCTAAAATAATAGTTAAATGCTAGATATAATAATAATAGCTATTATTATTACTACTACTATTATCAGTACTATTTTTGACATGTTGTAGGTTTCCTAGAGAAGCTAAATGGCACAGTGGACAGAGAGCCAGGCCTTGAGCCAGGAAGATTTGATTTCTAATCCAGCTTCAAACACTTATTAGCACTGTGACCCTGGATAAGTCACTTTACTCTTTTTGCCTCTATTTCCTCATCTCTAAAATTAGCTGGAGAAGGAAATGGAAAACCATTCCAATAACTAAACCATTCTAATAACTTTGCCCAAAAAAGCCCCGAATGGGGTCATGAGAAGTCAGACACAACTGAGATGACAGAAAAGTATCTCTGCTACTATCTACCACCCCATCCCTACACTTACTAACTTTTTAAAAGTTTTACTTAAGCATAAAAGACTTAAGGAAAGAAGGTTCCTCATCATTTAGTCAGAGTTTCTTAACCTAGAATATATGCACTATTTTTTTTTAAACCCTTAACTTCTGTGTATTGACTTATAGGTGGAAGAGTGGTAAGGGTAGGCAATGGGGGTCAAGTGACTTGCCCAGGGTCACACAGCTGAGAAGTGTCTGAGGCCGGATTTGAACCTAGGACCTCCCGTCTCTAGGCCTGGCTCTCAATCCACTGAGCAACCCAGCTGCCCCCTATATGCACTATTTTTAAAAAAATGTTTTTCTGTCTATTTCATTATAATTGGTTTCCTTCCTATTTCTTTGTATTTTGTTTTACACATTTAGAAAGAATGTATAGCTTTCACTAGATCAAAAAGGGTTACATCACACACACACACACACACACACACACACACACACACACACACACTAAGAATCCCTCTTTTTTTTCAATAATGTCATTTTACAGATGAGAGGAAATTGAAGCACGGAGAAGTTAAGAATTATGCAAGGGCACACGGATAGGAAGTGGAAGAATTGGAGTTCAAACCTAAGTCTTCTGACTACCATAGCATCCAGTCTTCTTTCCACTATACCATTTGCTTATAAATAGACCTAAACTGTTGCTAAGACAATTTCTAACCTAAAGTCAAGTTTTACCTATAGCCTCTAGCTCATTTGTTCTGAATAAGAGTGTCCCGAATTTTATATGGCTTCATAGACTTATCAAGGACATTCCATAAATACTCTCCACCATGACCTTTTTATGTTAAATTATTTTTTATATGTCAGTACAATTTTTAATAATTTTTCTGACATTTTGTCATTTGTATTCTCTCCTTCCCTCCATTTCTTCCTCCTTCCCCAAGATAAGAAAGTATGATATAGGTTATACTTATGCTATCATGCATTGCATATTTCTATGTTAATCATATTGTGAAAGAAGACATATCACTTATTTATTGATTGACTGATATTTTGTTTTTTACCCAATTATAGACATATCACTTATATAAAAAAAGAAAAAAAACTCATGAAGGAAATTAAGTGAAAAATGGTATACTTCCATCTGCATTCAGATTCTATTAGTTCCTTCTAGTCTTCTAAAATAGTCTTTTTCATCAGGAGTCCCTTGTGAAATTGTCTTGGACCCTTGCATTGCTGATTATATTTAATTTGTTCACAATTGAAAATCACAAATTATTGCTGTTGTTATGTAAAAACCACCATGACTTCTTCAAATCCCATCACTGGAACCATATAGGTATGTAAAAAACATATATTTTAATGACAAAAAAAGAAACAGAGAAAATGGGAAAATATTTTTTTCAGAAATAATTGAATTAGAAGGAAACTTAAAAAGTCATGTGGCCCAATCCTTTCATTTTATAATAAATGAAACTAAGGCTCAATTTGCTAGAAGCTAAAGAAGGAGTAAATTACAACATTGAGATTTGAACCCACACCATTGAGATTTCAAACCAACTATTCTTTTCACTGAGTCCCACTGGTAGGGCAGAGAGGCCCTACAGCTAGGAGTCAATAGATGTATATTTTGCTCCCTGGTCTACCACCATATATATGATCTCAGAAAGGTCTCTTACTCTTTTTGTTTCTTCCTTTTCTAATTTATTCAAGAAGGGTATCGGATTATAATATCTTGAAAGTCTTTGTCTTTTCTTTAATAATATAACCAGTTTCTGGGATATGGATTTTATTTATGTTTATGTTTTTTAAAAAAGTCTTTGTGCTCAATTTAAATTCACTATCAAAACATGTATTTTGTTTGATTTTTTCATATTTTTCATTATTTTTTCATATTTATGTGATATTTCATGTTTTTTGTTATGTAATTAACAATCTCAGCCCCTTGAAGTTGAAGGCTGTCAAAGCTGAGTTTTGCATTGCTAGGTTCCTCCCCTACCTTGGAGAATGTGGATCTCATCAGTATACACAAAATTCCCTATGCAGAGTTTTAATGAGATGACAGGAAGCAGAGTTGACCTAATCATGCAGACCTTGGCTTGTGCACACTTTTGGCAGATGTGTTCCTTCAGGATGGGTTGGGGAGGCTTTTCCTTCCCGTTTGTTCTGGTGGTTAGGAAAGGAAAGCCAAGAGGGAAAATGGATTCTCTACTCCTTCCTGTCCAATTGACATTCTTGTTGATTTCCTTCCATATCCAGTTTACAACAAACTTCTTCAGACCAGACACCCTCTGGCTGCTGAATTCTCTTAGAACAGTACATCATAATCCACACAGGTGGGTGCCTAATGATGATGATTAAGGGATATACCAGCTTAATTATTGACAAGGCTTATATCAAGTAAAAAAATTAATCATAGCTTTTTTAAGCTCCTCAAAGAAACAGTGAGTCATGAAAAGTAATTGCTTTACTCCAACGAAAATGCCAGAATAGGGAACTCTGGATTGTAGTTGCTAATGCCTGAGTTTTCTCAAGCCCTTATGCCATTATAACCCTATATGTGTTCCTTTCTCCTAATAATAGCTGCCAATTATATAGCTTTAAGGTGTCTAGAGCATTTTGCATATATTAGCTCATTTGGTCTTCATGACACCCTTAGGATGTAAGAGGAGGTATTATTTCCTTCATTTTAAAAGTCAGGAATCTCAGACTTGAAGAGGTTACAGGATCACAGTTTTCTGAGCTGGAGGATTACCTTAGAAATAATTTAGTACAAACCCCTCATTTTGGAAAAGAAGGACATGAAGCTTGGGACCTTCTTCAAAGTTATAGTGATAATAATTGACAGAGATGAGATTTGAACTCAAGTCATTTGACTACATATCCAAGGGGCTTTCCATATGATTTGCACAGGGTTATACAGTCAGTAAGTTTCAGAACAAGGTTTTGAATATATAGCTGTCCTATCTTCAAAATCTTTATAATTTTCACTATTCCATGATCCAGGACCTTCCCCAAATGTTCTCTCTCTGTTCATGTCCTTCTTTTTTCAGTACTGAGTCTGCCTAAAGCCATCATTCAATTGACTGTCAAATCCCTTCAATCTTTAGAACTTCAAAGTGGCCACAGGCTTAGATCTTTCCCCAAGAGTATTATGTCCTCCCCTTAAGTAGGCATTTAAATTGTCCAGTCCTAAAATAGTGGTAAGCAAGAGCAGGTGAAGGAATTTCAGATCACCGAATTCTTGGGACAGGGGAAAAGCACAAAAATATGCAATAAAATATAATCATAATGATAATAATAATAGAGGAACTACATTATATTAATTGTTTTATTTTTTGTTGACATCATCTGAAAGCATCCGCTATTCATCCACGCAAATGAATTTTGGTAGCAAATATGAACAGATATAATATTATAATTGTATAATATTATGTTACATAATATGTACACACACATATATAATATGAATACTATTGCCTCTGTGTGTGTGTGTGTGTGTGTGTGTGTGTGTGTGTGTGTGTGTATGACTTCCATAATCAAAAAGTGCTTCTTAAGCACCTAATAGATACTAGGAACCGTATTAAATGCTGATGATACCAATGTAATGAATGAAAGGATATTCCTTTTCTCAAGATGCTAATTCAAACCCCTTTAATAGACTGTAAAGTCACTGAAGTTAGACATTTTTGTTTTGTTTTGTTTTGATTTTAGATCCCTCAAAACTATCACAGCACTTGACATATATATATATACATATATATATATTTAGATAGATGGATAGATAGATAAACACATAGAGAGAGGGAAAGGGAGAGATGGATAGATGGATGGATGGATAGGTAGATAGATAGATAGACAGATAGATAGATAGAAAGATAGATAGATAGATAGATACATACATACATACATACATACATAGATACGTAGATACATAGATAGATACATACATAGATACATAGATAGATAGATTTTCCTGATCATTTCTTTTAATTGTTTCCCCCTTTTTCAGAGGTGATGTGGGGGTGGGATGGTGGGGAGAACAAAGTGCTTGGCACATTTTTTTGTTATTTTGTTTTAGTTTTTCTTTTCTTTTTTTTTCCTTTTTGGAAGTAGATTGGTCATTGAAAGGATAGAGTGACAGGTCCCTTACCATTGATTCTGTTCATTTAGAATCTCCCACTATAGAAACTCCCTGCACCTCTTTAAATTAAAGTCTGTGGTAGGACCAGTAAATCACTAACTTTTACAATGCTTTCCATAGTGTCTTATTTCTGTCATTTCATACTCCTTTCTTATTACTTTTTTGATACAACTTTTTTATTATGGGTATGAGGACATGGTTTTGTTTTTTGGAAATTTCTTACTGTGAGTTCAATTCTTCCTCACTTTGAAAAATGTAAATGAAGTATTATTGTTTGCTGTAAAATATGCAGTAATGCACTTATATTAATAAATAAAGCTTTTACCTCCATATTAGGGTCTTTGTGTATGAGAATTGTATTACTCCTCCCCTTCAGATTCTAAAATAGCATCTTACATATAGAATCTCAAGGGTGGGAAGGGTGGAACATTAGTACCTCTATGAGGCTTTTGATCTCTCACTTAAAAGAACTACTAAAGGCCATTTTCCTGGCACTTGTCAGATAATTGGCATGTATCTAGTAAATACTAATTTTCTTCTGCTCTTTTTTCTTTAAAATGAGCCCAGGGGGGCAGCTGGGTAGCTCAGTGGATTGAGAGCCAGGCCTAGAGACGGGAGGTCCTAGGTTCAAATCTGGTCTCAGACACTTCCCAGCTGTGTGACCCTGGGCAAGTCACTTGACCCTCATTGCCTACCCTTACCACTCTTCTGCCTTGGAGCCAATACACAGTATTGACTCCAAGACGGAAGGTAAGGGTTTAAAAAAAAAATGAGCCCAGGAATTCTTCCCCTTTATAATAACCCCACTAAGCTCCGAATCTTCAACACCAACGTAAAGGCCGTCCTCCTATATGGATCAGAAAGCTGGAGAGTGACGAACGTCAACACCAACAAACTCCAAATCTTTGTTAACAGATGTCTACGTCACATCTTGAACATCAGATGGCCTGAAAAGATCTCCAATGCCAGACTCTGGGAAAGAACAATTCAGTATCCCATCAGTCAGGACATAAAGAAACGTAAGAGGAGATGGATAGGACATATGCTACAAAAACCGGAAGACAACGTAGCCAGACAAGCATTGAGCTGGAACCCTTCAGGGAGGAGGAAAGTCGGAAGGCCAAAACAGACCTGGCGAAGATCTGCCGAAAATGAAACAAAGACCGTGGGAATGACATGGGCCCAGCTGGGGGAAGTTGCCCAGAACAGAGTCCGTTGGCATGAGATGGTTGCGGCCCTATGCTCCTAAGGAGTCAACAAGAATAACTATAGATAAAGGACCCTTTCCATTTCCTTTTTTAGCCTATCTTAAGTATATCAAAGAACATTCATTCTATTTTTACCATCTCATCTCCATCAATCAATCAGAGATCCTGATGTGTAAATATGAAAAGAGAGATAACAGGTAGAGGAGCTTTCTCTCCACTAATCACCATTCAGAATACCTGAAAAGGTGGCCTCTTTAATTTATATTAAAGATGGGACTTTCCTATTACAAAAAGTAAATCTAAGCAGTCAACTTTGGAGCCTATAGCTCTACAATGGAGGACATTGCCATGCCCTAATCTAAAAAATGATTTGGAGGCCCACAATATTCTACTCTCCTTTTTAGACATCTTTGAAGACTATCCTTTAATAAATTCCCTTCAAATATGGAAGGCTTGTGCCTGCATGGGAAGACTTATATGAAATGATGCAAAGTGAAATGAGCAGAACCAGGAGAGCATTGTATACAGTAACAGTCATCATTATTATATGATGATCAATTATGAATGATTTAACTATTATCAACAGTGCAAGAATTCAAAACAGCTTTAAAGACTTGTGACAAAAAAGGCTTTCTACCATCATAGAAGAAGTTGATGGAGTCTGAATACACCTTCAAGTATACCATTCTTCACTGTATTTCCTCCATTAATTTTTCTCTAATATAAGTGATATGTATTTTCTTTCACAACATAATGGACATGAAATTATGTATTTCATGGTAGCACATGTACAACCGATATAATATTACCTGCTATCTCAGATATAAGGGAGGGCTAGCAGGAAGGGAAAGAAAATTGATCACAGAATGTCAGAAAAAAAAGTTATTGAAATTGAATCTGCATGTAACTTGGAAAGAAAAAGAATACATATGGACCAACTTTATCCAAATGCTAAGAATCCTGGGCATATTATTTGGTGCCACTCAACAAACATTATGATTCCAGGTATAAAGAGAGTCTCAAATTAAAGTAAATGTTTATTAGACAGGGATAGATTCATGGGTGTGCTTTTGGTAGCTATTTCTAGTTGCTAATAAAGATAAATCTCTCACTATGTCCTTTGATTTTCAAAGATATTTTCCCTTGCATAACTAGGAGAGAAAATAGAAACCAAGGTTCTTTCATACCTCCACATTCCCTAATATAAAATTCATTTTACAGCAGTAGGTGACTCAACGAGATAAGCACCTTTGTAATATTCATGTAAAGAGATTTTTTGAATTTTTATATGAATGGATAAAAATATCCAGATGTTCATATATAAATCAAAACGCCTTTGACTTCTGTCTCTCTGTCATAACTCATTTTGCTTTCAAGTGTTGTCCTCTCCCTCCCACCCCATCACACCTAACATCTAAAACCCTCCACACATACACACACAAAGTAACATAGGCTATATCAATATCTTTATGGGTTAAAATTGTCTTCTATTTGTAAAAAGGTACATCACCAACTTAGTGGCTGATCTGGATTTTAGGGGAAAAAACCTGGGATTTCATGCAATGATTCATTGACAAAAATTCTCAATTAACCCCAAACCATTTTTCTAGTCCTTGTTTGTATAAAATTTTAGGGTTTGCAAAACACTTCCTTTATAACAGCCCAAGAGGTAAGTAGGGCAAGTATTTGTATCCCTAATATACAGATGAGGAACTGAAGCAAAGAGACTTGACCAAGGATAAAAGTTGAATAACTATAAGAAGTAACATTCAAACTTAGGTCTCATGAGTCTAATTCCTATGCTTTTAAAAAATATTCTATCAATATAGTAATCAATTATATTTAAATAATAAATTGAAATTGTATCATCTATTAAAGTCCTGCTCCACTGACATCATGGTATGCAGGGAATTCCATATTCTCAAAGTCTATGTCACTGGAGTAAAAACTTTTAGTGTGGATCTAGCAATGGAATCCTCTCCTTTTTTTAAGGGCCAACTTGGCTGAGAGCCTTCTCACCCAATAATGGTGATCAGATGTTGAGACACACACCTACAGACAGACATACACATACATGCACACATGCATGCACACAAAGCTCATACAGAGGAAAGAAAAGAGTGAAAAAAGCAGAGAGAGATAGAGAGAGAAATACAGAGACAGAGAGAGAGAGAGAGAGAGAGAGAGAGAGAGAGAGAGAGAGAGAGAGAGAAAGATCCCTGAAGCATTGAAATAAACATTTCTATTGTATGCTTCCAAATCAATATCTGAAATTTTAGGAAAAAGAGTTAGCTCAAAGAAGATAGAATTATATGAGAAATTTATTTAAATAAAAAGAAATTCACTTGCTATATCTCAAGATGAGCATATTTTTAAAAAGCACAGCAATAATGAATTCAAATTTATGTAGCACCTAAATTTATATAATAATGATAATAATACCTAGCATTTATATAATGTTTTAAGATTTGCAAAGGACTTTACATATATCATTTCATTTGATCATCCCATCCATCCTGGTGGTAAGTACTACTCTTATCTTCATTTTATAGGTAAAAGACCTGAAACTGACAAAGGTTAAAGAACTTACCCAAGCTGATAATAGCTAGAAAGCTTCAGAATTAAAACTCCAGTCTTCTTGATTCCAGTTCCACCCACCTACTTTTTATAATCATGATTATAGCTGACATTTATGTAGCATTTTTAGCTTTTCAAAGCACTTTACTTTTTCACTTGAGCTTCACAGCATCTTGGTGGGATATATATTATATGTACTACTATACTCATTTTACAGATAAAACAATTAGGATGCAGATGAACAATCACTTATATCTTCTGAGACTGTATATCCTCCAGCTTCATTACCTTAGACAAGTCATTTAATTTCTCTGGACCTTAGTTTCATTCAGAGAACTAGAGAAACTTAGAAGTAGGAGGGAAATTAGGGGCTTCCTACTCCAATATCCTAATAAATAGACCAATTCTTTTCACAACAATCCCACAAACAATTATCCAGTCTCTGTATACAGTTGCCTTCTCCCTCTACCACTAAAGAATCCTTTTCCCATTGGTGAGTTCTTCCCAGAACCATTTTGAGGAAATATCCACAATAGTCATCCTTCACCAGATTTTGCCACCATGTCTCTCTCATCAGTATTTCCCCCCTTTCTCCTTTACAATTTTCTTTTTATAATGTCTTCCTCTATTAGAATGTAAATTCCTTGAGTGTAGAAGCTATCTTCATTTTTGCTTGTATTTATATTCCCAGGGCTTAGCACATTACTTGACACTTGAAGAAAGTGCTTAATAAAAGTCTATTTTCTTTATTTGATATAATTGAACATTGCCTTTAACAAAGAACTCACAACCTCACAAAGCAACTCATCCCATGTTTAGACAACTGTAATTATGTGAAAGTTCTTCAAAATAAGTTGAAATCTGTTTTCCTCTTACGTGTATCGATTGATCTTATCTTTGGATTGCTTATGAGTCTTTAAGAAGCCCTTGCGATTTTCTTCTTCATGCCATTAACTCAATTTTTTCTTCTGGCTGAATTTCTTATCTCCTAGTCTGCCTACCTGTGTTCATTTTATGCATGTTACCTTTTCCTAAAGAATGTTGAATTTCTTGAGAGCATTTATTGATGGATTCATTTTGTTTCTAGGGACTAGCACAGTGCTTGAGACATAGGAGGTGTCAATTAATTAACTAATGGATTTCAAGTTCCTTCGTCATATATAATATAGTTATCTTACGTTATACCATTAATAGATTGTTGTTGTTTTTCAATCATATCTGGTACTTTGTAATCTCATTAGGGACTTTTTTGGCAAAGATACTGGAGTGGGTTGCCATTTTCCTTCTCCAGATCACTTTATAAAAGAGGAAACTGAAGTAAACAATGACTTACCCAGGGTCACACAACTGATAAGTTTCTGAGTCTAGATTTGAACTCGTGGACATGAGTCTTACTGACCACAGGCCCAGTATTCTACCCACTGTGCCACTTAGCTGCCATTCCTAGATTAAAAGGTTCTTAAAGGCATTGACTATGACTTAGCTAAAAGTTGTATCTTTGCTCTCAATTAAGAAAATTATCTCAACATAGTAGCTATTTTATCTACTGAATAAATGAATCAGTAAAACAACCTCAAACCTATTAAAAAATACCCTCCTCATCTAAAAAATGATATTCTACTTCTGAATAAATCTGCATAGAAACATGGTGTCTTTTAAGTCAATTCAAAACAGGAACTATTATAAATAGATAGTTCATTTATAGTGATGGTGCCATGATGCATGCTACTTCCACTGTAAGCCATTTAACTCAGTTATGCTTTTACAGATTTGATCCATGACCAAGGACTTAGAGAAGACAATATGAAGATCTTTAAATCCATTATCACAAAACAGCTCACTATCAAGGTACTTTTACTTTTGCTTCTAATAATTACCTTAAAATTTGTTTTTAGCATTCAAGTCCTATCCACTCTGGACAAATCACTCTCACCTTGCAAATCAGTTCCCTCAACTAGATTGTGGTCTTATTGTTTTGTTAGATACCCAGCCTCTAAGGAAGGATTCTAGAGACTGATAACAATCAGATGCCTAATACCAAATACTTTGTTGGGTTTGAGTCCTTTTAAGCATGTCTGACTCTTCATGACCTCATATGGGGTTTTCCTGGCAAAGATACTGAAGTGTTTTGTTATTTCCTTCTCTAGTTCCTTTTACAGATGAGGAAACTGATCTAAACAATGACTTACCCAAGGTCACATAGCTAATAAGTGTCTCAGACAAGATTTGAATTCGAGGAGATGAGTTTTCCTGATTGGAGACCCAGTACTCTATCCACTGTTCCAGGGATGGAAACACATCTCCAGATGCATACCTGGAATTCTAATCTCAAGGCACAGTCCTTCTGGCTGCGTTCTTGATACCTATAGTCATACCTCTTTGAAATTAATAACTTATTGGCTTGCATGAGGTTCTAAGATATTCTTGCCACTTTTCTGCCATATTATCAGGACATCAGCTAGCTGGCACTCACAGCCTCCTTACCTGAATCTCCACCTGTAGACTACAGCCACCTTCCCCGGGCATTCCACCCACCAATCTCAGCTTCCTCTCAATCCCCCTGCTTGGACTATCAGTTTAAGTCTCTTGGTCCCAGCTGTCCTTAGCTGTCTACCAAGCTGTGGCAGTGACAGATAAATACTTTCAGAGAAGAGACTAAGTCTATATCCTAAGATGACAGACAAACCACCAGCTAGGGCAGATATCTTCATTTTCCCTTTCTTAAAAATAGCTGTGTATTGCTATCTAATTGATTTGGCTCTCTTTCCATCTTAAAGTCAAACACAACAAAGAAGTTGGATTTGCCCCAGTCCAGTTCACTTAGTGAATATAGATACAGCCTTGTGGTGTGTCTACATCATATTTTTAAGAGCTGCTGAGGCTGGATTTTAAACTTCTGTATCACATTTGGGGATGACTACAGTCTCTGAGAGTGAGAATCATTTCTAAATATCACCCAGCCCCAGTGCTATACTATAAAATTCAAGGAATTTTAAAATGTCTTTATTCTCTGATTGCATGCATGCCCAGATCAAGCCTTTGCAGACTGTCTCGCAAGGCAGGTTCCTGAAAGTGTCTGCAGTACACTTGAGCACATATGCTTTTAGCAGATCAGATGGTGATAGACAGCCATGGCAATCACTGATTGGGCAATATTCCCTTTCAGTTGGGTGGGTTTATCCATGTTTTGTGTATTTAAGTAGCTCTGAAACAGTTCATTTAATGATGAATGAATATGCTTTTGATGCAACCATGGTTTTCACTGATGAAGGTACAGCCACTATCAGTGCAAATCATACTCTGTCCATTGCCTTTCTATGCAATTTTTATTCAAACTGATCCATAACTTCTTCATAAAGGATCCATTCAGTTTGGTACTTAAGACTTTCTTTCGGTTCTTTTAATATCTCAGGTTTGTCAGTGTAGCATTGAAACGATCCATTTGTTATCTCTCATTCTCTTCACTCACCTTATATTCTGGTCATGGGTGTTCTGGATCATGTTTTTTACAACACAGTATAGGTGCCAGCAAATAGCTGATATGGAGAAATAGGGATAAATGGATAACAAGTCCAGGACTTTATAAACCAAGGCAAGATTTATTGAGTTTGTCAACAAGGGAATTTCTCCCTCTTGAGTAGAGTCACATTATTCAAAGAGGGAACTGTATTATAGGCTAGAGAGGAATGCAGAAGGGGTAAAAGTTGATTGGTCAAGGTCTCTTGGAGTTTCTGGGGTTTAAGGTTGATCAGGTGCAATCAAATAATTAATTAATGAGATTTTAAACTAATCAGTATTAGGGGTTTCTGGGTAAAAGAATGGGAGAGGGGAACTAGAATGATTCTCAGAAGAGGATGCACAGAAGAATTCCATTGTAGTCCTATTTTGAATTAGTTGGTTTGCAAATATTAATGGGAGAGTACAGATGTATATATATGAACAAAATGGAGTAGCTCTGAATCTACACAAACGTGTGGTAACCCACTTGTATCCACCATATGTCTTTCCCATTCCCTTTTAGGTGATATGGAATTTGAGTTTGGATTAGGATGCTCCATGACTTATAGCCATAACACATCGCTAGAAACAAAATTTTTTAAATGGATTTCTGTGTTAGTGAGCTTCTCATCATCAAAAGTCATCAAAAGCTCTGCCCAATTTCTCAAATGCAATCAAGTGTATTTTCCTTCTCCTACTCATTTTAGATAAACCTCATCACTTGCAGTATCTATCCATGGGAGAGCTATCAATGGATTAACTTTGCTGGGCTGCCCAATCATCCTGCCATACTCTGGCCAATAATGCATTTTCACCCACTTTATTTTTAATAGTGTCGATTTTACAAGGAGATTGTTGAACATTCGTGAGCTTTAATCAATGTGTACAGTATCATCAATCAATCAAAAAACATTTAATAATCACTTACTTTATGCCAAGCACTATGCTAAGTAATGAGAATACAAATAAAAAAGCAAAATAGTCCATTCTCTCAAGGAGTTTACATTCTAATGGGAAAATAACATATACATAAATTGGTTTATACAAGATGTAAAGAGAGTAGCTGGAAATTAACCTTAAAGAAGAGGACACTAGCAGCCCTGGGCAGATGAGGTCAGTATTAGGAATGAGCATGTGAAGAAGCTGATATTTTAAGCTGAGTATTGAAGGAATTCCAGCTATCCTAATTATTAGATGTGAGGAGAGAGAGTATTTCAGTCATGGGACATACCCAGTAGATAGGCATGGAAATGGGAGATGCTATTCTCTGTGAGAGAAAGAGTAATTATGCTTGAAAAATCCTGAGTACATGGAAGAGAGTGATATTTAAGAAAACTAGAAAGGTAAGAATGAGGAAGGTTGAAAAGAAGAAAAAAAAAAGTCTGTGTCAATCCTAGCAGTAACAGGAAGTTTGTTGAGTAAATTAAGTTTATTATGTAAAGGAAAGATATGATCATGCTTGTACTTTAGGAATACTCACTTGGAGGCTACAAACAGGAGCAATTAAGAATGTCACCTTTGAAAGGGAATCATTTTTTAGGGCTCTTCGTCGTACATCTTCCATGACACTGAAAAATACCATAGATGGACATCTCTCTGTGTTTTGCGCCTTGATTGCCATCATTACTTGTAAAATCACTGAGTTACCTCTGCAGTTGTATGTGTTCATCATGCAATGTGGGAGCCTTGTTGAAGCAGGCAGAATGATATTTGGCACTGAAGACTTTCTTCTGTTTTTTTTAATATCGTGAAATATCATGAAAAGAATAATGGCACTAGAGTCACAGGTCTTTGGCATATTGGTTGGATTTGCATTTTTTACGGATAATTCATGTGAATAAGAATAAAAATGAATCAAAAGAAGGCAACTAGGCAGCTCAGTGGATTGAGAGCCAGGCCTAGAGCCAAGAGGTCCTGGGTTTAAATTTGGCTTCAGACACTTTCTAGCTATGTGACCCTGGGCAAGTCAATTTATTTCTGCTGCCTAGGCCTTACTGCTCTTCTGCCTTGGAACTAATACACAATATTGATTCTAGGAAAGAAGGTAAGGGTTCTTAAAAAAATAGAATCAGACATTCAAAGGTATCCAATTGCATTAGTAGAGGCAGCACTCAAAGTGATGACCATGCTCATGAGAGTATCAAAACATCCAACTACTCCCCTCTGCCATAAAACTAGATTACTGTGTGTAGCTGTATAACTATGAGGAAATCAACTAAAACTTTTCTTGACCCCTTAGGAATTCTGCCAAACATCTTATCTACTTCCCCAAAGTTATACTTAATGCATTTGATAACAACTAGTTTTAGTTATTTTTAGGCAAATTTTATGTCTTGACATTGGCTTTCAATCCACTATGCTTTCTTAAGACACATACACACACATGCACACACGCACGCACGCGCACACACACACACACAACTTAAAGATAGCCTCCTACTATAAAACTGCAATTAGTCAATGTAGGGATCACTAACAAATTATAAAAACAAAAAAAGTTTCTTGAAATGAAAATTTAGTGCTTCTGCAGAATTATAACCTTTTGGAAGATTGTTACATAGAGATTATATCTAAAATATCAATTGGTTTGAATTTGGGGGGCTTATGGCCAAGTAGCTGATCAGAACACCTAAACAGACCTTGTTTGGTTCTTAAGATAGAGAAAAAGGAAGGAATGGGGTGGAAATCTGCCACATTCTCTTTGATTTAGTTGGTTTTTATTTGATATAATCAGAGAAACAAGTTGAAATATTAAATGTAGAGGCATAACGACCTTATCTTTGAAATCTGCAGCAGTTTCACTATAAAACATACAAATTCTGCTAAATCCAGAGTTCAAGGGTACAAGAGCCTATAAATATAAACTACCCTAATTAGTAACAGCAAATCACTGAAAAGCATTTAACATCTAAGGGATAAGTCTAAAATTAACCACACTAACATCCACAGGACCAAGCTCTACAATTAAATCTGTATTGATTGATATTTTTTAAAGTATGCAAATGAAATATTTAATGGCATCAGTCCTAATTTTCTTTAGATAAACACAGCAGTTTTTCTGTGCCAGTGAAAATGTGCCTAGTACTTTGAAATGCAGAATGGAAAGTAAAACTATGTATAATCTCTAGCTAACCCACATATTAGAATTATTATAGCAAACAGCTTTAGCATTATGTCTGAGGAGGAAGAAAGGTCACCCACAGTATAATGGTGATGGTAACAACAGCAATCACATCACCTTTGCCACCACCATCAAATCACTATCATTAGCATTTCTTATATCTTATTCTAGAAGAGCTAGGTAGTGTAGTGAACAGAATTCTAGACCTGAAGTTTAGAAGACTTGTCTTCTGGAGTTCAAATCTGGCCTCAGATATTTACTAGCTTTGTGACCTTGGGCAAGTCACTTATCTCTGTTTGCCTCAATTTCCTCATCTATAAAATGAGCTGGAGAAGGAAATGACAGATCACTCCATTATCTTTGCCAAGAGAACCCCAAATGGGGTGGCAAAAAGTAACTGGAATGACTGAACAAAATAACAAAACTACCTTACTCTATTATCAAGCTACTCAAGCCTATTTGCTGTTCCTAGAAGAGGACATTCCTCCCAAATCTATGTCTTTTTACTGGTTGTCTCTCATACCTATGATGGTATCCCTCTTTATCTCTTTCTCTTGGCTTCCTTATTGAACTTCAAGACTTAGCTCAGTGATTCCCAAAGTGGGTGCTACTACCCCCTGGTGGGTGCTGCAGTGATCCAGGAGAGCGGTGATGGTTACAGGTGCATTTATTTTTCCTATTACTTGCTATTAAAATTTAAAAAAAATTAATTTCCAGGGGGCTAAGTAAAATTTTTTCTGGAAAGGGGGCGGCAGACCAAAAAAGTTTGGGAACCACTGATTTAGCTCAAATTCTACCTCTGGCCAGAGTACTTTCTTTGATTTTCCTCTTTCCTATCCCCACACCTGAACTAGTTCCTTCTTTGTGAAATTTCCTTCCTCTTTCATTATATAATTATAGAAATGCATCTATCTCTAGGTGTATAGGTCTGTATCTATTTATCTATGTATATAGATATATATGATTGAGAGGAAAGAGAGAGAAAGAGAGAGAGAGATGGATGGATGGATGGATGGATGGATAGATAGAAATCTTAGATCTACATAGATATTTGCACATTGTCTCCCCCATTAGAACATGAACTCCTAGAGGCCAAGGTTTATGTTTACTTTTCTTGGTATCTCCAGTGCTTAGCAAAGTACCTAACACATAGTAAATACTTGCTGACTGACTGACTGTTGCTATTGGCTCATAGACAATTTAGTGTCATTCCTTATCTTGTCTTCTTATCTCACAAAGGACATAATGCTATTTTGTAATAAAATCTAAAATACAAAATCTGGAAAACCAAGGTTTATATCAAAATCCTAATTTTGTAGTGGTTTTTCTCCTATCCTCATCCAAATATTAAACACGTTTGACTGGATATACCATTTATCAGTCTTTAAGCACAGTACCTGATAGCAAGCAACAAGTCTAGTTACTTAGGCAATGACCAACTGTTCCAAAATCCAGTGCATTTATCAGCTCTCAAACATCATGGTGCTAAGAGAAAAAAAAGAATCAGCTTTGTTTTGGTCAGTCCAACATCATGTAGGAAAATAGAATGATTATGACTAACCTTTATAATATGAAAAGGGGGGTGAAGGAAGAAGCAGCCAAAGGCAAAGAAAAAGGAAAAAGAAGATGGTCTCAGAATAAAGTCTTTATTTTTTTAACAGGCATGTTTGATAGGAATAGAAGACTGAAAATATGCCTATTTCTGAAAAAGCCAAATTCTTGAAAATGTGACATCTAGCTTAATTTTACTAAGCTATGTAACATGATGGAATGAATGAGGAATTGGGTTCAAATTTCACTTTGGACACATGCCAGTTGTGTGAGTATGGGGCAAACAAGTCCCTTTACCTCTCAGTGTGTGAGCATTTTTAATATACTTTATTATTTTTATATAAGGGTCCTGGATTACAAAGACCCAAAATAAGTTCCTGTATATTAGGGAGAATTCCTGATCCACGTCTGAAACCTGGCTCCATTCAGTCTATAGATTTTCTCATTTTCTTTGTCCAGACTCTAGCTAATAGGAAATTTCTTCAATGATGCTTTTCCTGCTTAAATGACCTATTAATCCACCTTTGGGGAAATGGAGGGGTAGATAAGTTGATGGACAGCCACTTAATTAGCTATCCCAAATTAAAAGATGTCTTGGGATGGTCAAGGGAGGGACTGAATAATGAGCTCCTAAAAATCTATTACTTAAATGGTTATGCTACTGGCCTAACCATCAAATCAGATATAATCCATAAACATATTCTTACCCAGAAAACAGTATGTCAAGACAATTTTAATTATAACAAATGCTAATAACAGCTTCCCCTAAATTGAAGAGTAGGTCCTGACCTACAGGGAGTTTCCTCACTGTGGAGGTCCCCATATGGATGAAATCACAAGTGTAGACCACACCTTAAACCTCATTCGAATAAAGAATTGTTCCTTTTCAAACTTTAGATTTATGCATTTATTCAACAAATTTGTTGAAAACTTACAATGTGAAAGATGCTGTAATATAGTGACTATAAATATGAATAGGACAAAGTCTCTCCCCTCAAGTGGCCTACAACCTAATGGGGAGAAAAAAACATTCTCACAAACCAAAATAATAATAACAACAAAAGGGGGGCAGGTGGGTAGCTCAGTGGATTAAGAGTCAGGCCTAGAGATGGGAGGTCCTAGGTTCAAATCCAGCCTCAGACACTTCCCAGCTGTGTGACCCTGGGCAAGTCATTTGACCCCCATTGCCCACCCTTACCACCCTTCCACCAAGGAGCCAATACACAGAAGTTAAGGGTTTAAAATATAATAACAACAACAACAAAAAAAAATACCCCACAAGGTCAGGAAGTAGGAGAGAAGTTTCACAAGAGGTACAAGCAAATATTATAGGAATTCAGAGGATAGAAATATGGTTTCTAGCAAGGATAACCAGAGAAATTACCAATGAAGAGTTAATATTTTCTGGGACTTTATCAGGGGAAGAATTTCAAAATATGGAAATCTTTGGGAGGAGTTGGAACTAGCAAAGACACAGAGACAGCAAAGTAGAAGGTATGTATGAAGAACAGAAAATAATTTTTCCTGAAGCGTGGAGAAAATATAAAGGTAAGGTAAGCCCTGAAAAAAAGTCTAGAAAGACAAGTTGGAACTAGACTGCAATGTGAATTTCCTGGATTCCTAAATGCTATTTGTGACACTTACTGACTGTGTGACCCTAGGCATGTCACTTAACCTCATCCTTCATTTGTTAATTGAGGGGACTGGATCCAGTGACTCTTTTTTTTTTTTTTACTTTTTAAAACCCTTATCTTTTGTCTTAGAATTAATCCTAAGTACTGGTTCCAAGACAGAAGAGCAGTAAGGGCTAGGCGATTGGGTTTAAGTGGCTTGCCTGGGGTCACACAGCTAGAAAGTATCTAAGGAGAAATTTGAACCTAGGACCTCCTATCTCGATGTCTTGCTCTCTATCCACTGAGCCACCTAGTTGCCCCAACTCAGTGGTTTCTAAGATCTCAACTGTGTTTGTCTTTACATCCATCTCTAAATCTAAGATCCTTTAGTTCAAACTAAGGAGTTTAGACTTTATGCTATAGACAATGGAAAGTCACTGAAGGGCTTAAGCAGTAGAATGACATAATTAAAGTGGCTCTATAGGAAGATAAATCCAAGTGCCATATACAGAATAAATTGGATGGGAAAGGATATTGATAATATTCCATTCTCTAAAGGTATCCCAGTGGCAAAGTAGACAGAAAAATGAGGGCTATCTCCACACACGTCAGACCAGGAAAAATCTCCCAAGCAGTTCGGTAGAGTTTTCAGAAGTAACAGGTCACTGCTGTTGTTCATATCAGTGTTTCTTCCCCTTCCATCCTCTGTCCAGCCCTCGCTTCCTCATACACTTAAACATGCAGAAACTACAAAGTATCCCCAATACTTCCCCTGTTAATTCCCATTTTGCATCTAATGTCCCTGATTTAAAGGGAAGGTGAGAGTAGATACACTGACTCTAGGGATTGTCACAGATCCAATGATTCCCAGATCTCTTCAAGGTTCAGATGAAGTACCACTCATAAGCAAGTCAGCCAACCAACACTTATTAAGTGCTATTTTACATAGCAAAAAAAATCTATGTAATAGGAGGGTTTACAGTCTAATGAATACTACATACGGTCCTTCTCTCATTTGAGTGCTTTCCATTAAAAAAAAAAAGCGATGGAATCCCTGTCACTTCCAGGATAAAATACATAATCTTTTGACATTTAAAACTCTTCATAACCTATCCCTTCCCTACCTTTCTATACTTCTTATACATTATTTTCCTCCGTAAACTCCACAGACCAACCTTATCAGACTCTTCCTCAAACACAATGTTCTAGTTCCTATATCTATGCCTTTTCAATGAATGCCCCCCTTGCCCGAAATCTCTCTTTTCTCACTTGCACTTATCAGGATTGCTGCCTTCTTTCGTCAAAGAAGGGGATCATTGATACAAAAACTCTTCCAAAGTAAATCCTCAAAAAGATGTTTCTCTTTACCTCCAGAATGCAATATTTTGCCACTCATCAGTTTTTAATTTCATCTACCAAAGATTTGTTAGATAATTTTCACGTGTGATTATACCAAAACATATTTTCCCTGTGGCCATATAACTCTCCAGTGCTGTAGTTCTCACCTTAGGAAACCTGCACCTCAGAAAGCAAATATCTTAATAGAAGCCATTGGAGTTTAGTAGGTCCTACCAGTTTCATCCGCTTGGACAAGCTGTTGAAAGATGAGGGACATCTTAATGTCATGATTAGGCACTAGAGAAGACAGTAGCATAAGATGGTTAAAAAGAGCACTAGCTTTGGATTCAGTGGAATTGAGTATATGGTAACTTGCTACCCTCCAAATATAGCTTTAAGTTTAGCCCCAAATAAAATTGATTTGTATTCCCTAACAATATATTTAGTAGAAGTATTTATCCTAGAATAAAAATGATTATAATAATTTTATTATAATACTAATGATAATAAAAACTGTCATTTTTCCAGTGCTTAAAAATTCTCAGAGTACTTTATATTACATGTTAATTTGTTTGATCTAGCAAATGACAACAAAAGTCAGATTTCAAGTCAGCAATGCATTAAGAGAGAATATAGCAGGAAAGAAGGAAAGCCCAGAAATTAGAAACTTATTGCAAATGATCAAGAAGTGTCTGTATACCCAATGGAAACAAAAAAACATGTTTTGTGGGATTTAATTAAAGCATTGGTATTCAAGTGATAAGTTAGGGGAAATGGGACACCTTTCTCTTCTTTACCTGTCATTTTATTGCTGTGGGAATTCCCTCTACCAGTTATGATCACAATCTGCCTATAATTTATACACTGGAAGAACTGCCTTAAGCTCAAAGAGATTAGCCCATTTGCAGACCAGTAAGTACCAAAGACTAGATTTGAACCCGTCTTTTTTTAAAAATATTTTCCCACATTTACATGATTCGTTTTCTTTCCCTCCCCGCTCCCAGAGCTGAGAAGCAATTCCACTGAGTTGTACAAATGTTATCCCTTGATACCTATTTACATACATTCATTTTTTTCTATAGAGCAATCTTTTAAAGCCCAAACTCCTAATCATATACTTGTATAAACAAGTCAAAAGTGATGTCATATGTTTTTCTTTTATGTTTCTACTCCCAGATTTGAACCCAAGTCTTCTGGGTTCAACTCTAAGACTCTAAGACCTGCTCTATCCATTTTGCTCCATTACTTCTCTATAACTAATTATATACATTGATATAAAATATACATGCATATGTATATAGTTCATATAATACAGATATTCATATATAAATATAACATGATCAAGGAGTAATTTTTAAAGTATAATTTATAAATGATATGTATGCATAATAAACCAGCCATACCACAATGGATATGCATACGAGGGACATAAAAATGTCACTTTCATAGGGAAAGTTCTTTTGATGTGTACTTTCATAATAACTTTTGGTTTATGGTAGAATAATTCTTTCTAATGCATTCTGACATATTAGAATTAATTTGGAAAATATATAATGAAATTCCCCATTTTATACATGACAAAACTGAGACCCAGGGAAGGGAATTGAATTTGATCAGATGTAAAGGAAAAAATCAGCAAAGCCAAGTTTCAAAGCTACATCTCTGACTCCAAATTAAAGCTCTTTCCACTTCAGTTGAGTATTTCCTAGATCACCCCTCCAGTGTTTGTATAGTTCTTCCTTAAAGGATTCTCAGGGCACTCAGAGGAATTTTTTCCCCAACTTTTCTTTTTATCTGGATTATTAGTCAATGTGCCCCATATAAAGATTAAAAAAAATTAATATCCTTCCTTTAAGAAAGCTAACATTCTACTTCCTAGGAGGAGAAAACCAAAACTATTCATTTTATGAGATGACCAAGGCATTACTAAGCCTTGAGAATCAAGCCTGTGCTACTTGCCTTTTCCTTACAAACCAGCCCATTGTTTTCCTGGCCTGCCTTTCCTCTAGCCAGGACCCCATTGGAGTTACCCAAGGAAACACTGTGACAATTATGATAAAATTGAGGCCTGTGACTCCTTTAGAAAAGAGATGTGTTTGATGTATCTCATTTTCACCTGTGTATGTGCCTTGTGTCTGATTTACATTTCTAAAATATTTCTGAAACTGGGGTGTCTCACTTGAGACTAAAAATATTCCTTAGTAAATGAACTTGGAAATTTTCCCTTTGGAAAATATTGCTCAGTCACATTTAAAGGTTTGTCGGAGCAGTTATGCATTTTTCTTCAGCAGCAGGCTGAGGGCATGATTTCAAATAGCAAAGAAAGCCAATAAATCAAGTTTGAAAGGGCCCGAACTCTGACAATAAGCAAAAGAAAAACATTTTTTCTCTTGTCTTGCCTTTGTACCTTTCCCAGGAGGGTAACTATTTTGTCCATGTGCTTTCTGCCCATATCTCTGCTACAAAATGAAAATAAATATATATGTTGGCTCCCCTGAACAACAGAGGAAAACAATTGTATCTATAATTCAGTTTCTTATACTGTAGTTTCTTTTTACTGAATGTATATACTATAAACTACAGAATATTGTTCAGTCCACAATAAGTAAGTTTTTTAGTGAAATGTATATATATACAGGTATATATCTATATCTACAATCTACATGTATACCTATATCTCTATATCTATATATTACAGATTATATAATTATACATTAAATCTATATATACCTGTATATTTATCTGTATCTGTATTATTAATGTGCCTATATCATCTAAATCTATACCATCTATATCATCTTTATCTATGCCTAAGTTTATTTCATCTAAATCTACATATCTTCCTTCTCTTCCCCTTTCCCCTCTCAGTGCACACCCATTCTCCACAGTTTCTAAAATGACATTCCTAAAGTATAGTCTGACAGTCTCCTGCTCAATAAACTTTAGTGACTATCACCTCTGGGATCAAGGATAAATGACTCTGTTTGCAACTTAAAGACTTTTCATAAGTGGCTTTGTCCTACTTTTTCCAGACTTACTATGCCCTATGGTAGAAATGAATTTGTCTTCTCTCTATTCTTCATCATGATATTCCATTTGATACCTTTGCCCAGGTCTCCTTCCCTCCCCTTCACCTGAAATACATGCCCGCTTCACCTCCACATCTTAGAATCCTTAATTTCTCTTAAGACTCCATTCACTTTTTGCTCCTGTTGTCTCTCCCTGATATTACGTTGCATTTGCTTTTTCTTTTCTTATCCTTTAAAAAAAAATACTTACTACAGGCATACTTGTCTCCTCAGACAATATTTGAGTTCCTTGAAGACAGAGAGGGTTTTGCATTGGTCTTTCTCTCTCTGGTGTCTAAAGCACAGTGCCTGGCACATAGCTGTTGTTTAATAAATATTTGCTATTTGATAGATGGATTAATTGTACAGTGAACTAAATACAACATGGACAAAGTAGAAGAGTCTGGCTTTCCTCTGAGAGACTGTACAGCACTTTCAGATAACTCAAGATCATCTACTTTTAAAAAAATAATAAATGTATATGTTTGTTACATTAAAATTTGTTACATTAAAATACTCTTATTTTAAGTTAATTCTCTCTATTCCACCCATCAGAAAAGGCATTATTTGACAAAAAACAACATATATATATATAAAACTATGTCTTAGTTATTTCTGTTTATCAATTCTTCTCTGGAGGGGGACATACACAAGTCATTCTTTAAATAATATTTCTGTTGCTTCATATAATATTCTCTAGGTTCTGCTTGTTTAACTCCTTACAACTTCATGTAGGTCTTCCCATGTTTTTCCAAAATTAACCTGGTCATTATTTCTTAGTAGTTTTTTCCTCAAGGCATTACTATATATCTTGGAAACAAGGAATATCACAATCTCCGAAGAATCAGAATTTTGGGAACATTATAATGGCAAGGTCTTTTGATCTAAGTGGGAGCAGGTTGGCTGTATCATATTCCCAACAATGACATAAATTCCAACATTAAGTATAAAAGATATCCTCAGTGACCCAAAAAGCCAAAAAAGGCAATAGACTCAACATGGACCAAAGGAGAAGTAATAAATAAACAATCTCTAGGTTGTCTTGGTGTCCATGAAACATTGAAAAACCTAAAGAACAGCTTTCAGCATATTAGATCTTCTATGAGAACTGATGGAAGGACAATCAGTCAAGCAGCATTTATTAAGCATCTATTTTCTAGAAGTCACTATGCTAAGTTCTAGAGATACAAAGGAAATCAAAAGACAATCTCAAGGAGCTCAGTCTAAAGGAGGAAACAAAGTACAAACAATTATGTACAAACCAGATGCATACAGGATCTATTGGAGATAATCAACAGAGAGAAAACACTAGAATTAAGGGGGATTAAGAAAGTCTTCCTATAAAAATGAAGGATTTTAGCTGACATTTGAAGGAAGCCAGGGGAAGCCATGAGGCAAAGATAAGAGAGATTTCCTGGCACAAGAGACAGCTAGTGAAAAAATTAGGATTCAGGAAATAGAGGACATGGACAAGAAGGCATAAGTGGGTACAAATGATCATCATTGATGAAAATACCTGAAGCAGGGAAACACCAGGATCTTAAAAATATCAAGGTTTCTGTTCCTAGAGCAGGCAGGTATTAGAGATCAGACAAGGCAAAAATTTAAAGATCCAGTGAAGGAAAAACAGAGTACTGTATGGCAAACTCCCCTCCACCCTCATACAAACTCCATTGATATTTGAAGTTCTTATCCCTTCCACATGGTGGGGCTTAGCTTTATAGTGCCCCTACTATCTGGAAAATTTGCATAAAGTTGTTTTGCCTTCCCTTTGTACCAAAGAAGAAATCTGAATTTTTCCTTTTTCTTTTATGGGGCATTTATAGTACCTTATTGTAAAATTTGGGTTAAGTCAGCTTTTTTGAGTCCCTAAATTTTTTTTCTGTGTCACCTGCTAGACTTTGCCTGTCATCCATAGCTTCCACAAAACTCCCCTCAAAATTCTAATTTAATTTCTTATGTCGACTTGTGATATAATGAAACCTCAATGGGGAAAATCAGGATGTAGAAAAGGATACCTTACTACTTCAGATTTTACAGTCAGGTAAGTGGTACAGTAGATAGAGTACAGGGCTTGAAGTCAGGAAGACTCACCTTACTGAGCTCAATTTCAACTTCAAATGCTTATTAACTGTGTGACCCTGGGTAAATCACTTAACTCTTTTGCCTCAGTTTCCTCATCTGTAATATGAGTTGGAAAAGGAAGTGGCAAACCACTCCAATACCTTCACCAAGAAAACTCCAAATGGGATCCACAAGGAGTCATACACAATTGAAATGACTGAACGGCTAGAACAAAAGCTGTAATAACTACCCATTTCATATAGTTATTTGTTTTGTTTTGAAGGAAATATTTTTTAAAAATCTTGCTATATAAGGGTGAGGTTTTATTATCAGTTGAGATTAATACAAGATGTATGCTTTCTTAAAAGCATATCCTAATAAAGATAAGTTGAATGGAATGTAACATTAGAACTAGGAGGACCTCAGAGGGGCTTTCAGTCCAACATTATTGTATGGAGAAAGAAAGCAAGGTGCAGGGAAGGAGAGTTATTTGTTCAATTTTACACAGCTAATTGATGGCACAGCTGGACAGGAACCCAGGCTTCCGGATTCTCAACCCTGGGTTCTTTCCACTTACAGTTGCCAACATTCTACACCTCTTCACACTATACTTCTCACCCTCCCCACATTGATCTTTAACAGAGACCTCATTAAAAATTTAATGGTTCACACTTTAATTTACTAAACTTACACTCAGGTCTTCCTAATAAAGGTTATAGTTGAAGTGTCAAATAATTTATTTATTTATAAATAAAAATGTCTTTTATTAAAAATAGCTTTATTGATATCTTTTATTTTTATCTTAAGTACATTTCTCAATGTATCCTTCCCCTTTGCTACTCTCAGAGATGAATTCTTTATTAACAAAGATTTTTTTAAAAAAAGAGGGAAGAAACAGTTCAGCAAAACTAGTCAACAAATTTTAAAAATTTGATATTATATGCCTCCATACCCCCAACTCTATAAAGAAACAAGATAATATTATATCACCATGGATCTTGGTCATTATAATTTGCATTGCATTCAGTTTTGATTATTTTATTTTTGTCACTTTGTCAATTTACATTGAAGTAGCCATTATTTTTTTAATTCTACTCCCTCTGCTTAAGTTCATATGTCTTATCCTGTTTCTCTATATTCTTTATATGCATTATTTCTCCCAGCACAATAATATTTAATTACATTCATGTACCACAATTTGTTTAGCCATTCCTCAATCCGTGGGCATCCATTTTGTTTTCAGTTCTTTGCTACCACAAAAAATACTGCTACATTTTGTTGTATATTAAGGCCTTTCTTGTGACATTTGCATTGTTTGGGTATAAGGACAGCATTTGAGAACTCTGGGTCAAAGGGTAGGGACATTTCAGTCATTTTCTTCACATAAATCCTAATTTCTTTTCAGCATCCTTGGACCAATTCACAGCCCTACCATCAGTGTAATAGAGGTAAACGCCTTGAAAGCAATCATCCCAGTGGCATAACTCCAGCTTCCTGTGAGCTTCCTTTAATCGTATATCCTCTAGACTCATTAAATCTTATCTGTGACAAAAGATGCTGCCCAACATTTCCTTCCCAGCTGAGGTTTCAGCCCCAGACCTTCCAAAGGGCTAACACTTTTGACTCTAAGCCAATCTGCACACCAGAGAGCAATCAAAGCCTGGCCAAGGCAGGAGGAGCTGCAGATGCCAGGGGTCATCAGGGCTTTCTTCAGCAGGAAACAGGAGTTGTAGAAATGCCATGGCTGTGGGATTTATAAAGCAGGGAAATTGAACTACAGCCTTTCAAGGTTACGAAAGTGTTCCCTTGAAGGATGTCTACTATGTCAAATAGACAGAGAGGCTGTGCCTTCACCCGGGCTGGAAAGAGAGTGCATCTGGAAAGATTAAGGATTCCAGTCACTGGACACTGCATACTGCTAGGTGGCAGAGGCCTGCCCCATCCTTTTTTTTCCCTATCATTCATTTCTCTTCATTCGCTTGGCTGCCACTCCCCTCACAATTCAGTTTTGACACACATTATTAGAAGCAAGAAGGGAGGAGAAGGATTTGAAAGTCTCAAGACCTACCTCTCATTGCCTCAGGTTCCTCAACTGTTAAATAAGAAAAATGTTAGAATTCATCACAAAGGATTGTAGGAAGGATCAAATGGAATAATATTTGTAAAATGTGTTTAACATAGTCCTTGGCTCATAGTAAATGTCATAGAGATGCTTTTTTCCCTCCTTCTTTGTACTTCCTGACTCCACGATAATTCTCTATCCACTGTACAATACTATACTTGCTGTCATATTATTTATACATTGATATATCGTAATATATTGCACATATGATATATGTAATATATAGATATAGCATAATACATGTAAAATACCATAATATGTAATGTGTTTAATATAACATACGTAATATATAATATATTTAATGATGTAATACATATATAATTCATACATATACCGGTCAGTAGGATTTTAATTTTTTTCTTTTAGGATACTTTGTATTGTCTGTGTATATATCTGTGCATGTGTGTGTGTATGTGTGTGAACAGAACAGAAACTTCATAAAGAGAATGCTCCCATAAAGAAAAAGTTCTTTATTCCCAGACCTCATGGAATTCTATTTTCAAGAAATATCACACTTTTATTAAAGTCTTCCAATGTATACACAAGTACAAATACTATTACAATTTCATTTAACAGACATGGTAAGGTTACAGCAACAATAAGATGACCAACCTTCCCCCTCCCTCCTTAATGCTTGAAAAATAACTTCCAGGATTTAAATCATCTACACTGCTACTTGTTCATGAAATTTATTTACCCACTAAATCTCTTTGACCAGAGCATTTTCTTCTAAACAACCAGAATGAGATTTGAATCCAATGAGATTTCGAAGTATTTCAACCTGCCTGTCTCATTTTTTTTTTTGGTGAATAGAGGAAGATATTTTGGGAAAATACATGTGAAAGAATTTTTCAGTGTCTGGCAGATTAAATAAAATTATAATGTAAGGATCAAGAAAGAAAATAGAGAGAGGGAGTTTTGGGGGAGCAATTCAAGGAGCAGTAATGATATATTCTCCATTCAATGTTTGTATTATGTGGCAGTAATTGCTTGAAAGCCTGTAACTAGATGTGTGACACTGAACAAGTCATGTAACCTATCTGAACATTAGTTTCCTCATCTGTCAAATGAGGGCATAGAATAAATGACCTTGGACTTTCCTTTCAGCTCAAAAGATACAATGATAAATATTTAACAGAGACCTCTGCCAAGAATTAAAATTACCTTTCTCATGATAAGGGGACATTCTGTTTGAGGTCTAGAATGGAAATGTCAAGGAGAGAGGTTTTTAGGTAGAACCCACTGCAGTTTGTGAGAGTGACATGCCACTGGGTAAATCCATTTTTCACACACTAATATACTCTCAGATGGGTCATTTGTTACTCTGCAGGCTCCTTTCTTCCCTCACTCTATTTGTTGAATGAACAAATGAATATAAACCCTTACTGAGCATCTAAAAAAAACGCTATTCTTATCCTCCTCAGAATTTCAGACTGCATGGAGAGTTTGATGTCTTTCAGAAAACTATCTGGATTCTTGTTAAAATTCTTCTGCCAAAGAACTAAGCCAAAAAATATCAGAATAGCTATGGATTAGGTCAGAAGTGAGGGGTGAAAGAAGGGAAAGAAAGGTTGATAGATTTTTAAAAAGATACAGATTAAAAAAAATTTACCTTCTCTCTTAGAATCTATACTAAATATTGGTTCCAAGGAAGAAGATTAAGTGACTTGCCCCATTATCACAAAGTTAAAAAGTGTCTGAGGCCATATTTGGACCCAGGACCTCCTATCTCTAGACCTGAAACTCTATACATTGAACCACCTAGCTGCCTAGATCATTAATATAATATAATGCCCAGGAACTGGGCAATATATATGGAAAGAGGCATTGAACCCAGGCTCCATTCTAGAGTTCAAATTCAGAGCATAGAGAAGATAAGGATTGAAAATATTATCCTAAAATGAGAACATTCTTTTTGACCAGGGTTTAGAGAAATTTAGAGTTGGAAATGGCCACAGCAGTCTTCTAGTTCAATCCTTCCTAAAAAAAAAATAATGTCAGTTCAATTTCTTTCTGAAGAGGAATCTTGTATATTTTCTGTGCAATCTCAATAATTTCTATATAGCAATAGAATATTATATGATATTATAGACATAATATATCCATATGTAATAATAACTTCTAATAATCAAATAATTTATCTGGATCTTAGTTTCTTCATTTGTAAAATAAAGTGGTTGAGCTGGATGGCCTCTGAGGTAGTCCCTTCCAAATTTAGATATATGATTCTATGATTAAAAGTTGTTCATCTCTCATCCAGTTAATGACCTCCAATAATGAGGAGGAACTCATCCTCTGAGTCAGACCATCCCTCCTCAGGAAAGTTCTAGTTCTTAGATAGTTTTTGTTTATATCAGGCTAAAACCTGCCTCTCTTCAATTCCTCCTACTGCTTCTCATTCTGTTTCTGAGGTCAACTTCATTTCCTCTCCTTCCCCCCAAAAAGTCTGATCCTTCTTGCAAGTGACAGGTCTTTAAGTACTTGAAGCCAGCTAACCTATTCCAATTAAGTCTTCCAGACTCATGCTACCCTGTTTCCTTCTATTTTCTCCTTCAATGGAAGAGAGCTTCCACATTGGACCTCCTCCCAGGGATTGGATACTGTTGATTTCCCAAGGTGGGTTTCCATTGAAGTTGCTTACATATAATGAAGAAGATAAGTAAAAGAGGTATAAACAAGATAGTCAGGAAACCTTTTTTCTAGTCTTAGCTATAACACTAAATGGGGCATCTTTGAACCTGTTTCCTCTTCTGGAAATTGAATTTGGATTAGATGATCTTTAAGCCACCCTTTCCTCTCTTCCATTTTTTATTAAATTTTTAATTTTTTCTGGATTACATGTCTACATAATTTTTAATATTCATTTTCTGATATTTTGTAATCCATCTTCTCTCTCTCCTGCTCCAGGTCCAGAGCTCTATCCACTGCACTACCTAGTTGCCCAGGTTTCTTATGTACTAATAAAGCTTAGCAAAGTAGATTAATTATCCCAGTAAACTCCTTATGTTTGGGACCCTCATGTAGTTTTGGGGGGTAGATATGTGGTACAGTGGATAGAGCACTGTACCACATAGTCAGGAAGACCTGACTTCAAATTTGACTTAAAATGATGTAGCTGCGGTGACCTTGGACAAGTCACTTAACTCTGTTTGCCTGAGCTTCTTCATTTGTAAAATGAGTTGGAGAAGGAGGTGGCAAATTGCTCCAGTATCTGTGCCAAGAAAACTCTAAATAGGGACATGACTGAACAACAACAATGTGTAGTTTTTTTGGAGGAATAACTATTTTTTGTGTGTGAATTATTCTGAGATTTATCTCCAATTTCCACTTGATTTAGTAAAAGCAGTCAAAGCATAATTTACAGAAGTACCTGAAGGTCTTTGTGATCCCCCCTCCTCTTTTTCAGTACCTATCTCCATGATATTTGGATATATATATATATACCTATATATATATATATATACCTATCTCTATCTTTCATGATATTTGCATTTTAAAGAGGGACTCTTTTTTTTAAACTTTCTTTATTCAAAATTTTACAAAACCAAATAAAACAAGCTTTTCCATATTCAAGGGGAAAAGGAGATTGTTCATAAATAAAAAATAAATCTCTTATGTTTAGCTTACTTTTCTTCATATCTACATAATAAATCACATCCACAAGTGTCTCTCTACCCTCCATGCATCACAAAAGATGTCTAGGAAAACAATAAGCTTAAGGAGGACCTTTGAAGAAAGATTTAGTCACTAAGGTAGCATTTTTATGCCCGTAAAAGTTTGCAAAACACTTTACACATTTGGTCTTATTTGAAATTCATAGCCATCCTGGGAAGGAGATATTACAAATATTTCTATCCCGGTTTTACAAATGAGTAAAGTGAGTAGCCAAAATTGACACAGCTAGTAAATGTCTGAGACTGAATCAAAACCTAGGCTTCCTGACTCTTAAGCCTAGAGCTTTGCCCAAAAAATAAATGTAAGGCAATTATGCTGCAGTAGTGGACCAATAGTAGTGGCATAAGTAGTTGAGGTTAAGGCAATGCTTATGGTCCTCAGCATAGGACCTTGGGTTATCAAGCAGTGATGCAAACACATCAAACATCTCCTGATATCCTCCTATGGGATCCCTGAGAGTGTCACCCAATTTCTCAATAGGATCCATCTTGCTACTATTTCCTGATTCAATTTTGGGTCAGATTTATTGTTTATTATCACTGTCTGACCCCTTTGTCCAATCAATCCACAAGCATTTTTTAAGCATCAACTAAGTGCTAGGCAGTATGGTGCCATATTAAGTATGGAGGATCTGGAGTCAGAAGTTATTATTTAGTTGTTTTTCAGGCTTATCCAATTCTTCATAACCCGCTTTGGGGTTATCTTGTCAAAGACTCTGGAGTGGTTCACCATTTCCTTTTCTAGCTCATTTTACAAATGAGGAAACTGAGCAAAAAGTAAAGTGACTCGCTCAGGACCACAAAGCTAGTAAGTGTCTGAGGCAGGATTTAAACTCATGAAGAGAAGTCTTACTGACTCTAGGTCTAACATCTTATCTACTGCACCATCTAGCTGCCCTTAGAGTCAGAAGAAATGGGTGCAAATCCACTTCTGATGGTTTGATGGTTATTGACTAGAAGAACCTGGACATGTTATTGAATTTTGCTAGTTTCCTCAAATGTAAAATGAGAATGTTTAATTAGATCATCTCAAACATCTCTTCCTTCTCTAAATACACACTCTCCTACTTTCTTTTCAGGACAGATAACTGAAATCAGTCTGATAACAAGGAGGACAGAGGACCAGGACATTGCAAAAGAAATGTAGGCCTGGGCAAGGAGCCTTGGAGACAACCAGGGTCTAAGATTACTGACTTAGACTTTTTTTTTCTTCTCCAGGATATGGCTCAGTGCCTTCCCTGCTGGTCTCATGCTGCAGGCATCAGACTTCTCCTAACCTGAGTACTGTGTAATTCATCTTTGACCATTAAAAGAGATGAAAGCTTTTCCTTTCTCTCCTATCTTGCTCTTTAAAATCACCACACGACCCTTCTTCAGACATTCTGCATTACCCTGATCTGCTCCTGGCAATAGTCTCTCCCCTATTTCCTTCTTACAAATGCAGTGGCCCCTCCTTTTTGTCCTCCTGCAAAGTTTCTAGAGATTCTGAAAATTTCCCTGGTGGAATGGGACAGCGAGGTTGTACAGTGGTTAGAGCTCTGGGCTTGGAATCAGGAAGACTCAGCTTCTTAAATTAAAATCTTGTCTCAGATACTTACTAGCTGTGTAACCCTGGTCAAGTCACTTAACCCTGTTTGCCTCAGTTTCCTCATCTGTCAAATGAGCTGGAGAAGGAAATGACAAACCATTCCAGTATCTCTGCCAAGAAAACCCCAAATGGGGTCACAAAGAATCAGACCCAACTGAACAAGAAAGAAAAGGAAGAAGTACTATGAAAGTAATTCTCTTGACACTACCCTACCTTTTTCCTGGCTGGGGCTTACAGGTCTACTTATTCCCCAAAGCTCTAGGAATATTTTATCACTGAGTTCACAGTATAATAAAACTGGGGACTTCAGAGGCTATTGAACCTAACTGTTTCTTTTTATAGATGAGAAAACCAGGGCTCAGGGAACTTGAATTACTTGTCATTGGTCACAAAGGCAGTAAGCATTTCAGAGGTGAGATTTGAACCCAGATCCTTTCCTCCGGTGCCTGCATTCATTCCATAAAGAGTGGTCATCTAGAATGTCTATAGATTTAGAATAGAAAAATGCCTTGCACATAGGGAAAGTCAATCATATAATATTTATTAAACTACTACTATGTGCCAGGCACTGGACAGTGCAGGAGATATAAAGAAAAGTCAAAACACAGACCTTCACCTCAAAAATCTCCCAAAAGATTTCTAGAAGGAAACTCCCTCTTCCCATTCAAGTCAACATTTTTTCTGCAACTTAGGAGAAGTGGTTTACTCAGTCTCACAACCAGTATGTCAGAGGTGAGATTTACAGGTTCTTTGTGCTGCCTCTACCTTTAGTAAACAACCTCCTTTTACACAAAAGGCAAGACCATCATACCTCACGGAGATTTAAGTAAGTGGTTAATCGGAGGCAAGATATGTTCCACAAGAGTTGTTGAAAGATGGGAATGTTAACTAGTTTGCCTGAGTCTGGTAAAACACTAGAGGTTCAACCCCCAACTCTTGTACTCATAACTTAAGAGCAACTGGACGAATCACAACCTCTCTGGCTTCAATTTCCCCATCTGTAAAATGGGGCACTAGACTAGATGATTTCTCAAATTGCTTTCAATTTTAAATCTAATTAGACATAACTAAGGATACTTGTCACCCATATCTTAGGTTCTATGGCTGCTGGGAGAGCCAATGGAAGTCTAGCCCTGACGATAAGGAAAGCAAAATACTTTGGGTCCTGTGCAGTGTGTCACACTGGAAACAATAGTTCCTATTACTACCCTGGCCTGCCACTTCTGATCTGATGTGGTCTGTGTAATCTTGGAAAAGTCCCATAACCACTTCTGGACTTCAGTTTCCTCCTCTGTAAAATGAAAAGTTTGGGCTGGAAATAGTAGCTATAGTAGCTATATAAGTCTCTTGTCCTATTTGTCTTAATTAACCCATATCTAGAGGTTGATTGAACCCAGCCTGAATCATTGCACCAAAGTCAAATGTTAAATTTTTAGTGTGAGCATTTACCCTTTAGAATTGTGCAAATAGTACAAATCAGGACTTGATTTCTTGTTTTGATCATTGTATAGGCTCAAGAACATGTTGGAGAAAATATTTGTAATACATAATAGAATTAATTTTTAAACTTTTACCCAGTCTATCCCTGCCTATATCCATATTACGATATAGGATTTAAAACTAGGAGAAATAGTAGGTATTATGTAATCAACCTACCTTGTTTTATAGGCAGAGAAATTGAATCCTAAAAAGGTTAAGTGATTTTTTTCCAAGGTCACACAACAAATTATAGAATTTCAGGGTTAGAAGGAACCTCAAAAACCATCTAATCCAATCTAATCTAACCCCTAAAAACAAACCTCTGACTTGCTTGCAGTAGTAAAGGGGAAACTACCACCTCCCAAAGCAGTCCATTTACTTTTGGATAGCTTTAATTATTACAAAGTTTTTCCTTATTTTCGACCAAGATCTTCCTCATAACTTTAGCCCATTGTTCCCTGCTCTGTCTTCTGAGGCCTACATAGCTAATCTTTCTTATGGGAGAGCTCTTTAAAGTTTTTAGAGACAGATATCATGTACCCCCTAAATTCTTTTTGCTTTTTGGTGAAGCATCCCCCTATTCTGTATATGAAATGTCTTCAGGACCCCTCATTGTACTTCCTTATGGATGATCTACAAATGGAATTAAGAAACATTTCTGATTCCAAATCCATTGCCTGAGTTCAGAGATTCATTCTTCTTATTGCTGACACACTTGCATAGGTCTCTTCTCTTCCAATTCCCCAAATCCATAGCCATAGGAAAAACTTGGTCCAAGCAGTAAATAGTGAAGGAGGACCAGATCTTTGTCTCTGGTACCAACCTCCTGGGGTGAGAGCTTCCTCCTTCCTATTATACTTTCCTGTGGTTCCACTTGGCATGACCACCCTCCAGCCACCTCCCTCAAAGACTCATCATCACAGTTCATCTGAATTTGCTCAGGATGTAAAAATCCCTAATGATGCTTCTAATTGAATCCTTTGGGCTAAATATATAGGCGAGATTTTGCTGTTGTCTAATATGTAAACAACCCTCCCTTTAAATGCATCAGGATCTTGATTGGGATTAGGAGAACTTTGGGTTTATCTAATTAGATACATTTTGCCTAAATTGCTATTGTTGTGCAGGAGGACTCATCACACTGACTGTATAAACACACAAGGTTAAGTGGGCAAGCAAAGCAGTTATACCAATACTCCTCCCTAAACCTAGCCATCATGAAGGTAATTTCAGGCACGAATGCTTATTGTGGTGGGAATTATTCTGAGAATGGCCCCCATTCTCCACTTCGTTTTGCAAACATAGACACAGACTTAAAGTAAAATTCTTCCAAAGTGCTTGAGTTGACTGAAGGTGAACCTTCTTTGATGTTTTGCCAAACTTCTGAGAAATCCAGGCTGGCCTAGTTCGCCACAATACAGCACAACTGGAGAATCTCTTCTTTATCAGCAGCCATCATTCTCAATTTCCTAGTCTTTGTACTGGGCCATGACTTCCAGCTAATAAGAGACAAACTGGGTTCTTTTTACTTGAAGGCATTTCTTTTATTTTATTTTGGAGTAAAGTTACCCCTTGACAATCCCCAATGCTATATATGTGTTCAGTCACGTCAGATTTTGAAAGGGAGACTCCCAAACCAGCCCACAGCTAGAGAAATGATATGTTGCAAAAGATTTTCCATAGAAATGCAGAATTGGAAGCTGATCCTTAAGTCAGAGGTGGGCACCAAAGGAGAGTTGTGGTGTAGCAGAAAGGGCACTGTACAGTAATATGAGATCTGGAATTTAGAAACTACTTTAATTGTGTGGCTCTGGACAAATCACTTAACATTTCTGGACTTGACTTTCATCATCTGTGAGGCAAATTTCGCTGTACTAAATTAAATTAAATTCAATATTTATTAAACATTTGCCCCATCCCTTAGCATCAGTGTCTTCCTCTCTCAAATTCTCTTTCACACATATCCATAAATATCTTATTTGTACCTTGTTTTCACAGTTCCCTCTTACTGGAAAGTAAGCCTCTTAAAGGCAGGAACTAGTTTTACTTTTCTTGCCTCCACAACCCTTACCACAGTATCTTGCAAGTAGTACATGCTTAATAAATGCTTGTGGATTGAATGTGTGTAATTAAAATTTGAAGAGACACAAAGATAAAAGCAAATAGACCCTGTCCCCCAAGGAGATTTAATTCTAAGTGGAGAAGATGACAGATACAAAGTTAGGTAAATACAAATTATACATAAATCAATAGAAAGTAATTTGCCTCTAACATATCTGTATACCAGAATGATTAAACCTCCTCTATAGGATCAGAGACAAATTCTTTGGATTGGGAAAGATAGAAAAAAATAAATAGTTAGTGAGGATTCAACCTGAAAATGAGTGAAGATAAAGGAAGAGAGTACCTCTCCCCCTGCTGAGTTCAATTCACCAGGTCAGGTTTAATAATGTCATAGAACATGGATGAAAACAAATCAACACCCTCAAATAGACTACTTACTGGCAGCTATGACTGCTAAGACTGGTGAACTAAGAATAACCACAGAGAATGGGAGAAGTTATAGGAGACTTGAGAAAGGAAAGTACATATCTTGATTTTCTTTTTTTTTTTTAATTTTATTTTACCTAGTACTTCCTTTTCTTGAAATTTATTTATTTACTTATATAAAAAAATTTCATTGGTTATCATCATTCTACCTACTCAAAGCCTTGTTCCCATCCTTTATCAGATCTTCTTGTCTCCAACATAACTATTAAAAAAAACAAAACAAAACAAACAGAAAATACTACCATTTGCATTGCCATTTGTATTCATTGTGAAACAGAGCCCATTCTGGCCTTCTTCAATACATGTTTGTGCTTCTTCAGTCTTACTTGTCCTTTCTTCCATCTTTCATATAGAAGTTTCCCGTATATTAATTTCTTGCCAAAATGCCTTCTTTTTCTACTCCAGAATGGCTTCTGTTTCTGTCTTCATGATTTCTTTTTTGACAGCTTTCCAGCCCTTTGTGGCCAACTTCCCTTGCATAATTTTAAGCGATTGAATCCTACTAAATTCAGTATGATGTCACCAAGCCATGGCTATATCAACCTAGATTAATTTTCATTCTGAGGGGAGTTGTAATCCTTTCTTGGTTTTGAAATTGTTCTAGAATGTTTTATATTAATTACTTGTAGACTTATCTGGCTCAAAAGCAGGAAATCATGCAATTATAAAATAACAACTCTGAAAGTGATCTTAGAAAATCAATTAGTCTAAAACACCTCATTTTTATTTCTTGATAACTTTATATTTAATTCTAAATAAGGATGATAGGTGTATACAGTGATCCCTCACCTATCATGCAAATTACATTCCAGAGACCCCTATGATAGGTAAAAATCCACAAAGTAGAAGTGTTATTCTTCTTAACCTACAGTCACTGAGCCAGTCAATGCCCAGGATACAGAACACAGCACTGTGGTTGGTCTCCTTTCATTCCATCAGCTGACAGTGTGCTGAGATAAGTGTAACTCCACAATACAGAATTTGATTCATTATTTTTTTTTAAACTGAGATTCAGGGGGCAGCTGGGTAGCTCAGTGGATTGAGAGCCAGGCTGAGAGACTGGAGGTCCTAGGTTCAAATCTGGCCTAAGACACTTCCCAGCTGTGTGACCCTGGGCAAGTCCCTTGACCCCCATTGCCTACCCTTACCACTCTTCTGCCTTGGAGCCAATACACAGTATTGACTCCAAGACGGAAGGTGAGGGTTTAAAAAAAACTGAGATACAGTGAAGCTGGGATAAGTGAACCACAATAAAGCAAGGGACAACTATATAGCTATAATATTGATTTATCCACATAATAATAATATCTAGCATTTAAATAGCATTTTGAAAGTTTGCAACATACTTTAGAGTTACTATCCCATCTCATTCTCACAACTTTTGGAAGTAGGTGCAAGTGTTATTCTCATTTTATAGCTGAGGAAACTTTGGCAAAAAGAGGTTAAGGGTCACACAGCTAGTAAGTATCTGAGGCTGAATTTGAACTTAAAAGTGTTCTTGACTCCAGGATGAGTGCTTTCTCCATTGTATCACTTATCTACCTTTATAAAATACTCTATCTCCGTAAAAAAGACAAACATCTCCATATATACACAAATAATAAACATATACATATATTTATACACACATATACATATGCCCTCATAAATGTACATATGTACACATATCCCTTCCACATTGCGAGGTGCCTCTATGATCTGGAAAATCCAGGTAAAATGTTTTGCTCCTCTCTTTATAACAGAGGTCTGATTTTTTCCCTTTTTTAATGGAATATTTACAGTACCTTATTTTAAAATTTGGGTTAAGTATTTGGTCATAAGTTATATATATAAAACAATGTTGAAACATGTCTACATTTCGTGTGTGCTGGCTTTCTTGCTCTTTTCACAAAGCTTAATTTTTAAACTTATTTTAACTTTGAAATAGAAATTGAGCATATTTATAGCAATAAAATAAAATATGTTGATATTATACAGTACTAAACATATATTTTATGCATCTCCAAGTCTTTAAACTTTTTCTGTGTCATCTGTGTATTGTCTATGGCTTTGGCAAAACTACCCCAAAATTCCCATTTAATTTCTTTTATTTTATTTTTAAACCTTTGCCTTTACAATTAATACTATATATTGGTTCTAAGGTAAGGAGTGGTAAAGGCTAGGCAGTGGTGCTTAAGTAACTCACCCAGGGTTACACAGCCAGGAAATGCCTGTGATCATATTTGAACACAGATCCTTCCAACTCCAGATCGAACTATCTATTCACTGAACCACCTAGCTGCTCTGCCCTCATTTAATTTATTATGCTTACCCATGATAGATTGAAACTGCTATGGGGAAAGCTGTGATATGAAAGGGATATATACATACATATGTTTTACATATATATACATAAGTGTATATATACATACAAATATGTATAAAATTTATAAATACATACTCTTGATCTAAGAGGGTCTACATTCAGTGATTATGGGGAACACCATGAAATTTGGAATCACAGAATTGTATCAAAAATAATTTTTGAAGTAATAGAAAAATAAGTCAAGTGAGGTTTATATAGCTAGCATGAGAGAAAAGGCTACTCATATCTCTACAGAGTGGGTAGGCTGCATGGAAAGTTTCCAGTATCGTATGCTTTGTTGGAGAAGGAACCTCATTGAGACAAAACAGTCATTTTTGTATAAAATTGAGTCCTCTGTCTTGAATCCAGCTCAGTAATTTGTTCTTATACAACAGGTGGCAGTCAATAGTTTTAACACTTGGGAGTTATATAGTAATATATGTTGGTGGTTGGTTCAAGCATATGTCCCTCCATGGCTGAATCAAGAGACTTTTAGTTCTACCTGTCTAGTATATAAATAAAATCTTTAGCAAAATTCTCCGCTGGTCTATAAACAGGAATATTTTAGTATCAATCTGTGATTTTATCAATGTGGTGATTCACAGTATAGAAACTTTTTAAGCTACTGAAGATCTTGCCTTCATTTCTCACTGGGTTACATACACATTGAGCTTCTCCACTCTGCCCCACAAACCTCTTCATCCTAGAAGGTAACTTCAGTCCTGGAATTTGTGGCTAGGAAGTACCTTTGTTCCTGCAGCTCTTTGTTGTTTGTTGGTTTGGTTTTATTTACCAGTTACATGTGGTAAAACAAATTTTCATATGTTTTCTAAAGTTATATAATCCAAATTGCCTCCTACACTCCTTTTCTCCTCCCTCCTGGAGCTGTCATGCAATTCTATCTGGGTTATACATGTATTATCATGCAAAACACATTTCCATATTGTTCATTTTTGTAAGTGAATAATGTTATAAAATTAAAATCCCAAAATAAAAAACAAAACCTGAAAAATTATAAACTTTCATCTGCATTCCTACTCTAACAGTTCTTTCCTCTGTAGGTGGATAGCATTCTTTATCGTGAGTCCTTCAGAATTGTCCTGGATTATTGTATTGCTAAAAATAGCTAAGTCTATCACAATTGATCATTCCACAATATTGCTGTTTCTATGCATAGTGTTCTCCTGGTTCTGCTTATTTCACTCTGCATCAGTTCACATAGATCTTTCCAGCTCATTCTGAAATCATCCTGTTTTTCATTCCTTATAGCACAATAATATTTCATTGCCATCATATACCACAATTTGTTCAGCCTTTCCTCAATTGAGGGACATCCCTTTAGTTTCCAGTTCTTTGCCACCACAAAAAGAGTCCTTTCCTTTTTTTTCAGCCCCTCCTTCTGATTGGATTACTTTTCCTAGAGTCTCCATTTAAGGAAAGTGACCAGGTCAGGCATCTCTTCATTTCTCACTAGGTTTCACCAAAGGACTTTACTAAAATTACCTTTCCCTCATTCTACTCCCTACAACTACCACAAATGCATCCTTTTCAGTATTCTTATATCTGCTGTCTTCCCCTACTAGAATGTTACGTTCCTTGATGGCAGGAACTGAAACTGTCTTTCTTTAAGCTTGTATTTGCATTCCTAGCCCGTAGCACAGTACTTGGTATATAGTAGGTGATTAGTAAATTTTTCTTGAATATCTGTACTTCAAAGTGGGGCATCTAGGTGGTACAGTAGAGAGAATATCAGGCCTGATATTTTGTCTTCCTAAGTTCAAATTTGACCTTTGTATAGCTATGTGACGCCTGGGTGAACCACTTTACTATGATTGCCTCCTTTTTTTATCTGTACAAGTGATCTGAAGAAGGAAATGGCAAACGACTTCCATGTCTTTGCCAAGAAAATGCCAAATGGGGTAATGAAGAATTAGAGACAACTAAAATGAGTGAACTACAATATTATAGTATTTGAGAGCTCAGCATTGAGATGTAAAGTGACTTGTCCAGGGTAGCAAAACTACCATTCATCAAAGACAATAAATTGTTTGAATTCAAGTTTCCTAATTCTGTCTAAATATCCACAATATCATGTTACCAAATCCCTGTCCAGTATTAAGGGAAAGATCAGGGGTGGGAGTGGAGATGGGGAGAAAGACACAGAAATAGAGGGACCGAGATAGAAAGTTTTTGTGTCAACATCTAATGACAGGCTATTCTGGAATTGTTCCATTACTTTGCCTGCTTGATGCTCTAAACAAATACACAAACTGTACATTTCGTAGAAACCTTGGGTGGGGATAAATCCTTTGTCTGAGATGACTTCCAAGGACACAGTGGGCTTTTAGTCACTATATAAAGGTTTTATTGTTATGATAAACATTATGTTCTAGTCATTATATATTATCTGATTGTTTATAGGTTTAGTGTTGAGTAATGCCACATGCAGCAAGCGAACACATATGTTTGTGCTTCAATGAGAAGCCAGTGGCACTATGCCAATGTCACATGCCTATAGATCACTGAAATAGAGAAATTTCAAAAGGAATTAGGGTTCAAGTAGTAGATCAGGACTCAAACCAAAGTTATTATTAGTGAGTCCCTAAAACCACATACCCATTAACAATGAATTAAGAGGAAGAAGTTTATTAATTCTTTGAAAACTATGGAATGGCTGGATTTACTCCAAATGTCTACATGGAAGATTATATCCAAAGTGCCAGGGTATGAATGAGGTGTATGGGACAAAGAGGGAAAACCATCTCTGGTGTGAAGTTTTCCTAACCCATTTAAACACTGCTCCACCTTTCGCCCAACTCTCACTTGTGGCTCCATGAAGCTGTAAACATTCTCAGCTACCATGTCATCTGGTCGAATCCACTAAACCAGGTTGAGAGTAACCAACAGTCCTCAAATTCCATCAACGATTTAGGGAGATATCTATTCCAAGCAGTGGAATGGGCAGATGAGAACAATTTGTTCCAATGACCATGAAGGTAGCAGAAGCAAGTATTACAGAGCACTTTTAGTCAGACGTGAAAGACACTATGGTCATCCACTGTATCCTGGGTCATTGCCAATTGTCTTAACAGTTGTCTTGCCTTGGACTTAGATGATTCTGGAGTAAATAGTGAAGTTGACAACTTTCTGCAACTATACTTTACTTATGTCCGATTTATCAGCAAATCATCACCCTGTGCTATCATTGGTCCTTTTTAAAAACAAAGGTTGAAAAAGATCAGTTACTCATGTGCAAGACAAGCTAATATAATAAAAATGAAAATCCTACCTAAATTAATTTACTTAGCATTGCCAGAATTCAAACTCTACTATGAAGCAATGATGACCATCAAAACAATATGATATTGACTTAAAGAGAGAAGGGTAGATCAATGGAATAGACTTAGAGTAAATGACAGTAGCAAGATAGTGTTTGATAAACCCAAAGATCCCAGCTTTTGGGACAAGAACCCACTATTTGACAAAAACTGCTTGGAGAATTGGAAAATGGTATGGGAGAAATTAGGCTTAGATCAACATCTTACATCCTATATCAAGATTAACTCAAAGTGAGTAAATGACTCAAATATAAAGAGGAAAATCATAAACAAATTAGATGAACATAGAATGGTACACCTGTCAGATCTATGGGAAAGGAAGGAATTTAAGATCAAGCAGGAGACGGAAAACATTACATAATGTAAAATGAATAATTTTGATTATATTACATTTAAAAAGTTTCTGTACAAACAAAACAAATACAAGCAAAATTAGAAGGAAAGCAACAAATAGGAAAAAACTTTTTATAACAAAAACAAAGATCTCATTTCTCAAATTTATAAGGATCTAAGTCAATTGTACAAAAAAAATCAAGCATTATCCAATTGACAAATGGTCAAAGGAGATGAATAGACGGTTTTCAGATAAAGAAATCAAAACTCTCAAAAAGCACATGAAAAAGTGCTCTAAATCTCTCATAATTAGAGAAATGCAAATCAAAACAAAGCTGAGGTACCTACCACTTCACACCTAGCAGATTGACCAATATTACAGTAAAAGAAAATAATAAATGTTGGAGTGGTTGTGGGAAAATTTGGACACTAATGCATTGCTGGTGGAGTTGTGAATTAATCCAGCCATTCTGGAAGGCAGAATGGAATTATGCACAAAGGGCTTTAAAAGAATACATACCCTTTGATACAGCAATACCACTATTGGGTTTGTACTCCAATGAGATAATAAGGAAAAATACTTGTACAAAAATATTCATAGCCACACCCTTTGTGGTGGCAAAAAATTGGTAAATGAGGGGGTGTCCCTCAATTGGGAAATGGCTGAACAAATTGTGGTATATGATGGTGATGGAATATTATTGTGCTATAAGGATTGATGATCTGGAGATTTCCATATGAACTGAGAGAACCTCAATGAAATGATACATAGTGAAAAGAACAGAACCAGAAGAACATTGTACACAGAAAGTAAAACACTGTGGGAAAATCCAGTGTAATGGACTTTGCTATTAGTAGCAATGCAATGAGTCAGGACACTCCTGAAGGACTTATGTGAACAAATGCTATCCACATTGAAAGAAAGAACTATGGTAGTAGAAATGCAAAAGAAGAACACATGACATCACTTATTGCATGTATATATGAATATATGACTTGGGGTTTAGCCTTTAAAAATGACTCTACAGCAAAAATGAATAATATGGAAACAAGTTTCAAGTGATAACATTTGTACAACCTAATGGAATTGCTTGTTGGCCCTGGGAGGGGGGAGGGAAAGAAAATGAATCAAGTAAACATGGAAAATATTTTAAAATAAATTTTTTAAAAAATAAATTTAAAAAGAAAAGGTGTATTAGATGACAGACAATTATATTAATGGCTGTATTAGTATAATGATCTGAACATAAATTGATATAATTACCTGAACTGAAATGGAACAAAATATAGAAGATGAAAGTTGTTGTGCATGTTTTCTGTAACATTTACAAGTTTTTTAAAATCATTTTTATCTGCTTTTAATGTGCATTAGGTTAATTTTGACATGGTGAAGTTTGGGTGTGAATTTAGTGATCCAAAAAGAAAGTACTTTTAAAGCTCAATTACTTTGTTATTTCTATGTATTTCAAAGATATATGAAACTGTATCCAGCATATGTCCATCTGAAAATATTAATAATCATTTTATTGGTAATTAAAAATAAATTGCAGGAAAAAAAACAACAAACCCACCCCACCCCCAAAGGCTGAACAAGAATGACAAATAATAATCTTACAAAATACTTTTTTCAGCTTTGCTCATGACTGTGAATAGACAGTGAAAAGAAGGCTTCATAAATGGAAAGGAACATGATCATCTAATAATGAGTAAAATTTTAGAGGTTTTACTACTGATTTTTACCTTAGTTATACTATCAAGTCACTGCCATGGAAAACCATTTACCATCTTGGTGATTTTCCTTTGTGCCATGTTTCATGTCCCTGGTTTGAAAATTAATAATAATGGTTGCTGTTTCATTGTTTGCCCATTATTTAACTGCATATCTATGTACTTATCTGTCTGAGAATAGATCAAGTTCATAGACCAGGACTACCCAAATTTTAAAAAATAGTAATTCAGTCTATAAGCTTAGATCTCTTTGCCACATATCCCCTCTTTTTTGGATGTCTAAGGTCAAAAAGCATAGCAAGAGAAGAATAAGAAGGCATCATGCCTCACCTTACTCATGACTCTGTCCAACAAAGAGCAACATAAATTTCCCCTTGGGAAGGAAGATGAGACAAAGGGAGCAGACAAAGCTTAGGAGAATTCTGAATCAAGATGAGGTTGGCCCACCTGGCCACAATCCATTCTGCTGACTAACAAAGCAATATTGCTGACAGGGGTAAAATACCAAAAGCAGTGGGCATATATACCTGCCCCACAGAAACCAATATAATACTAAAATTTTAAAATCAGGTTGGATCTCTAGCCCTAGTTCTAATCTGTTAGTATCCTGATAATTCAATAAAGTGGGAGATTCAATTATGTTCACAAAGAGGTACAAAAATAAGATACAATTAGCTATTTGTATCTCTGTCAATTGGTATCATTTGCTTCCTAGGCTCTGTCTTAGACTAAAATGGCATACTAGAGAAAGGCAGAAAAAGAGACAAGGAATATGTCTTGTTCAAGTTGCTTGTAGTTATTGACAGAGAATGGGAAGGGGAAATAGACCCTGTTTTTTTTTTTTTACACTAATGAAACAGTGAGATGCCTTAGATGCCAAAATAAATACCAGAGTGCGCTGGAGAGGACTCTCAGGCAGATTTCATTGTGGTTAGCTCCTCTTTTCTATGCCCAGTAATCCTGGGTACTATATTTTGATGTATCTATATCATATTCTTGCTCTAGAGTTTAGACTATAAGCTTTATGATGGAAAGACCTTCATCTTATTTAAGTTTACTATCCCCATTTTTAGAAACTAGCATGGTGTTCTATATGTAGAAAACATTTTAGTGTCACAAGCTAGTAAGCATCTGAAGCCAGATATGAATTCAGGAAGATGAGACTTTCTGACTCCAGGTGCAGCACTCTATCCACTGTGCTATTTAGCTCTCTCCATTCTCTAACTTACCAATATAATATTCTCGATATGGTTTGATTAGGGGAGAGTATCACTAGAAGAGAATAAATGAACATCTATTCATTCAAGAATAATTAAAAAAAACAACTGAAGGGAAGGGAAGGGAAGGGAACGGAAGGGAAGAGAAGAGAAGAGAAGAGAAGAGAAGAGAAGAGAAGAGAAGAGAAGAGAAGAGAAGAGAGAAGAGAAGAGAAGAGAAGAAAGGCAAATGTAGAGAGGCTGGCTACATTTCCCCTTAGGTTCAAAGAGATACCTCAAAAGGGTTTGGTATGCTTTTTTTTCTCTCTCTCTCTCTCTAATACTATTGGTTTGATTCACCTTTCTAGTTTATTTTCCTCACTGTAAGTGACAGTCATTAGCGTTATAGTTCCGTTTAATTAACATTAATCCACTTTTACAAAGGGTTATTTATTGCAAAGGAATAACAGAAAAATAATTAAAATGATTTTCATTCAACACCTGGAGACATACATTCTCCCTTTATACCACTTCAATCCCTGAGGTGTGGGCTCACATTTGAAAGGGGTTTCCACATAGCATTGGTCTAACCTAGTTCATTGCATGTCGCAACTATTATTAGGCTGGATCTCTCAGGTTATTCATCAGAACCTCGATAATGAATTGGCTGAATGCAAAATTCAACATGGACTCTACTCCTGGACCACAGGTGGTTAAACATCTTGACTTTTCCAGGTTTAGAAGTTTATAGATGTCTATAATACTAATCCTCCTAAAATGGGAAAAAATAGATGCCACAGAGACAGAAGAAACAGTAGGGGCATGTGCTAATGGTTCATGTTGTAGTAGCACCATTGAGGGAGTAAAGATAAATTGCTTTTCTCTTCTTGAAGAACTTTCAGTGGTTCTTGCATTTTTATTGAAACAAACCCAGGAAGGAATAAGGATAAAATTTCACTCTAGCTGATTAGTGGCTTTTCAGTTTATTCCAGTTTTAGCTACGGAGTAAAAAATCAGTCCATCTCTTTACCACCTGGACAGAAAACTAGAACTAGAATGTCTTCATATACTCCAAATCAGAGAACAGTGCCCTCTTATACAACATCATGCATTTCCAGATGCAAATTCTCAATGTGAAAATGGTATCATCCAACCATATGCTAGAGAGAATTATTTCCGGGACTTGCCCCTGCCCACAGTGTAACTTTGTCATACATCTGTGCACCAGGTTCCATGCTAGAAGAATCTGACTTCTTATCAAAATAGACTTTGTACTCTTATAATCATTGGTTCATTACCCCCGTACCAATTACTCCAGGGGCAATTCTAATGTTGGCTCTGGGAAAGACTTCCCTCAAAAGAGGGGAAATAAAATAAAATCATCTAATGTACAAACATGAATCAAATGTGTACAATTTTTTTATTCTCACACAGAATGTGAAATGTTAAACACAAAGGAATCATAATATGAATTTCAGAATCTTTAGAACAGAAGTCATTATAAGCACAGTTCAGTTCAGTTGGGAAAGTCATATAAGAACTGTTTGGATAGAAAAAACTTTTGCAAAGCTTCCAATTAGTAATTTCTCATTTCACCTATAAAGGGCATAGTAAACTAAATGCCAGTCTTGATCTTCTTTCTGGTTGTCACTTTCTCTGTAATGCTAACTCTTCCCTTGACTCCGGCCCGTTCCTGTCACTATTTAAGTTTGTCTCATCCTTTACTACTCAGGATCTAGGGAAGAGAAATTATGGTAATTGTCATCATTGCAATTTATTTCAACTTTTTAATGCTGATAAAGTCAAAGGTAAAGGAAAGGAATATAAAAATGCAAAGTCTGTCAAAGACCCTTCTACAAGGTGAGCCAGCTAGGTACATGTTCCATATGCTGACTAGTTCTAAATCCTCTAGCCCTTGCTTTCATTCTGCTAGGATAGAATAAGACCATCCATCTCTGCTTCTTGTTGAGTGACATATTGTCAGTCAGGATGCTTCAACCAAAAGAGAGAGTCAACCAGAACCTGCATTCTCTCTCAGTCTTTCTTTTAATAATAAACTTTTATTATTTTAATAATAAACTTTTATACCTTTCTTTTAATAATAAACTTTTTCAGATTATGTCAATTTAATTTTTAATATTTGCTTTATGACATTTTTCAATCCATGTTCTCTCTCTCTCCCTCTTCCTCCTCTCCTTTTCCCAGGAAGGCAAGCAATATAATATAGTTTATATATATATATGTGTATATATATATGTATGTATATATATATAATCTTACAATATATATTTCCATGTTTGTCATGTTATGAAATTAGGCACACATTGCCTAAAGTAAAGAAAGGCTCATGGAGGAAATAAAATAAAGAATAGTAGGTTTCAATTTACATTGGATTCTATTCTTTCTATGGTGATAGATATCCTTTATTTTTACCATGAGTCTCCTAGAGTTGTCCTGGAACCTTGCCTTCTTAATAATAGTTAATTCATTCACAAGTAATCATCATATATTATTGTTGTTGCTATCTAGAACATTCTCCCAGTTTTGCTCATCTCACTTTCATCATTTCATGTAAGTCTTTCCAGTTTTTTTTTTTTTGTGACCATCTTGTTTGTCATTTCTTATGACACAATAGAATTCCATTACAAGCATATTCCACAACTTATTCAGCTATTCACCACTTGATGGACATCCCTTCAGTTTCCAGTTCTTTACAAACACTAAAAGAACTACTATGAATATCTTTGTACAGGTAGGTTTCTTTTCCCCTATATTTAATTTCTTTGGGATGTAGAACTAGTAGTGGTATTGCTGAATCATAGGGTATAAACATTTTGATGAATCTTTGGACCTGGTTTCCAGGTTGCTCTCTAGAATGGTTGTACTGGTTAGCAGCTCCACCAGCAGTGTATTAGTGTCCTGATTTTTCTACATCCCCCTCAGCATTTATTATTTTCCTTTTTTTATCATGTTAGCCAGTCTAATGGGTATGAGGTGGTACCTCAGGGTTGTTCAATAATAATTTGGAGCATTTTTTCTTATGACTAAAGATAATTTTAATTTCTTCAGCTGAGAACTACCTGTTCATATCCTTTGGGGGATGCTTTGTGTTCTTATACATTTTACTCAGTTCTCAACATATTTGAGAGATGAAGCCTTTGTCAGAGAGGCTTACTGTAAAGATTTTCCCCCCAGTTTGTTGCTGCATTCTCTTTTAAAACATTCTCTATATGCTTAGTTCTTCTGCCTCAGTAACCAATCAAAGGATTCTTAGTGAATGAGTTATGGTTAGAATCTGTTCTTCCCTCTCCCAAGTTTCCACATGGTCAACAGGAATAATGAATGAGCCTATTCTAAAGGAAAACCTAAAGGATATCTTTTATGCTTACAAATGTGCATGTTGTTTTCCCCATTAGAATATAAGCTTCTTGAGGGCTTAAACTTTTTATATCATATGAATCTCACACATTAGCAAAATGCATGTCATATAATAAGTGCTTAAAAAAATCTTTGTTGGGGCAGCTGGGTAGCTCAGTGGAGTGAGAGTCAGGCCTAGAGACAGGAGGTCCTAGGTTCAAACCCAGCCTCAGCCACTTCCCAGCTGTGTGACCCTGGGCAAGTCACTTGACCCCCATTGCCCACCCTTACCACTCTTCCACCTATGAGACAGTACACCAAAGTACAAAGGTTAAAAAAAATATCTTTGTTGATCAGTGGTTCTCCCCTCACTGAGCATATTAAATCAATAATTTGGTTAACAAGCATTATTTAAGAACACACTACAAGCAAGGCATTTTGTTAAGTTCCTGGAATGCAACAAAAATTAAAATATGGATTCTGTTTTCAAAGAACGCAAATGTTAATGAAGAGTCTGGAAGTAATCTGGAAGCAATATATTAAAAATATGAAATAATTTTTAAAATATAAGGAGAATATTTAAATAAGTAGGTACCTATCATATACGTAAAAATAGTTTAAATGAGAGGTAATCTTAGAGGGAAGACACTAGCAACCGTGAGTCTGGGGGAGGTACGAAAGGCTTCCTGCAGAATGTGGGATTTAATCTAAATCTTAAATGAAGTCGAGGAAGCTAAAAGGTGGGAGAGAGGAAAGAGAACATTCCAGGAATGGAGCACGGGAATTAGCCAGTGCAAAGGCATGTAGGTGGGATATATGGCGCTATGTATGAGGAAGAAGTCAGTACACCATATCACAGAATATATAGAGAGGTATAAAATGTAAGAAAATGTAAGTTATGAAAATCTTTAAAAAACAGAAGATGTTACATTTAATCATGGAGGTAATAGGGAGCCATTAAGTTTATTGAAGGAGATGACAGGATCAGACCTATGCTTTAGGTAAATTACTTTGATAGGTGGGTGGAGGATAGATGGAGTAAGGAGAGACTGGAGGCCAAGAAACGAGTTGCAAGGTCACTGCAGTAGTCCAGACTTGAAGAGGCTGGATGACTTTCTTTTTGGTATGCCAGAGAAGGAGTTGTTTTTCAGGAGTTGAACTAGATAACCATTTAGATCCTCTCTAATTCCAAAATCTTCTGATTTTAAAACTACACAGAAATATGGTAAGCCAGAGGAGGGACCAAATAGCAGATGGCCTATGTCTAAAGTGTTACATGAATAATGTCTTCATGCAGTTAGGAGCTGGAGAGAGACAACAAAATGACCTTGACCCCAAAGGGAAAAGGCCACAGTTGGTTGCTTTTTTTTTTTAAGCCAGTCACATGCATGCAGGCAGACATCCATGCCACTGGGACATCTTTGAATTTCACAGCTAGGTAGAAAGTTCCCAGACTTTAATGGGTGGTACAGTATGTGAGCACAGATGCTAACCACAGAAGGAGTTCTATGCATACACTCAGAGATTTGCCATTTATAAAAAATGTACTGTCAGATGTGAATAAAAATCTTAGTGCTGTTTTTCTTCCAAATAAGATTCAAGACTTGAGAAAATAATCTGTCATTTTCTTTTTTGCTTTGATGCTGAAATCTGCAGATTGCACAAGTTGAAAGCAGTGACCTTTCTTCTTCTATTCCTCCTTTCTGTTCTTATATAACAGTACTAGAGTTGCCAGAAATAGATGGTGAAAATTCACATCTAAAATACAATGCAAATTTACTGCAGACTTGAATGGGTGGATTTCTCTGAGGAGAAATCAGGTTGTTGGTTTTCTGTTGTTCAATACGGTACCTTCTTCCCGGGGGTCTTCACTATGAAAAAGAGGATGGTGGGTAAAATGGAATGTTGGATTGGACTGTGAACAACTGTGTTAAGTGAAAAATAATATTTTAAAGAAAAAAGTTCTAGATAGATTCACAGTAGATTTTTTTCTTCCTTTCAGCTAATTAAATCTGAATACAGCTAATTTTAAGTTCCCATGCCAATCACAAGCTAGTAGTGTGTGGTACTAACCAACTTATCTCATATTTAAAAGCATTTGCCTCTAAATTTTAATTTCATTTGTGACTTCCTTTGTTAAGTGAGGAGGTGGGGTAACAAGCTTCTCTGAGAGGAAGTAAGAGCTCTGTTTACAAGTAGATAAACTAAAACTTGAAATTTCTGTAAGTCACCAAAACCAGACAAGGCTAAATAAACAATTTTAACTCATCTGCTTCATGGAACTCTAGGGTTAATTTTTGTAGATAGTTGACAATAGATCTAGTGGTTCAATGGCAAGTGCCCTTTATTTGGAGTCATAGGACCAGATTAAAATCCCAGCTCTACTGTGGATAACTTATATGACCTTGGCAAGTCAGGCCCAGTAGGCACATAGTAAGTACTTGAATGCTTGTTGACTTTTTAACATGTTTCCACATTTGTAAAATGACGGAGTTTTACTACATGATCATCCAGTTTGGAGCAACCAGGTGGCACAGAGGGAAGAGCACCAGTCTAGAGAAAGACTCCTCTTTCTCAGTTCGATTCTGGCCTCAGACACCTACTAGCTGTGGGACCATGGGCAAATCATTTCACTTTCTTTGTCTCAGTTTCCTCATCTGTGAATTGAGATGGAGAAGGGAATGGCAAACCACTCCTACATCTTTTTCAAGGAAATCCCATATGGGGTCAACAACATCCAATTTTAAATCTATAATCCCTGAACTCAGGGGTTCTTAACCTTTTTTTTTGTGGCACGGGAGTCTGGAGAAGCCTGTGAACTCCTCAGAAAATTTTATTTTATTTTATTTTTTAAATACTTACCTTCCATCTTAGAATCAATACTATGTATTGGTTCCAAGGTAGAAAAGTGGTAAAAACTAGGGAAAGGGGATTAAATGACTTGCCCAGGGTCACACAGCTAGGAAGTGTTTGAGGTCAAATTTGAACCCAGGACTTCCTATCTCTGGGCCTGGCTCTCAATCCACCAAGCTATTCAGCTGCCCTTGTCAGAATATTTTAAAATAAAAATCCATCGATATTTATTAAAACACCTACTATGACTAGATCCTGTTCTAAGTACTTTATAATTATTTACTCTTTCTATCCTTACAATAGCTTTAGAGTATAGATACAAATATTATCCCCATTTTACAGATAAGGAAACTGAGGTAAATGAGGATTGAATGATTTGTCCAGGGCCACACAGCTAGTAAGTCTCTAAGGCTATATTTGAACCCAGTTCTTCCTGATTCCAGGCCTAACCCTCTATATCAGGGGTCGGCAACCTTTTTGGCCGTGAGAGCCATAAATGCCACATTTTTTAAAATGTAATTTCATGAGAGCCGTACAGTGCTCACAATGCGCTCCTGTAACAGCGCCTGAAAAAAAATTGACTTTATGGCTCCTGCAGAAAGAGCCAGATATAGCTCGAGAGCCATACCTTGCCGACCCCTGCTCTATATACTGAATCACCTAACTTCCTCTGCATAAAAATAAAACATATAGGACTACAAAAGTAACCAATTATGTTAAAATGCAATCATAAAAATAGTATCTTTTTCAACACGAATAATATGGAAATATATTTTGCATGACTGCATATGTTTAATCCATATCAAATTGCTTGCCTTCTCAAAAGGGGGCAGGGGGAAGGAGGGCATGTGGGAGAGAATTTGAATCCAAAATTTTTTTTAATGAATGTTAAAATGGTTTTTCCATGTAATAAAAAAATAAAATGTAATTGGGAAATGTTTGACAAAATAAATAAAATACAACAGAAAAAAATTAATATATATTTCTTAAAAATTAGGTCCACAGACCCCAGTTTAAGATCCACCATTTATAATGGGAACTGAAAAGCATCAAAATCTCCTTGTTCTTTCCTTGTATTTGGGCCGTGCCTTAAATCCACCTTTCCTTTTCACATTTTGTCTTACAAGAGGACTTATACCAGGGGTGCTCTGGTAGAGATTAATAGCTACGGAACATTTTATTTTTGAAGACAAGTAATCATCGTCTCATGCTTCCTACAAGCATCTGGGAAAAGAATTTAAAAAAAAATTCAAGCCTCTAATGTCAATCAATAATTCTTGATGTTCTTACTGAGGGAAAATGGTGCTCTCTCTTGCGTGGGTCTTGAAACAACAGAGAAAATCTTGAGCTAAAATTTAGTTTCATGCCAATCACAAGCTAACAATCTGTGATGTTCTACAACTTCTCAAATGTTTCAATTTCTCCATTTTTGAAGTTCATTTTTTAATTGCTATCTGCATTTGAAATTTCCTCTTTTAAGGGGTGCTTTGGATAAGTACACAATGGGACAGAGTGAAGATGTTTTAATGAAAGTAAATATCAAATCACATCATCAGAATAGAAAAAGAAGCCATTTTCCATGAAATGAAAGGAGTTTGGTGTCTTCCCAACCCACACCAACATGTAACAGAATATAGAAATATGTGGAATATAGAAAGCACTTTGTGAAGGATGACTTGGGGTACTAACTAGGTAAGAGAGGAGTAGCTTTATTCATCTGGAAAAAAGCATGAAGTCATAAAATAGGTTAATTTTGTGTAGACCAATCATTCGAATGATTTAGTGAATTGTTCATTCCTATTTTAGCTCAATTATAACTTTCCATAAGAGGTCTTTCCTGTTTACCACAATTGCTCTACTCCCCTATGCATTAATTTTGCATAGGTTTTGTTCTTTTTGTGTGTAATCTTACTCCCCCAATAGAACAAAACTCCTTGAAAGCAGTGTCTATTCGGGTTTTTTTTTCATTGTATCTCCAACATATTATACAATTCTAATCACATAATGGGTCCTTAATAAATACTTATTGAATTGAATCAAATTAATCTCAATACTCAGGGCTGGGTACAGTCGATACTAGCCAAAGTATTCAGATAATTGAATTGTTCCATGAAGTGAGAGAATGGAATTTGACATTCCTCTCAAAATGGCACCCATCTGGCCCCAAGAACAAATATCATGTGCCCAGGACAGGCAGACTGATCTTTAAAGGAGAAAGGAATATGTTACCACTTTGATTCAGGAAGAATTGGCAGAAAAAACTAGTCCATTTGGGTTACTAAGGACACCTGAGAGGAGAGACTCCCCTCACAAATCATTACTAATTGAATTGCATGCCTGTATTCACTGGCAGTGTTATCAAGGTCTCACATATCTTTGCAACTCCATCTTTCTGTATGTAGTTTAGGGAAAGAGAAGCTTATGATTTATGGAGGGAAATGGCTCTAATGATAATGTCCTGCCCATATAACAAAGATGAGGGGAATAACCCCAAGTCAGTGAACATCAACCCTTTGAGTTTCTCCAGCGCTGGGAATGAGTTTACATGCTTTCTAGCACTTGCCTTAAAAAAGTCTTGAAACAAATGCAAGAATTGTCCAGAGTTTGGGGAGGGAGAGCAAAATGTCAATATTTAGTCCCTTCTTGTAAAAGTAAAATGAAAATAGCCTCAAAAGAAAGTCCTGATTCTATTACCTCATTAAAGCATTGTTGTCTGTAATAAACTTAAAAATAAAGACTTTTTTGCAGGATGCCATTATGGTGAACAAAGGTAGAACAATGTGTACATTTATTATAACCTAAAATTTGTGAGAGTAAAACTGACATGGAAATTCATGGACGACTTCATATTTTTATTATCTTTTCTTCTTCTAAGCTCTCATGGGATTTTATCCATTCCCCTCTTATTCACTCATCATACTGATTTTCTATTATAGTAATATGCATGTGGAAGAAATAATCGAAAGGAACATTGGAAGACATCTTGCCTGATCTCTCCTATGAGATGAACAAACAAAGGTCCAGAGAGATGAGTGATGCACAGTGTTATTATTGTTCAGATTTTTGGTCATGGCTGACACTTCATGACCCCATTTGGAATTTTCTTAGCAAAGATACTAAACTGGTTTGCCATTTCCTTCTCTATCTTATTTTATACAGGAGGAAACTGAGGCAAGCAGGGCTAGGTGATGACAGGAATAACACAGCTAGTAAATGTCCGAGGGTGGATTTGAACTCAGGTCTTTTTGACTCTAGACCCAGTGCTCTATGGCACCTCCTCATTGACCTAAAGTGCAGAGCTGGAATTCAAGCCCAACTCCTCTAAATCCAAACCCAGTCCTCTTATTTCTACTAAACTGAACCTCTCCTATCTCCTCTGCTAGACAACTCCTTGAGGATAGAAGGTTGGCCAATTTTTGTATCTCCTTGAATGCAAAACAGAGTGCTTTGTACAATTTGTAATTGATTTAGAAGCTACATTGTTAAGTGAACATTAGCTGCTTGTATGGCCTTGGGCAAGTCATAGCAATTACACCTCTCAGAGGGTAAAGACCATCTGTATAAAGAGGGAGTTAGACTAGATGGTCTCTGAGTCCATTTCTAGTTCTGTATCTTTGATCCTGTGATCCAATAAATATCCAAGGTGGTTTTGAGCATCAAAAATTGTCTTTTTTGTAAAGAGATTGGTTGGGGTTTGCACCAGTTGTTTTACTGAAATCTTAAGATTTAGAAAAAAAATAATTTGAAGGAAGATGTATCTTGGAGAAGCTCATCTCTGGGGCCATTTGTTAAATGTATTCCTGTGCTTGATTGCATTGCAGGTGTATGTTGTAGCTGCTTCTCAACCACTTTGAATTCGCAAGGATTTTTTGAAGTTGCATCATCATTCAGTAATTTTGCATAACTGAACAGTGCTAGAGCATGCATAACTTGGTATTTTAAGATAGTGTTTAACATTTATTTTCTGGATCTTCCTCCTCCTGCCCCTCACGCTTCATAATGAAAAAAAAAATCTTCGTTTTAACTTTATTACCTTCAACTTTATTATTTTTGCTTTTCTTTTATTCCATCCACACATCGTGAAGTAAAAAATAAATTCAGATTGTTACTTTCTGTTTTGAGAGATATTCTGAAACTTAAAAAAAATCCATCTTAATTAATCAATATGTTTAAAAAATGGGGAATCCTGGTTAATTAAATTCCTAGCTAAGTAAAGGTTAAACATAAAATGCTTTTTAGGTTAGAGAGAAATAATAAAATTTGAATCAGAAACAACTTGGAATGAAATCATGCCTCCTAATATTTATTAGCTATGATACTATTAGCAAGTCACTTCATCATGATAAACCTCAGTTTTCTCATCTGTAAAATGGGAATAATACAACTTATAGTATGCGCTTCATAAAGCTGTTGTAAAGTATATGTATGTAGTTTTTGAGTTGTCCAGCGCTTCATGACCTCATTTGACATTTTCTTAGCAAAGATACTGAAGTTATTTGCCATTTCCTTCTCCAGCTCATTTAATAGATGAGGAAATTGAAGCAAACAGAATTAAATGATTTGTCCAGGGTCACACAGTCGCGATGTCTGAGGACAGATTTGAAATCAGGTCTCCCTGACTCTAAGCCAGGTGCCCTATCCACTATGCCATCTAGTTGCCCCTGTTGTTAAGATAAAATGAGAAAATAGATATTATACAAAAGTATTATACAAACATATATGCAACATATGGAAATCAGTAATTAGAATTTTTGCTTAGTTTTATGTAGCCCTCACAGTTCTTAAAAGGATTAGTTGACTTTGCTGCCTTATTAAACAGAATATAGGATAGAGAACTTCGTTTGTCTGTTGATTATTGAAAATCTTGTAGCCCCAGGAGAATCATTCCAAGCATCAGCATTTGCTATACTGTCCATGTAAGGGAAGGTGAATAAGAAGATTTGCATTGTGTGTGTTCTAGTAAATCCTTGTCACTTGCATATTTCAAACTGATGCCTCTAGCATTAGCATTATATTCAATTCTGTTTTTAGCTTGTTTGGGTTCTTAGCATCTTAGACCATGGAGACAGCTAAAATTGTTTTATTTCTTGAGCATTATTTCTATCTTAGAAAGATAGGAGAGCTTGTGAGGGTTGGAGAAAAATGCAAATATCTATCACATGATTCATTTACTTATTTCTAATGCAATGATACTTTCTGAGTATATTTGTAGATCAGTGATAAGGAAAAAAATCTGTCAACTGAAAATAAAAGAAAAACATAATCTTGCTCAAAATGAGAAGATCTGGGTTTGAATATTAGATCTGATATTCTACCTCTCTGACTTTGAATAAGTGTTCTGTGTTCCTTAGTTTCCTCTTCTCCAAAAACGAGGCCATGGAGGGACAACTAAGTAGCACAGAGGATAATGTGGCAGAATTGGAGTCAAGAGAACCTGGGATCAAATCTGGTCTCAGACACTTCCTCATCAAGTGACCCAGGGCAAGTCACTAAACAGCACTTGCCTAGCCCTTGCTGCCTTACTGTCTCAGAATTGTTACTAAAAAAGGAGGTAAAGGTTTTAAAAAAAAGGCAATTGGACTAGTTCAAAGAATCAGACATTTTGATTTGGATGGTATCTTCAGAAACATTTGATCTACAACCTCTTCGTTTTTAAAGATGAGAAAACTAAAGCCCAAAGAGAGTAAGAGATTTGCTTAGTATCACACAGAGAGTAAAAAGCATATCCATCATTCAGACTCAGGTTCCTTGACTTATTTCCTTTGCTACTACTGCATCTTTTCTATATAATGTTTATCTTTAATGTTCCCTCCAGAGATGAAATCCTTTGAAAATACATTGTTTTAGAGCAGTGATTCCCAAAGTGAGCGCCACCGCCCCCTGGTGGGTGCTGTAGCAATCCAGAGAAGTGGTGATGGCCAAAGGTGCATTTATCTTTTCTAGTAATTTCTATTAAAAATTTTTTTTAAATAAATTTCCAGGGGACTAAGTAATATCTTTTCTGGAAAGGGGGCGATAGGCCAAAAAAGTTTAGGAACCACTGCTTTAGAGTGACATATTCAGGCAGGCAATAAAGTGTCATAGAAAGATCACTGGATTTGAAGTAACAAACCTTAATTTCAGATCTTGGTTCTCTAATCCACATGATCTTGGGCAAAGCAATTAACCTCTTTGGGCTACATAGGGTCACTGAATCATTTCTCATTTATAAAATTACAATGTTGGACTGGATTGAGGGTCTTCCCCAAAGCTCTGAAGATTTTAGAAAGTGTTATTATTTTGACAATTATTTTAATATAACTGTCTTCTCTTATAATTCTCTGTGTTTTATCTTGGCTATTTAATAACAGTATTTAGAGAAAGGGTTCATACATTTCACCATAGTAATAAAAAGGGCTCCATGACATGAAAAAGACAAAAGCTCTTGACTAGATGATTTCTAAGGTTTCCTCTTGTTTCAAACTTATGAATCTACAAGGAGCTTTCTAGCACTAGATCCTCTGATCTATCACAACCAGAATCATTTTCAATGGTACTTGCTTTATTTCCAAATGTTGCAGCCAGGTTCTGCCAGAGACCAAAAAACACTGGGACCCTAGCAACCATAGTTTTCTTCATAATGACATTTCTCATATGCCCACAGTTTCATCTCTTTGGGGTTGAGTAAAATATACCTTTTCAAAAGCCTTTAAAAGATTAAATAAGTTCCTCAATCTCATCATGTCAAAGAATAACCATAAAAAGAGTTAAAGAAAAATTACCCCCAAATCATGTTGTATCCGTTGTAACTCTCGAGTCATAGGATTTCATTTTAAGATCTAGAAAGAAGACCTTTAAAAGGGAAAAGTCTTATCACTCCTGCTTAAGAGAGGCAAAAGGAGGCAGGTGCTGAATTTATGGAAAGAACAGAAGTGTTAGTTGCACGGGCAAAGTGCCAACAAGTTGATTAGATCGCAGTCTTTTACAATATAATTGCCATTTCAATTGGGCTGTATTCTCCACTTGTCATTATCCTGTGGACCATCGCTGTGTAAGGCTTCCAGGCACTGAGGAATAGCTCTATTTCTAGCCAGAAGCAGCTGATTAGTAATGACCCTGCCATGGAAACACTTCCTGATCAAGAGAGTCTTGATGAAGGGCATGAGAAAAACCTGTTCTGGAAGACCATGAAATGCAGGCTTTTGTCAAAGATACTTTCAGAAACTTCTATGGGCAGAGGTCATAATGATGCAACTATCTCAGACAGAGAAGTTCCTCTTCTATTGTGAGTTTGAGAATTTGCCTCCAGAAAAGAACACTCTAGGGCAATGATGGCAAACCTTTTAGACACTGAATTCCTAAACTGCAACCCTTACTCTGCGCACAAGCTCCCTACCCCCACCCCAAACTTATCCCAGATAGCTGGGAGGAGGAAGCTCTCCTATTGGGCTGTCAGGCAGAGGGAAGAGTGACGTGAGAAATGTCCTCAGGCCCGTGTGAAGAGGGGGAAGGGAACAGTCCCCTCTGGCATGCTTCGGCACATGTGCCATAGGTTCACCAATATGGCTCTAGGGTTTGTTGTTCTCTCCTACAAGTTAAAAAAAAAAAAAGAATGTGGTATAGTAGAAAGAGTGTTGCATTTGGAATCAACAGGCTGGTATTCAAATCTTGGTCTGTTGTGGAACTTTGGGCAAGTCTCTATTTTTGGAGTTACAGTGGAATTTTTTTGTTTTAAATTTTTTCAGTTACAAATTCTCTCCCTACTCCTAACCCTTTCTTTACCCAAAGAAAAGGCAAGAAAAATAAACTCATTACAAATTTACATAATTGTACAAAACAGATTTTCACATTAACTATGCCCCTCCCCAAAGAAGAAAAAAAAAAGAAAAAATAATCAATCTACATTTAGTCTATCAGCTCTCTATCCAAATATGGATAACTTGTTTTATCATGAATCTTTTGGAATTAAGAGGTCATTTTATTGATCAGTTACTAAATCTTTATAACTCGATTATCTTTATAAATTGTTGTTACGATATAGATTGTTACTTTGGTTCTGCTTGCTTCACTTGGCTTTAGTTCATACAGATCTTTTCATTTTTTTTTCTGAAACCATCCCCTTTATCATTCCATATAGCATAAAAACATACATTTACATAAAAGCACTATCACATTCGCATGCCACAACTTGTTCACCCAGGCACCAATTAAGGAGCATCTCCTTAGTTTACCAATTCTTTGCCACAACAAAAAATGTTGCTATAAATATTTCTGTACATATGGATTCTTTTCTTTTTCCTTTGATCTCTGTTGGGTATAGTCCTAGTAGTGGTATTTCTGGGTCAAAGGGGAAGGACACTTTAATAGTTTTGGGGGCCGATTAATTTTAACAGCATTTTTTTTCATCCTTACCTTCTCTCTGAAGCAAAAGAAGAATGGCATATGACTAACAAAGTAAATGACTTGTCCAGGGCCACATAACTAAGAAGTATCAGAGGCCAGATTTGAATCTGAAGTCTCCCGACTTCAAGCATGGTGCTCTGGTGCTCTATCTATTGTACTATCTAACTGCCACCTAAGCTTGATGTCTTAACTTCCAACTCTTAAGAATCTGTGAGAGTACTTTATTCTTTCCCAATTTAGAAGAGAAGGGACAATTCTAATAGAGGGAAAAAATGGATTTCTGACTTCCTTTATCATCCTCCTTGTGATTTTCCCATATATCAGTTTTCTCACCTGTAAAATGTAAACATTGGATTCTCTCAGGTCATTCCCAAATTCTGAAGTCTTTGAGCCAGGTCATGAGTTTTGGCTTTCTTAAACATTTAGGAAATGCACTAAATTAACTGAGGAAAATATTGGAAGAGGCTATCAGGCATAATATTTCCATACTTAGCTGGCCCAGAACTCAGCCCTTCAGAGGATGATGCTTCTAAGATATGCAGGTCCTCTCAGAAGAGGCTTCACATCCCACAATAGAAAAGAAAACTACCTCAAATATTACCCTCTCTCCCAACATCAATTGTTAAATCTATAAAAGGTAATCTACAGTGGATTAATTTAGGCCACATGAGAAAAAAAATGGGCAGAGTAACTATTATCTAGACTCCAAAATGAAGGAAACCAAAAACCAAAAAACAAGAAAAGAAAATGAAGGAAACCATGTCATTCAACATTTTCCACACAGTTGCCAAAGTGATTGATCTAAAGCACATGTTGGCCATGCTCCTTTTCTGCTCAGTAAGATTTAGTAGCTTCCTGGTACTGGTCTGATTAAATAGGCAGCTAGATGGTTCAGGGGATGGAGTACAGAGCCTAGGGTCAAATTCAAATCTGCCCTCGAGATGGAACCTTGGATGAGTCATTTAACTCTGTTTACCAATTTCTTTAACTCTAAAATGGGGATACATAACAGCCCTCTCCCACCATGGTTGTTGTAAGTATCTGGTGAGACAATATTACTTAAGTGTTTAGCATACAGAGTAGAGTAGATGCTTGATAAATGCTTCCTCCCTCCTTTATTTAATTTTTTAAAAATTCCTACCTTCTGTCTTAGAATCAATACTAAGTATCAGTTTCAAGGCAGAAGCTGGATAAGCTAAAAATGTTGGGGTTAAGTGACTCAAGCTGAGCCATATAGCTAGGAAATAACTGAGGTCAAATTCGAACCCAAGAACTCCCATCTCCAGGCTTTCTAGCCACTAAGCCACCTAGATGTCTGCTCCCTTCCTTTTGACCTTTATTTCCTGAATTGTAAAATGAGAATTAATAGCAGCACTCATCTCACAGAGCTATTTTGAGGTTCAAATGAAGATAAAGTGCATAAAGCATTTTGCAAATCTTGAAGAGATTATATAAATGTGCGCAACTGGTGTTATACTTTATAGTGTGTGGAGTGAGCATTTCAGATACATGCCAGACTCTCGCATTGCCTACTCTCAGGATCATAATTACATATTTTAATTCATATTGCAGAGCCAGTAGACTATAAGCTATCTGAAAGCGTTGTACCTTTTCATTTTTTTTATCTTTGAATCCCCAGTACCTGGCACATAGTAGGCACTTTAAATTATTTTGTGTAATTGAAGTGATATACAAAAGAAATGTTTAAGAGACTGCTGACAAACAACATGCAGACATTTGCCAATAAGAGTTTACATTTCTTTTTTTTTTTTTTTAGATTTTTTTTTTAAACCCTTGTACTTTGGTGTATTGTCTCATAGGTGGAAGATTGGTAAGGGTGGGCAATGGGGGTCAAGTGACTTGCCCAGGGTCACACAGCTGGGAAGTGGCTGAGGCCAGGTTTGAACCTAGGACCTCCTGTCTCTAGGCCTGACTCTCACTCCACTGAGCTACCCAGCTGCCCCTACATTTCTTTTGTTTAAGGTTTAAGAAGTATTTTCCTCATAACAAAATTATATGACAAATAGTTCAACAGTCATTATAGTCTAGCTGGCGGCTCAGTAGCTAGAGCCCTGGGACTAATCTGAGGGAGACCTGTGTTCAAATACAGCCCTCAGATACTAGTTGGCAACTCAATTTCTTCTTGCCTCCATTTCCTCAACTATAAAATGGAAATAATATTAACAGTTAACTCCCAGGGTTATTGTGAGGATCAAATGATATAACATTTGTAAAAAGCATTTAATATGTTACCTAGAATATAGTAGGTGCTATAGGAATTCTTAATCCTTCCTTCTCATTTTATAGATGAAGAAACTGAGACTCAAAGAGGGAGGTTGATTTTCCCAGCATCACACAACTAGTAAATGTCAGATCCAGGATTCAAACTTTGGTCTTTTACATCTTTGCCTAGTGTTCTAATCTCTGTGGCACGTTGCTTCTATTTCCTATGTCCATAGTCACATTAAGTGACTATTAATAACCCATTTGTATCTCCTTATTTGTAGTGAAGAAAACATAAAAATGATAGTTCATACTTTAATTTGTGATAAGGAAGGGTTCTTGGGTAGAAAGTAAGATACCAAAATCTGAAAAGGCCTCCTTTAGGATGTTAAAAAAAAAAAGCAAAAGGCATAAAATAATAGATTTATAGATGTTGATAACATTTATTTTTAAGTCATCCATATTTCCCATTCTCTCCATCCCCTATCCCCTCCTAGGAGCCAGAGCTCACAACGAAAAAATAAAAGCCAAGTCCAGGGTTCATGAGTGAAACACTCCATGCATCACTAGACCTTTAAAATATGTTTGTTGCTTTTGTTGAGCATTTTCTTAAAGAGAAAATGATACCTGAAAATAGGAGGAAATGGAGCTAATTGAAAGCCTAATTGCAAAACATCTTTATGAGATTTCTGAAGATTAGGAATGAAAAGGAAAGCTATTAATAAAAATACTTTTGCTTTTCAAAAATAATAGAGCTTAATATGTGATCTTTACTTTGAATGTTTTCCTTACTCATGCGTGTTTTGGCATGGATCATCTGCACATGTTATTCTTTGGAATTATGGGTCAAAAGAGCACAGCTGGCTCCTGGGCAACAACAGTCTTAAAGAAAACTTTTTATTCCTGCTGAGAGGTTTGTCATCTTAGACTCTTTCAAACAGAAGATGAATGACCTACACCCTTTGAAAGGAATTTCTTCATCAGTCTCATTGGATCATAGCGATGAAGCTCTACATTTCCCAAGAGATTTGGTATTGATTTTAACTAAGTACTAATTTACCAGAGTTCTAGGACATGACTGGCTGTTTTGATGATTTCATTGAAAAAAGAGGGAAAACAGTTGTACAATTATTTGTCAGGAGAAAGAAAAGGAAAGATTACAGTGCTACTGAAGACGAGGACAAGCAAGGGGATAAACAGGCAAAATCTCCACCAAGGAGTTCCTTGAAAGCCAAGATTCCTAAAAAGTGAGTGGACTACAGAGAAGCCTTTCCTCTTTATATCATCTCTGTACCATCTTTGTGGTACTGATGCTTCCATATTTGAAGAAGGCTATTTAAAAAAGAAAAAACCAATAACCTTACTTTCTGTCTAAACAAGGCAAAATAGTGGTAAGGCAGTTGGGGTTAAGTGACTTACTTGGGGTCACACAGCTTAGGAAACATCTGAGGCCATATTTGAACCCAGGACTAGGCCTGGCTCTCTATCCATTAAGTCACCTAGCTGCCCTGAGGAAGGGTATTAATAAGCAAGGAAGCAGCTAAGAGAGGAAGGAGTGTGGTGAAGGGCTCAAGATCACAGGAGATTTCTTCTTCTTTTTTAATAAAAGTTGGTGGAGTAGAGAAGACTTTAGGGTAGCTAGGTAGCAAAATGGATATTGGCTGTCCTGGAATCAGGAAGACTCATCTTCCTGAGTTCAAATCTGGCCAAAAATATTTACGAATTGTATAATTCTGGTCAAGTCACTTAACCCTGTTTGCCTCAGTTTCTTCATCTGGAAAATGAGCGGGAGAAAGGCACGGCATGGGGTCAGGAAGAGTCAGATATGACTGAAATGACAACAACAACAAAAGAGATTTCAAAAGGCATAACTTTCTTGATATATTTAAAAGGCTGTCACATGAAAAAAGCATTAAATTTGTTTTATCTCAGTGAGAAATATAGTTGGAATTTGTGTTAGAAGCAAGATTTAAACTCAGGTCATTGTGGCTCCCTATCACCTCTAAGGGACCAGCTAGGTAGTACAGTGAATATTGACCCTGGAGGCAGACTGTCTTTTACATTTCTTCTTATTTCCAGTTCTTTCTTTTTTTATTTTCTTTTTTTTTCTTATTTCCAGTTCTTAGCACAGTTTTTGGCACATAGTAGGAACTTAATAAATGATTATTGACTTGATTGTGGCTTCAAGGCCTGTTCTCTTTTTGATCTATCATGTTGCCTCGTAATTAATTAAATCTATCTCAAAGCAGCACAAACTTCATTTGCACATAATGGGTTCTATCCCACTAGAGATATTATGGTAAAGAATGGGTATATGTCAGGCATGTTGCAGAAGAGATTATTGTTTAAATGCAGGTCATAGGGGGTTTCTGAGGTCTACCATTCTGTGTCCCTATTCCTAGAAATGGCCAAGAAAGAAAAAAGATAATATTCCGTTCTAAAATGGTTTAAACCTTATACTATCTAAAATTAGGTATTAGGATTAGGCCAGAGAACCTCTCAATAGCCATATTTTCAGGATTCTGGATTTTGGAAGCAATGAATTGATAGAATTGTAGATTTATATCAGGGAGGGACCGTGGAGGCAATCAAGTCCAGTCCCTTCATTTTTGTAGATAATAAAAACAGAGCCAAAGAGAGGTTGACTTCCTGAGGGTCCCTGACCTAATAATATACATCTGTCCACTCTATAACTACCTCTTAACACTGGTTGCATTGATTCTTCCTGGATATCATGAGGAAGACTGTCTACTTTCAGAGGGTTTGAGAAATGGCAGATGGGAATTTCTGTTCTTCAAGCATAGGAAAATTCTGTAGGTTCTCTATAGTGATGCAGAAATTTGCTATTTAGGGAAGTTTAGAATTACTTCAGCCTTTGGGAATAAGAGAACAGTCTGAAGCCTATATCCTTGTAAAGTCTCACTTTAACCTTCAACTTTGCAATTGAGACATCATCTTTCTTCCCTTTTCCCTCTTCCCATCCCCCCTAAAACCTAAAGCTTATTTGTTTTCTTTCTACAACCACTAGAAGGCGACATTGGCGATTAGTAGCATGCTGCCCTCAATTTTTCAAAGCTTCAAGGTTAAACTTTCAGTTTCTTTCTAATCTAAGATCCAGTAAAGTGCAGCAAGGCACAATTGTAATTTCAAATTCACTTTTGCCAGCAAGTAAAAATTCCTAAATATATGTTCCATAGGAATGGGAACCAAGCATATTTGTCCTTGAGGATAAACTGCTCCATTAATGTATTCCTTAAAGCAAAAGCTAGGAACTACTTAATAATTTCTCTTTTTAAAAAGTTATCTTAACCAAGAGAGAAGGAAGGATTTTAACGACAATGAGCATTCCAAGTGGCAGTTAAGGTGATGTGAAAGGAAAAATGTTGGGTCTGAAGTCAGGAGACTTCAATGATTTAAATTATAGTGTCTATAATTAATGACCAATGTTTCTAAGCCTTATTTTCCACATTTCTAAAATGGGGTGATCATTACTTCCATTTGCCTACTTCGTAGCATTGTTGTAGAGAGAGAACATTTTAAAACACTCTATGAATGAATGACTAAAAAATCATTTATTGAGCACTTAATCTAGTGTATACCAAACACTGGTGATGCAAATAGAAAAGAAAAATCATCCCTAATTTTAAGAGAGACAAAGCAGGCTAGATGGAAAGACCTGGTACTCACTAAAGTGACATAATAGATTGCAAAGTCTAGAAGTCCTTAGGGTAGAGCAGGATGTCAGATGGCAGTGTCTGGGGATCTGGAGGATGTAGCAGAAGGGAAACTAGAAAGCCTTGGTGAAGACTAGGGGACAGTGTCAGGCCAGATGTTTAGACTTGGCCTAACACACAGACTTCAGATTTCTATAATGAAAAGAACACAGTAGAGTTAGAATCAGTCAGACCTGATTTCAAAGCCTGCCTCAGATAACTTTCTAGCCAAATAAGCCTGGATAAGTCACTTGATCTCAGTCTATTTCCTCATCTTTATACGTGGGGGTGGGGGGAGGGCAGGGGAAGGGGGAATAACAACTTCATAGGGTTGTTGTGAGGATCAAATAAGATAACACGTAAAGTACTTGCAAGCCGTTAGAACAACCAATAGGACCTCGGTTTTTGTTATTATTATATTTAGTAGTAGTAATCATCATCATCATCATAGTAATTGTAGTAATTGTACTAGTAATCATAGCAGTCATAGCAGTATCTTTAGTAGTTCTAGGATTAATCATTTTAGTTTTTGGTGCAGTAGTAGTCATAACAATAGATGTGAAAGTGATAGTAGCAATTATAATATTAATAGGAATCTGAGTTATTGTGGATATCCTTTTTTTTTAAAAAGAGAGGACCTCATCCATTTCCATGGTTTTGTGTACAATCTGTCCCCAATGCCCAGAATATGCTCTATCTTTTCCACTTTGAGGAATTCCTTGTTTTTTCAAAGACTCAGCTCAACATGGCATGAGTATTAATGAACATACAAGAAAATTAAATGAAAACTAGATCATGGACCTTTCATAGACATGGATGGGAGCAGGATGATTTGTGAATTATTTACCAAACAAGGAATAGAGACAATCATAAAAGTTAAAATGGATAATTTTACATGAAATTGAAAACCTTTTACACAAACAAAACACATGCAACTAGGATAAAAAGGGAAGGATTTGAGTGGGAAAATTTGCATTTAATATCCTTGGTTAGCTTCTAATATCCAAGATATGCTTAAAAAACTAAGAAATATATAAGATCAAAATTCATTCCCCAATAGATAAGTGATCAAAAGATATGAAAAGCTGTCCTCAAATGAAGAATTAATGACTATTAATAAACATGAATCATTCTCCATGTTACTAATAACATGACTTGCAAAAACAAAACAAAAACCAAAAACTCTCCCTAAGGTTTGAGCTCACACTCAGGAAATTAGTAATAACAAAAAATGGAAAGTCATGTTAGAAAAATGGAAATAATGTTGAAGGGGTTACAAAAAGATAACCACACTACTACATTGTTGATGATAATGAGAATTGATATTACCATTGTGGAAAACAATTTGAAATTATTCAAAGAAATGATTAAAATGGACATATCACTTGACCCAGAAATTCCAACTACTAGATTTTTATTCCAAGGAAATCAATCTACATTCATAAGCCATTTTTGTAATAAGTCTCTGATCTTTGAATTCCTGATAATATAGTTCAGTCATACAGTTGATCATCATACATTATTGTTGTTACTGTGTATAATCTCCCAGTTCTGCTCACTTCATTTTATATCACTTCTTATAAGTCTTTCAGTTACAATCATACACCACAACTTATCCAACCATTTCCCAATTGATGGACATCCCTTCAGTTTCTAGTTTTTTTTGCCACCACAAAAAGAAATGCTGGACATAATTTTGTACAAGTATATCCTTTCCCCCTATTTTTGATGTCTTTTGGACATAGACCTAATAGTAATATTGGTCAGTCAATCCTTCACTTTATTCTCACTACCTCCTCTTCCCCTTCTTAACAAAGAATATTTTAAAATTATATATAGAATGTCAAATCTGGAAGGCACTTTAAAGATCTTTGAACTTAATTGCCTCATTTTATAGATGAGAAAATTGAGGTCCAGAAAAATGAAGGACTTATTGAAAGCTAGCTATTTAGTGAACTGAATTTAGGGTCCAAGTCTTCTGACATGTTTGCTTAAAGATTTTTCTATGGCTAGAAGTTGGGGGTAGGAAAGAGGGCAATCGGGTGGAAGGAAAGAAGCCTAAGGATTAGGACTGCACCTGAGATTTCAGTGGTATAGGGAACTCTCAGATGAGGAAACTTCTACCAGTCCAAGTCACTACCTTCTCTGCAATTTCTCTTACAGCCTTAGAGAGCTGTCTAGAGCAACAAGAGATTAAATGACTTGACTAGGGTCACACTGGCAGAAATAGGTCTGGAACCCAGATCTTCTTGTCTTAGGTTTTGCTACAGTAGGTTAAACTTTGGGCTAGTTCTGTCCAAATTCCACTCTTGCCTCTACAGTTTTGTTTTTTATTCTATTTTCTTCACATATAGCTTCCCCTCCCCCAGATTAGTCTTTTCCTTATAGAATTCCACCTCCTAGTAGAGAATATTCAGGGAAATGAATCTCTAACTAGTAGAATGTGTGAGAAAACTATTCTTTAATGTGGATCATTAAGCCATTACTATGATTATGATTCTCTTGACCTACTGCAGACAGTGGCCCAGGATTCTTCTAAGCAGCAAAACCCTCGAGTCAGCATAATTCAGAGCCCTGTAAACTGTCTCCTGACCCTCTTCTTTTCTTTACAAGTGGCTCAGCGCCCCCTTGGGCCTCAGTAAAACAGAAACTCAATGGGTTGGCACAGTCCAGGGCAATAATTCAAATTTGCTAACAATTTTGTCAGATTTTCCTGTATTTTAATAAGAAAAAAAATGAAGAATGCGGTAAATGTTCCTTTCTACTCTTACTGAATACAATTACCACCACAAGGAAAATAATTTTAAATTGTTATTATTCAATTCTTCTTTGGATGGCTATTATGGTGAAATTACCCTTTCTAAGTATTAAAGAGAAGCAGGAAGGAATATTGTTGCATTTGCAAGCATTTTCATTATTCATTAAAAATTGTAGTAAAGTATAAACTAGGAAGGGATCCAAATATGGCTCATGGATTTAAAATAGAAAGGAACCATTAAGGTCGTTTACTTCTCTTCATTTTATAGGAGAGGAAACTGAGTTCTGTAGCTAGCAGGGACTCTGGATGGATCTCTGAACCAAGAACAAGAAAAACAAGTTCAAGTTCTATCTCAGACACAGACACACTTAACAAGTGAGTGATCAGGAGCATTGAAGGAAGGAGCAAAATATTTATTATGTACCTACTATGTGTCAGGCACTGTGCTAAGTAACTTTCAAAATATTATCTTATTTGATCCTTTCAAAACCTCGAGAAGTAAGTGCTACTATTTAACAAGTAAGAAAAATAAGGTAAATTTTCAATTAACACAGTGAATAGAGTGGTGAGCTCTTCTTTGTCAGAAAAACCAGAGTTCAGATTTGACCTCAGAAACATATTAGTTATATGACCCTGGGCCAGGTCACTTAATATTTGCTTCAATTTCCTAGTCCTTACCACTCTTCTGCCTTGGAAGTGATACTCAATATTACTTCTAAGACAGAAGGTAAAGGTTTAATAAAGATAGATAGATAGATAGATAGATAGATAGATAGATAGATAGATAGATAGATAGATAAACATATATAATTTCATATGGTCCTCACAACAATTCTGGAAAGTAGATGCTTTTACTCCCAATTTACAGATGAGGAAACTGAGGTAGAGAAATTAAGTAATTTACTCAGGAGCACACAACTATGTAAATATCTGAAGCCAGATTTGATCTCAGGTCTTCTTGTCTCCAGGCCTAGAACTCTAACTACTGTACACCTTTAGCTTCCAATGTTAAATGAAAAAGAAAAAAAGTGTCAGAAAGTCACAAGAGAAGTACTATAAAAATGATATTTTTTCAAGGCTATAAAGAAAAATATTTTTCCCATTTTAATGTAAATTTGCATTCCTATCACTTTCTCTCATATTGCTGTATCTATCATTAAGATGCCAACTCCTGGAGTGCAAGAACTGAGATTATCTCAATTTCATATTTATATCCTCAGGGTCTGGAATAGTCTGTGACAAACAGTAAGCATTTGCTAAAGGCTTTTTTAAAATTTATTTACAATTTGACTAATTCTAGAACAGATTTCAGTTTTGTTTTTTCAGACTTTGGATCTTTGCTTCTTTATTGGTTCATATGCATACAGTATTTGTTATCATGAATTCCAGTGTATGTATGAGTCAAAAGTATTTATTAAGCCCTTACTATGAACCAGGCACCATGAAAAATGCTAAGGATTCAATGAATTAAAGAAACACAATCCCTGCTCTCAAGGATCTCATATTGATATGGGAGAGACAATAGCTAAACAACTAGATACATACATACATACAAGGCAGAAAATGGGTAATCTGCAAGAGACGAAGACTCTAAACTGGTTGAAGTGGAAGAGATTTTCTATATAAAGTGAAATTTTAAGCTGAGTCTGTGGCAGTTAGGTGGTATAGTATATAGAGTGCTGAAGTCTGGAAGACTCATCTTCCTGAATTTAAATCTGGCCTCAGAAACTTACTAGCTATGGGAATTCTGGACAAATCATTTGGCTCTGCTTTCCTCAGTTTCCTTATCTGTAAAATAGTAATATTTAAGATCCAAGTATCATTATTATGAGTGATATATAAATATTATTGTCATTGAGTCCTTTTAGTTGTGTCCAACTCTTTGTGACCCTATCTGGGGTTTTCTTGGCAAAGATACTATGGGTGTGGCTTGTCATTTCCTTCTCCAGCTCATTTTACAGATGAGGAAACTGAGGCAAAGAGGGTAAAGTGACTTGCTTAGGGATATACAGTATATGTATGAGAACAGATTTTTAACTCGGGTCTTCCTGACTTTAGAGCCAGTGCTCTAACTACTATTCTACTTTGCAGTCCTGATGTATAAATATCATATGTTTTGGGGATGTATTATTTTTTGAATAGATTGTGTAGATAGGAAATGCATTATATGGGGGCTCAAAAATTCGAGTGATGTTTGGGTATCTTTCCCATCAATAGTGTTACCCCTAGCACCCTACAAGCAGTGATCTATCACTAGACACTTAAGCCTATTAAAAGGAAAACAGATTGGAGTGAGCCAGCTGAACCAGAGAAAAAGGAGAGATATAGCTTGTCGTTGCCTAGCATCTAGACCTAATATCCAGGAAAAGGACAACATGAATACACATTTTATTACACTTGAAAGTGTTTCTAATCCCACTTTGTAACCTCATCTTAACATGGCTTTTACCCTTTTAAATCTGCATCCCTATTTATTAATAATCTGTATACATGTATTACTATGTGAATACATTACATACATTATAGACCTTTTAAAATAATTTGGGTATAGTTGTATTTTAAAGGCATGAACTCCTATTTTTGCTCTCATTGAAATGCTTTTACTATAATATCAAGAGAAATGTAATTGAATATGTTTTATCATTTTTAACATCAATTGAACACTCTGCGATGCAATCATTTAAAGTCTGCTTTTAAGTTCAATTTTTGTTTTTCTTTTTTGATGCTTAGTTTTAATATTTGCCATAGCTATGTATCACAAAAATACATAGACATAAATGAACAAAATATATATCATTATATTCATTTTTCAAACCCATCCATAAATTATGCAAAGATTTTCATTGGAATTCTTCTAGTAATTTTCTGTCTTTCCTGACATTAATCACTTGTTCCCATGAACTAATAAAGAAAGGATGATTTACATATATATATATATGTATATACATATATATATATTTAACAAACAAGGTCAAACTCCACTGAAATTATTCTTTTGAAAGATACTTAAGCAGGCTTGAAAATTCTGTTTGGTCTCAGATACTAAGCTGTGTGGACCTGGGCAAGCCACTTTAGTTTCCTCATCTGTAAAAGGAGCTGGAGAAGGAAATGGCAAACTACTTCAATATATTTGCCAAGAAAACCCCAAATGGAGCTGTGAAGAGTCAGACATGACTGAAAAATGATCAAACACCAACAATGACAAAAAAGGCACAATACACTCTTAGGGTGAGGTTCAACATTAATAATAACAGATGTAAATGCTTCTTTAAAATAATTTGATTGCTAATTTGTATCTTGGACTTTTTATCATATCTAATTAGATCATCCTCATTGTTACCTTGTAATGCAACTGACAGAAAGCATGTAAGAATGGAAGCACCAGATGTGTCTGCCATTTTCTTCTTATTCACTTAGGTCCTCATTGGAATTACCTTCAATCCACATTTTCTTTGCAGAACTCTTTATAAGGGATGCATCTATTCTTTGGAGGTTTGTTTGTTCATTTAAAACTAGATGATATAGGGGCAGCTGGGTAGCTCAGTGGACTGAGAGCCAGGCCTAGGGACCGGAGGTCCTAGGTTCAAATCTGGCCTCAGACACTTCCCAGCTGTATGACCCTGGGCAAGTCACTTGACCCCCATTGCCCACCCTTACCACTCTTCCACCAAGGAGCCAATACACAGAATTTAAGGGTTTAAAAAATAATAATAATAAAACTAGATGATATAATTTGGAAATCCATTTAGCCAGGTGGAAATTGTGATATGAAAGCAAACAGAAGGTATCACAGTCAGCACTTTCTCGTTGTTCAGTTCTCACTCTTCCCTGAGTTACAGGCATACTGTATATAATAACGCATACAATTGATTTTTGCCCATCTGACAGAGAACATATGGGGCAACAAGCTTCATCTATTTATTAAATGTTAGAGTTTAATGCCTCTCATATTTTTATATTAAAATTGATTAGATATTTTCTTATTTTCTTTCTGTATCTCAAAGGAGAGTCTCAGGCACCCAACTTTGCAGACCTTGATCTAGTTCTATCCAAATGTAAACAGGGATTACCTTCTATAAGATCCCCCTACACATGCTCATATAACCTTTGCTTAAAGATCTCCAATTAGAGGGAATTCACTACTTCCCGGGCAGCTGTTCCACATTTCAACAGCTATAATTATTAGGTTGTTTTTCCTTACATTAAGTTTATATCCACCACAGTGCCTTTTACCCATTGCTCCTAATTCTGCCTCAGGGGGGTCAAACATAAATCTAATCATTCTATCCCTGACTGCCTTTGAAATACTAGATGACAAGTTTCATAAGCCCCCTAAACCTTATCTTCCCTAGGTACTTTAGCTAATCCTAATGCCCCATCCCTGCAATCTGCCACCTGAATATTTCCAGCATTTTAATGGACTTCCTAAAGCGCACTTCCCTAAAATGAAGAGGGAAGCATATTCCCAGAGGTTAAACACTTTCCCTTTCCTCTAATCTCCATTGTCCATATCACTCATTTGGCACTTATTGCCTACTGTTGTTAATTATCTTTCCATGTGTATTTATTTCAACTCTCCAACTAAATTACAGATCTCTGGAGGAAAGGAACTGTGTTTCACGTCTTCGTATTGTATTCACTACTCTGCACATAATAAGTAGTTAATTAACATTTGTTAATAGGCCAGATAGGCTACAAGTCCCCATGGACCACCCCATTTTACTTATGGGCTGTCCTTGAAGATGTGACCCATCTCAACTATTATCCCTGGCCAAGAATAATAGTGTCTTCCTCATTACCTTTGGTTACCAAGAGATGCTTCCGATGTAGGACTAGTATATTGTTCTCAAATAATGAAACCTTCCATTGCTAATTGTCTGTAATATTAGGAGATGGCAAGAGGATCCCACAAAGCTAACTAAGCACACCTGAGACCAAGTGGAATTCGTTTTGCTAATTTTTATATCAGATAAGTCCTCCACCTATTGCTTATCATAAGAACAAAGATGAGTAGGGGCAAGTTCAAATTTTAAAGCCGACCCTAAGAAAAGAGTTATTCCCTTATGCACTTTAGAGACAGAGACTGGACTCTCTCTCTCTCTCTCTCTCTCTCTCTCTCTCTCTCTCTCTCTCTCTCTCTCTCTGTGTGTGTGTCTCTGTCTCTCTCTCTCTGTCTCTCTGTCTCTCTCTCTCTCTGTCTCTCTCTCTGTGTATTCTTTTGCCTCCTAAACCATGAGGAATGGAGTAAGGACAGATGGCTCAAATGCTTTACAATTCAGTCACCTCTAAGAAAAAGAGCAGGCACAAATATTTCACAGATAATAACAGCAATAACAGCTAATTTCCATAATGCTTTAATGTTTACAAAACACTTTCCTCACAAAATCACTATGCAATAAGTAGTACAAGGATCATTGATCTTATTTTTGAAACAGAAGAGATGTCTCTAACTATACTTATCCCCAGTGATGTGACATAAGGGTACATTAGGAGACTAGAAAGAGCCCTGGGTCTAGAGTCAGAGGACCTATGTTCAAATCCTACCTCCTATACCCACCAGCTCTGTAACCATCGAGTCACCTTATCTTTCTGGGTCTCACTTTTCCCATCTGTAAACTATGAGAGGGTTAGATCAGATGGCCTCTAAAGTCCTTTCAAGTTCTAAATTTTAGTCCTGTGTCCTCTATGTTTAAACTTTTATAAGTTGAGAGTGTAAAGGAAGGAATTTAATGATGTCCAGAATCACACCTTTAGCTCCTGACCCCTGCTAGAAGTTACCTATGCCCTGTTTCACTGGTACGGGGGGAGGGGGAGGGTGTATTCTAGAACCAGCTTGTACTGGCCCATGAGAGAAGATAGTTAAATTTTCAGTGTGAAGAACATCTCTATCTGAGAAATTGGTAAATGCTTCAAAGCAGGTTACAATTAGTTATTTTATTGATTGTCTATACTTCAAAAAGTGTTGGAGGAAATGTAAATGGTAAAAATTAAACTTAAAAGTGTGTCACTAATTTCTGGAGAGCTATTTGTTAGACATTTACCAGTTCACTTCTCTTGTAGGATTAAATGTCCCAGGACCAAAATAAAGCTTCTGAACACATCTCTATCAGCAATGTTTGAATTCTTGAAATTTCTTATGCCTTTTATACCCATTTCCCTGCAACCAGAAGAGACAGCTCTGAACTATTTCTTTCTAAATTGCCCTCTAAATTAACTGTGTGATTCCACCCTGAGTTTTACTCAAGGTTGAGGTCTTACTGAACAGATATGGATTCCTACCATATCATAGTGCAGTCCTTGGCAGTGGTTGGGGGTGGGAAATTAATAAAACCCCAAATGTTAATTTTTGTTTCCCAGTCAGGAGAAGGAAGACAGGTAGTGGAAAGTGGTAGAGTAGCACCTGAGTGAGTGAATATGTGTTATGTACAGCTATTGGTCTGATATCAACAAGCTTCATGTTTATGTCACAACTTAGATCACTTTAATAATGTAATACATACTTAACCCAAAATTTACATTAAAGTACTGTCAAAATCCCATAAAAGAAAAAAAGAAAAAGAATTCAGACTTTTTCTCTTGTACTAAGGAAGGGCCAAAAATTTTACACTGATTTTATAGATTGTGTGGGTACAGCATCCCAACCCTCATGATGTGGAAGAGATATCTCTATTTTATTTTATGCTTTCAAAATCATAATTCTGAGCTCCATGGGCTTCACTAGGTTGCCAGAGGGTTAAGAATTCCTAGTTTCAAGAGTAATAGAAAGAGGACTCAAGGAGTTTAGATTAAGTGGTTCTGAAGTACAAAAATAATGAATTAGGTTATCCTAATGAAAAGAAGACCCAAGTTCTAGTCCCAGTTCTGCTCATGAATATTTAATGTGATATTGTCCAAGCCAAAGGACTAATCTGAGTCTCACTTGATTCTTCATTGTTCTAATGCTAAGGAATAAAGGCTAGTGGAAAGTCTTAGAATTGAAGTCCAGAGGTGATTGTAAGTCTTACCTTTGAAACCTGCTAGCTTTGTGATCATAGAAAGGGGCCTCAGTTTTCTCATTTATCCATCCACCCATCTATCATCTAATTATACCTATCTTTTACTACCTATTGAATTAGAAAGCATTTCTGAATTTCTAAACTTTCTCCGCATCATCTAATGGCCTTCATGAGATGCTTGCCTGTGGCCTTCCCAAAACTCCCCCCAAATTCCCATTTAATATCTTATGCAGTCTCATGATGTATATCCAAACTGTGACTGGAAAAGTTGCAATGTGGAAAGGATAATTACACATGATATTACAAAGGAAGTCAATTAACTTGAAATAAAAACATATTTTTCCTCTCCAAGTTCACAGACTCTTTTGAAATCTGTCCATGAACATCTCAAAGGTCCATGGATCCCAAGTTAAGTACTCCTTGGTCAAAACTAGAATTGGCAAACCATAGTCTAGACAAATTGTCCAACCACCCATTTTTATATGGCCTGTGAGCTAAGGATAGTTTTTACATTTTTAAAAGCAATAACACTTTATTTTCAAATGTCAAAAAAATACTCAAGAATAGGTTGCAGGTGAGATTTGGTGCTCCATTAGTAGAATGTCCACTCCTAGTCTAAACAAACGCTACTTTCCAGTAAGATAGATAACTGATGATTTGGTCTCCCATTGTTCAATCTGGGTGTATAGGTGGTCAGAACACAAGATGGCATGATGACCCATTACCCAGAACAGAGGGCTTGGAAGAGGAGGAGTTGTGATCCTTCCATTCAAACACCAAGCTCCCTCTCCCTGGGCAAGTTTGCACACAGCCCAGTTTCAAGTATAAAGACAAAACTATTCACCTTGGAAATCCACAGTGCAACTATGTCATTCTAGAAAAGGCACACATGTGCCAGAGGATCTCCCCATGAATCTCCACAGCTGTGCATCTGGAGAAGTGGGTGTTGTCTCAAGTGCAAGGCCAAGTGCAAACAGGAAAAGTTTATTTGGATTCCAAAACGCCTATTCATGAAGCCACTGGATGTTAAAATGTGCCCAGTTGGCCTGGTTACCTGTATCTCTACCTGGAGGCCAGTGCCATAATATTAAATTTAAGATACACACACACACACACACACACACACACACACACATTCTCTGCTTTCATTAGACAAACATGGAAATGAAGGCTCAGGCCAAGGTACAGGATATGACTAGGAGAGCTCCCAGGCAAACTTATTGCAAATGAAATAAGATGCTGTGATTAAGCCCATGACGTGGCTCCCTCTGAGTCATAGGTGCTTTTATCTCAAAGGCAGAGGGAAGAGCAGTCCATGGTAGAATGGGAAAAAAAATGGGGTCTGAGGTTCTGGGTTCACATTTTTACTAACTGCTACCTCTAACACCTCAGGCAAATTTTCTGTACGTTGTTTTCTTCGTAAAATATTATATATATATATATACACATATATATNCTGTATCTCTACCTGGAGGCCAGTGCCATAATATTAAATTTAAGATACACACACACACACACACACACACACACACACATTCTCTGCTTTCATTAGACAAACATGGAAATGAAGGCTCAGGCCAAGGTACAGGATATGACTAGGAGAGCTCCCAGGCAAACTTATTGCAAATGAAATAAGATGCTGTGATTAAGCCCATGACGTGGCTCCCTCTGAGTCATAGGTGCTTTTATCTCAAAGGCAGAGGGAAGAGCAGTCCATGGTAGAATGGGGAAAAAAATGGGGTCTGAGGTTCTGGGTTCACATTTTTACTAACTGCTACCTCTAACACCTCAGGCAAATTTTCTGTACGTTGTTTTCTTCGTAAAATATTATATATATATATATATACATATATATATATATAATTAGAATTTTTAATAAAAAATATAAAATGAAAGCTAAGGGGCAAGCTCCATATATGACCTCTGAGGTCTCTTTTTGTTCTCAAACCTATGGAAAGTTATGAAAGATACCCTGACTCTGACAGAGGCACCATTCATGCTAAGGCGACTGGGTCACACAGTGGATGGAGCACCAGATCTAGAGTCAGGAAGACCTCAGTTCAGTCTGAACTCAGATACTCTCTTGGGTGATTCTGGAAAATAACTTTAGCCTCTGTATGCCTCAGTTTCCTCAATTGTTAATTGGAGATAAAGCTCCTCTCTTCACAGGATTGTTTTGGATAAAATGAAGTATTTGATGTATAACCTAGTGAAATTGCTGGTCAACTCTGGGAGGGTGGAGGGAAACAATAAGAATCATGTAACCATGGGAAAAAATTAAAAATTAAAAATTTTTAAATGAAATGAAATATTTATAAAACACTTAGCCCAATATCTGGCACACAGTAGGTGCTATATAAATGGCTACTCCCTTCCCCTTCTACTTCAATGTTTCCTTAAGTTCTTTAGACATCTCTCTACAACTACCACTAGAACTATTACACAACATCAAATGCCAGATTAGTTCAACAGAGCCCACTGATTAATAACATTCCTATTGCAAAAACATACACTACCCTTTCTGCTCTGGTAAATATTCCCATTTATATAGTAATTTTAGGTTTCTAAAGAGCAACAGCTCTGTGAAGTAGGTAGAGTAGGTATTATCCCCATTTTTGATGGTGGTGTTGAGTCATTTCAGTGGTGTCCAAACTTTTATGACTCTATTCGGTGTTTCTTGGCAAAGATACCAGAATGGTTTGCCATTTTCTTCTCCAGTTCATTTTACAAATGAAGAAACTGAGGCAAATAGGGTTAAGTGATTTGCCAAGGGTCATACAGCCAATAAGTATCTAAGATCATATTTAAGCTCAGGACATTCTTACTAGTGCTTTATCCACTGGGTCACCTAGCTGCCCTTTTTATAGATTTTTTTTATTTTATAGATTTTTTTTATAGATGAAGTAGTTGAGCTTCAGAGAAGGTCAGTGACTAACTCAGGACCACATAGCTAGTAAACACTGAGCTCAGATGATCTCATATTATAGGGTCATAGAATTTAGGACTGGAAGTTGCCTCCATTTAGTTCTATCCCTTTGTTTTCAAGTTGAAGAGACCAGACTTCAGAGAGGTGATTACCAAGAAATGACTTTTAAAATGTCACATACATAATAAATGACAGAGCAGGGTTCTGAACTCAAATCCAAATTATTTTTTCCATTACTGATCTTAATCTGTGCTCCTTTTACTACAACAAACTATATTTCTGAACCATCCCATCTCCCCTAAATGACCGTCTGAATGGAGTTTTACATTTTAAATCAACTGTGTTGGGCAGTCCCGGACTGTGATTTAACTTAAATGATATGAGCAGGTGTACTGGAAAAATGTTTAACAACTAGCTTTCTAAAAGGAAAAAAAAAGTTTGCACTCTTTATTAACATTTTTCCAGCAATTTCTCAAGTCTATAATCAGTAAAACAATAAAACAAAAAAATAATTAAACAATAAATAATGAACAGTGATTTGTAGACTTGCTGAAATGTAAATGCTCACTATGAAAATTTAATAATCAGCTCTAACAAGGTGATAAAAGGTAGCTCCAGAATGTCACTGAGTCTGGTGGCATAGTGGATAGACAGTTGGGCTTAGTATCAGTAAGACCTGAATTCAAATCTAATCTCAGAGATTACGAGCTGTGTGATCCTGTGCAAGTCACTCAACCTCTGTTTGTCTCAGTTTCCTCAAATGTAAAATTAGTATTATAAATGCACATTGTAGGCATCAAGTGAAATGATTTTTGTAAAAAAGCATGTATGATAGTGCCTGGCATATAGTAAGCACTATGTAAATTTTTATGTTATATGCTCTTCCTTTCTCTGTAATTTGCCCAGCATAGGTCCACCTCTTGTTCATCTTTCATTTGAACTACTGAAACTGTCTGAGCTCTCTACTCAGGCTCTCTACTTTTTTTTTTTTAAACCCTTACCTTCCTTCTTAAAATTGATACTGGATATTGGTTCTAAGTCAGAAGAGTGGTAAGGGCTAGGCAATGGGGGTTAAGTGACTTGCCCAGAATCACATACATAGCTAGGAAGTTTCTGAGGTCAGATTTGAACCCAGGACCTCTCATCTCTGGTTCTGGCTCTCAATCCACTGAGCCTCCCAGCTGCTCCCATGCTCTCTACTTTTAACTTGAGTCCTTTCCTTTTGATTTAACTTCACTACTCAAGAAGTTCACTTGGTTCCTTACCTATGTTATTACCTTCATTGGTATACCACATGAATGCCTCACTGGGCAGATTTGCAGGTTAAGTGCCCAGAGTAGCGACTATTCTCAGGTTCGCCATCACCCGATGGAACTGCACTCCTCAAGTTTAGCTCGCAAGCCCCACCAGGGAGCTCACCTTTAATATTCAGTGAGTAGATATAATAATCTCAAAACAAAGACCCAAGCCATACTCAGTTCTTTTCTCTGCTGTCAGAGGTCTCACCACTTCAAACTGCTTCTCGCCTAGAAGACTGCTTCTCTTTTGTGTCTGGGTCATTGCCCGATACATGATTTTCATCCTTTCTGGATGACTCTCAACTATGCCTTGAACTTGACTTTTCAAGTTTAATTAGCAAACTCCTTCTAACTTTATGAGGGGAAGAGGAAGCGTTGACTTAATCTTTGTATACTGTTAGTTTATGAATGAATACATTTGTTGTCTACATCTTCCTTTCTGTAATTGTGTTAACTGATGGAAGGATGAGAGCACCAAATTCTCCAACTCACTTATACTTGTATGGCACAAGTTACCTTGTCAGAAGTAGTTTTGTTTTATGGTAAGGACTAGATCTCTTGACTTCAAACTACTTCATTAAGTCATCTTACAAGGTATTTAAAGCTCGCTTTTATATCAAAGCTGCATCCCTTTGTTTTTGTTGTTTTTGTTGTTTTGTTGTTGTTTTTTAAACCCTTACCTTCCATCTTGGAGTCAATACTGTGCATTGGCTCCAAGGAAGAAGAGTGATAAGTGCTGTGCAATGTGTGACTTGCCCAGGGTCACACAGCTGGGAAGTGTCTGAAGCCAGATTTGAACCTAGGACCTCCCATCTCTAGGCCTGGCTCTCAATCCACTGAGCAACCCAGCTGCCCCCTAAAGCCACATCCCTTTGAAGTAATGGCATGAATGCTTATCAATTGTAAATTCCCACAGATACTTTATAATTTCAGAAATTCAGAAAATTATTTGCTCTTCCTCATTAAAAATTGAGGTTGGCAATGCAGTAAACATTTAAAATTTCATTTTTAAGTGGTAAAATAAAAGTATATTTTGGCAAAATGCTACTAAGAATTCTCTAAATGCTCATTAAAATGAGAGGGTTGAATAGATGATCTCTGAGGTTCTATTCGTACTAACATCCTGAAAATCTATGGTCACATAAATCTAAAATACAGCTCAAACAGGAATAAAGAAACTGGAAAAGCTTTATAGCTTTGTGCCAGAGGAAGGCTGAGGCTCTGAATACTGTCATGTCTGACTCACTTTTTCTGGGTAAAAAGGTAATGCCCCAGAGTGAATGATAGCAACACAATGCCAGTTAACCAATAAACATTTATTAAGTGCCCTGTGTGAAAGTCAATGTGCTTGCTGTGCTAGTCACTGGGCATAAAAAAAGAAAAGGCCTCAAGAAGATTACATTCTATTGGAATTATATATACAGCATAGGAACACGTGAGAAGAATCACAATAATTTGTAAAACAAATGGTGATCATTACGGGGATCAAAAAGATTTTCTCTAAGAGGTGGACTATGAACTTTACCTTCTAAAGAAGGAATTCTAGAAGGCAGGAATAAGGAAGGAGTGCATTCAAGACATGAAGGACTGACAGAAAAGTACAGAGGTGTGAGATGGAGTAAGATAAGGGAATAGAGAATTCCTTTACATAAAGGAATGTAAAAAGCTTAGAAAGGTAAGCTGTGTCTCACAAAAAAACAGTCCAACCTGCAATAAAACAACTGAGGCTGAGCTCTGAGTCAATAGGTATTTATTAAAGGGACCCGGCCCCCCTCAATGAATAGGATCCCAAATCTTCAGCTCTTACGCATGATCTGAGATGCCCCCACCCTCCCGAGCACAAATTTGTATAATCCATATTTCACAGATGATCCAGATGAAGATATATTAGTGGTCCTGCAGTCACACAGTGGTCACAGGCTGGCAGAGAAATGCCCTCTCCCCACCAGCTCTTCTACTGCACTGGCATCACAGGGTAACCAGCCAACAGAGCTCTTCCCAATGGCAGTTATGGAGGCTCGTAGTCAGGCAGACACTAACTGAAGTGGGATAATTGGGTGGGCAGATCACCACCCAATGTTGGACAATGGAGAAAAATGACAAAACACTGGGACCCTCCTAAAATAACTAGGAGACTTTCATAGGGCCCTTCCACATGATATTCCCTATCATAATGGTAAGGCTTAGGGTGGAGATGCAGAGGTCCTTTTGTCCAACTAGCCTTAATCACTAGACAAAAGGGTCCGGTCCTCTAGTAATCATTTTGTAAATGATAATCTGCTCAAACTAGTGTAAAACTCTAAGAAAAGAGAGTCTTTAATTCAGCCTTCTAAATTAACATTGATGAATATATCTGACTAAAGATATGACTAAATGAATATCGGTGGATAAGTATAATCACTTTCTCAGTGAAATAAACCTAAAACTAAACTGAATAATACTGATTTGAATAAATTAGGAATACATCATAGATCAAGAAATCAATTATCTATCACAGTTATTAGCAGATTGTGAATGACTTAACCAAATGGGTGAAATAGCAAGTCACAGAAGGTCCTAAAGCAAGCAACCCAGAAAGGCTTGTTCATTAGGAATATCAATGTGGTAGCAATGTGGAGGATGGACTCATGGCAAAAGATAATGAAAGCAGTGCAAGCAATTATGAGACTGTTGCAATAACACAGGTGAAAGGTGATGAAGGTTTGAATTTAGAGAATAACTATGCGATAGAGAGAGAGCATGGGTGCAGTAAATATTGGGAGGGAGAACAGACAAGACTTAACAAATGATTAAATATGAAGGTCAAGAAAGAGGAATAGTTGGCTGCTCCTCTGAGGATGTAAATCAGGGAAGTGGTAAAGATGGCGGAATTCTCAATAGAAAAAGTAAAATTTGGAAGAGTGATGAATTTAAATATATGCTTTTCTGGCCATGCTGTGTTAGGAATTTCCAGAAAGTACCCAGTACAACAATGCGGGCATTCAATGGACTCACAAAAAAACAGCTCAAGGACCTTGACTTCGCAGATGACATCTGTCTCCTTTCTCACAAGCAGCAGGATGCACAAGCCAAACTTGCACGACTCTCTGAAGAAGCGGAGAAGACAGGTCTGAAGATCAACAAGAAGACCAGGTGATCACAGTCAACAGCAGACAGGACCTGCCAATCCAACTACAGGGAGAAAACATCAAGGAGACGGACCACTTCACCTATTTGGGTAGCATAGTCAGCAAGGACGGCAGAGCTGATGAGGACATCAGAAACCGAATCAACAAAGCCAGACAGGCATTTAACACCCTGCGGTCTGTCTGGATCTCCAAAGCACTGTCCCTCGTCACTAAGCTCCGAATCTTCAATACCAATGTAAAGGCTGTCCTCCTATATGGATCAGAAAGCTGGAGAGTGATGAGCGCTAACACTAACAAACTCCAGGTCTTTGTTAACAGATTTCTACGTCACATCTTGAACATCAGATGGCCTGAAAAGATCTCCAATGCTAGTCTCTGGGAAAGAACAATCCAGTATCCCATTAGTCAGGACATAAAGAAACGTAAGTGGAGATGGATAGGACATACACTACGAAAACTGGAAGACAACGTAGCCAGACAAGCATTGAGCTGGAACCCTTCAGGGAGGAGGAAAGTCTGAAGACCAAAACAGACCTGGCAAAGATCTGCTGAAAATGAAACAAAAACGGTCGGAATGACATGGGCCCAGCTGGGGGAAGTTGCCCAGAACAGAGTCAGCTGGCGTGAGATGGTTGCGGCCCTATGCTCCTAAGGAGTCAACAGGAATAATAATAATAATAATAACCCTGTTGTAATATGGACCTGGATCTTAGCAAGCACTCTTAGAAGAGAGATGAAAATATAGATTTGTGAGTCAGCTGCATTGAGATTCAGGCTAGATTCAGTCAGATTTTTCCTTATTCCGAGTCATATCTACCACATCCACCATACTATCTAGTTGTAGAAGGAGAGAAAGAAAGAAAAAGAGATGGACAGACAGACTGAAAGTCATAGTTATTTAGACTTAGTCCATTGTAAGTTCTTTGAATGCAAAGACCATTATTTTATCTTTGTACCCTCAAAGTCTAGCACAGTGCTATGGATATAGTAGGCATTTAATAGTTTTATTGAATTCAATTGGATTGGATTAAACTGAGTTGAACTGAATTTATTGAGGGGATGGGATGCCCTAATCAATTTAGGAAACTAGATTATTGTGATCAAGTTAAAAGAAGCTTCTGTTCCTATGCTCTCTGACCTGGTTGGAAATGAGGGAGGTATCACCCAATATTTTTTTCCTCACCATTCAAACCCTTGAGTCCATATGACATTTTTTTAATACCCTTTACCTTCTGCCTTGGATACTGTGTATTGGTTCCAAGGCAGAAGAATAATAAGGGCTAGCCAGTGAGGGTTAAATGACTTATCCAAGGGCACAGAGCTAGATCTGAGGCTAGTTTTGAACCTAGGACCTCTTGTCTTTGTACCTGATTTTCAATCCACTGAGCTACCTACCTCCCCAAAATCCATATTACATTGACTAAAGCCTTGAGATTAGCTGTGAATCTTCTGCAAGATTAAAGTTAATTTACCTCTGGAATATTGTGAGTTGTTTGGCCCAGAGATGCTTTCAACTTGCTTAATTTCAGAGGGCTTGTCACTATGCAGTGAATTCCCAACGTTCAGAGAAAATGCAAGTCTCTTCATCAAGGAACAGACTGTGGTGGGCTGGAGTACAAAACATCTTGAGGTCCTTAAGAACAAGACTGGGAGTGGAGAGTGTGCCAATTCTCAGAACCCACTTAAAGTTCTTGGGTTTTAGGTTTCAAACCAGACTTGAACCTTTGGAAATCTAAGTTGCTTTTCATCTCATCAAAGCACCCCAACTCTGTTCAAAGAGAAAGGTCTTAATGTGACCCATCAAAGTACCTTGAATACCTAATAGCTCATATTAAGCAGCCCAGCAAATGAAGCATAAATGAATCAAAACCAGATGGATATATATCACCCTTGAAATGTTTGTAGATTTTGAAATTAGGAAAGTTGGGAAGCTAGGGGTAGAAATTCAGTGGTATTGAGTGTGTATTCCATTTTACTAAAACCAAAACTTGTTCCTTCAGCTTAACATGAAAGTTCTATGTTTAATGACCATTGAGCTCCGAGTTTGCTCAAGGAGTCTTATAGCAATTTTAATTTATTTATGCAATAGTTGTACATCTCTTTCCTCCTTACCAAAAAGAAACAAGACCACTAAAAAATTTTTTGAACAAGCAATTAGGTGCAGATTCTTTTAGGTTGCATTAACTTAGTATGACTATACTGTCCTTGTCACCATAAAAAAAAACTTTGCCATGTATTTATAAAAGAGAGAGAAATAAGGGGTGAGGGAGAAGATAAAAATGCTGAAACCTTGTTTTAAAAGATACATGCATTTTCTAAAAATATTCTCAGAGATAGATGAAATTAAACTCTCTCAAGAAGGCTAATTAAATCTAAAAAAAACTTATTCAACTTGCCATATTCAAGTATAACATAAAAATTAAGATAATTCTCCTTTCTAATTTAATATGACAAAAAATTTATGCAGTAACTATGTTGTGCAAGGGCACTGCACTAGGTTCTAAGGAACCAAAGATAAAACAAAAAATATCTTTTGCCTTCAAGGCAAACAGATTTTTTTAGGAAGTGATGCCAAGAAAGAATAGTGTTTTTTGGAATCAGAAAACCTGAGTTTAAATTCTCAGTGACCTTAGAGCAAGTCACTCTGTAACTCAGTTTCCAAATATGAAAAATGGGAACAATGATCCTGATGCTATCTCATGAAGATGTTGTGGAAAGTAAATGTGATAGCCTCCTTTTAGGAACTGGCCCTTCCTCGGGCTGTACTTCATTTCCTTCCTGGCTGTGTCTCTACAGTCATTCGTTCAACACTGAAGCATTTATTAAGAGTTTGCCAAGTGCTGAATATTGTGCTAAGCATTAAATTTAAAAAATACAGCTCTTTTTCTCAACAAGCATACATTCTAATGGAGGACGCAACATGTAAATATCTAGGTATGTGCAAGATGTATATAAAGATAATCTAAAAGGGAAATTTTCTACCTCTGGAATCCTTTTTTTTTTTTGTCCCATGAAGGGAAGGAGCTATGAGGGGAAAGAGAAAGGGCTCCCATCCATTGTCCAAATTCCTTTTATCTACACAGTTCTAAAATGCCTCTATGACTTACAGTCTTCTAGAATTGTCTAAAGACTTGCCTAGGGTCACATAGGCAGTATACGTAGGAGGCACAACTTGAACTCATATCTATCTATCTATCTAATTCCAGGGCCAACCCTCTCTCCACTACTCCCCCAGCTGCCTTTCTCAATATAGCCTCATTGGGAGGTGCCACTTCATTCCTTATAAGGTCAACACCTGCAGGCCTGTGAGGGCAGCTTCTTCCTTTTGGACCTTGCTCAGCCTCTCCCATGCTGTAATGGGAAGACCTGATGCTGAAATGGAATCTCCACCTACTGTCCCAGAAGGTGTAACTCAGGGCACACTTATCTTTGAGGAATTTATTACCTTATTCAACTTCCTGGGCTCCTAAAACCTCAAGGAAAAAAAGAGAGTGGGCCCTAAACAAAGAGCTTTCCCCCCTTTTTTAAAATAACAGGATGTTATCTCTGCATTTGTTAAATCATTGCTCTATCACAATGTAGCTCATTGTCTTCGGACAGCTTCTGGCCTCACTTCTAAAACATGCTTTTCTTTAGCCAGGTTTTCTTAGGCTGCTCTTGATCTTAGTTTCCACCTCTTGTAAACTGATACTAGATGTTGTCCCAGGAGAATTGGAGGATAGATTTAGCTTTAGAAATGGAAAGGAGTGTATCAACTAGTTTAATGACTCCATTTTGCATATGAGAAAACTGAGAAATAAAATTAATTTTTCAAGGTCTCACAGGTGCTCAGGAGCTGGAGAGCTCATCCTATTGATTTCTAAAGTACTATATGCAGCTGAACCCATTAAAAGACAATGGGTTTAAATCTGGTAAAGCTTGTCTAGTTCAAAAGCCTCCTTTACAGATGAGGAAAGGAGGTCCAGAAAAGGGAAGTAACTTATCTGGGATCATGTAGGAAGGGGAGGCAGCTAAGTGACTCAGCAGAAAGAGCATAGTGGTTTCAAATACCTGGTTTCAAATCCAGCCACAGATACTTGTTAGCTGCTTGCCCCTGGACATGTTACTGGACCTCTGATTGTCCCACAAAAGGATCCACTAGAGAAGGAAATGACAAACTTCCAGTATTCTTGCCAAGAAAACCCCATGGAAAGCAGTGGTCCATAGAGTCAGGAAGAGTTGGACACAACTGAACAGCAACAACAAATGCAGGAAGCAAGAGGAAGATACAGAATTCAAATTGACCTTTCTATTTCCAAATCCAACATTCCTTCTCCCATAGCACATGTATAGTAGACTTCACAAAGACCACGTAACCAAATCCATGTCACTCATCTCCTTCTCCTGCTGTATATGCCTTCATCCAATGCTGGTCTTTCGTCTTAACTAGTAAACGGAGGTATATTTGGGTGCATAGATGCAAGATCCATTTAACTAATATTACTTAGATTTTTAATCTCTCTAGTGGCTGGCTTAGAGAAAATGTGATATCAGCAAATGTGATACCATCAAAACTCAATGATCCTTGCCTCAATTTATATAAAACGATAAATATGAGAGAGAGAGAAAGAGAGAGAGAAAAAGAGAGAGAGAGAGAGAGAGAGAGAGAGAGAGAGAGAGAGAGAGAGAGAGAGAGAGAAAGGGAGGAAGGGAGGGAGAGAGAAAGGGAAGAAGGGAGGGAGAGAGGAAGACAGAGAGAAGGAGAGAGACATGAGGAGAAAGGGGTTGGGTGGGGAATACTGCATAGAATTCTGGATCCTGGATTAGGGGAGACCTGATTTCAAATCCAGCTTCAGACACTTTCTATTTGTGTGATGCTAGGCAAGCTATTAAGGGCTCATAGATGGTGCAGTAGATATAATGTTCTGTGCCTAGAGTTCAAATCTGGCCTCAAACATTTATTAGTTGTGTGACTCTGGCAAAGTCACTTAATGCTGTTTGTACTGTTATGTCATCAGTAAAATGAGCTGGAGAAGGGAATGGTAGAGCACTCCAGTAATATATTTTCCAAAAAAAGAAACAAAACAAAACAAACAACCCTAAATTAACTAATAAAAAGTCAAACTGAAATGACTAAACAACAGGCAAGTTTCTTGACTTCTGTTTGTCTCAATTTCTTCCTCTGAAAAATGGGGATAATAGTAACAGCCACTTCCTAGAGTTGTTGTGAGAATCAAATAAGATAACGTTTTTAAATCACTTAGTACAGTATCTGGCACACAGTAGATACTTAATAAATGTTTGTTTCTTTACTAAAGAACTTTGCAAACCTTAATGCATTATCTACGCAGTTAGTTTGCTCAGTGGATTGAGAGCCAGGCCTAGAAACAGGAGGCCCTGGGTTCAAATTTGACCATAGATTCTTCCTAGCTATGTGACCCTGGGTAAGTCATTTTAACTCTTATTGCCTAATCCTTGCCATTCTTCTGTCTTAGAACCAATACACAGTATTGATACTAGGAAAGAAGGTAGGGTTTTGTTTTGTTTTTTAAAGCATTTATCTAAAAGCTAGCTACAAGTAAACAAACAACTAAATAAATAAATAAATAAAAATAAAAGCAAAGCTAGCTACTCTCTTTTGGTGGAAGGATTGTCTATTAGGCCTTCTATTAAGCCAGAAATTAAGAGAGGCATGTAGTTCCAGTCCAGTAGAATCTCAGTGATTTTTCCCTCCCTTCCCTACTCTCTCATCTTGGGAATATTGTGTGAGTTTTATTCCTGTGAATTTCTTTCCTTCTGTAACCCTTTGACTTGGTCTTAATACTAAAAATAAGAAATGGAATCCCCATGACTTCATTTCAATGGAATTTGCATTTCTCTAACCCTTTTCCCATCCCTAAAATAAAATATCCCATCTAAAAGACATTGCAGAAAAGGAAAGTAAGTAGTTCTGAGACAGACCACACAATCATAGGCCATTAGAGCTGGCAGGAATCTTAGTGGGCCCCTTGTGCAGTACCTTCATTCACAGATGCAGGAGTGAAGGCCAAGAGAAGTTCTTTGCTTTTGCTTGTTGTTACACAGCTCATTAGTAGCATAATTGGGGAACCAAAAGCTGGTTCCTAGGCTAAAGCTCTTTTCATAATTTCCTCTTAATCCGAACTCTGCTTCTACTCTCCTCATTGTGGGCTATTAAGTCATTTCTGGGACATCAGAGAGAGGCTTCGCATCAGGTCAAACAGTCAACTATGCACAGTGGCCAGAATGTCAAGATTTCTTGTCTCTTAGCAAGATGGGCAGCTGGTACTAAACTGTCTCCTCAGTTTCTCAGGGACCAGCCATTTTTATTTTTCAACAAGTTGTGGCATATGATTTTTGTGGAATACTACTGTGCTTTCAGAAATGATGGACCAGTTAATTTTGGGAAAATGTGATAAGACCTATATGAAATTCTGTAGAGGGAAATGAGAAGAACCGACAGAATGTTAAATAAAGCAACAGAAATGCTGTTCAAAGGATGACGTGAGTATGTCCACCTCCAAAGAAAGAACTGATAGATAGAAATAAGAAAGACATGATTTGATATATACACATCTCTTTTTGTCAAATGTTGCCTTCTTTAATGGGGAAGGGAGGGAAGGAGGAAGTTAGCTGTGTATTTTAATGTAACAAACAAATAAATCAATTTGAATTTTTTTTTTTAAACCCTTACCTTCCATCTTGGAGTCAATACTGTGTATTGGCTCCAAGGTAGAAGAGTGGTAAGGGTAGGCAATGGGGGTCAAGTGACTTGCCCAGGGTCACACAGCTGGGAAGTGTCTGAGGCCAGATTTGAACCTAGGACCTCCCGTCTCTAGGCCTGGCTCTCAATCCACTGAGCTACCCAGCTGCCCCCAATTTGAATTTTTTTAAAAGCTCTTAGTTTGGATAGAGAAGTTCAACTCTGCCCCCCCTCCCATCATATACATGTGATATTTTTCACAATTTTCAGAGCTGCAAAATTTTCACAATCCTCATTCAAATTTACTAGTGTTACTCCTTCTCAAAATATTCCAAAGAGGCTAAATAAAAATCACAGAGCATTTCCCACTGCAAACCCAAGAGTTGCTAAGAAAAACCCAATCAGAAATCAAATGGAAATGTGGGGAAAAGAGGAGATTCATTCATTTGTTTATCTATTTGTTCATTCATTCATTTAGGTGAGAATTCTCATTAAATTTGCTTTATTTTAAAAAAATTATGATTATCTTAGACTAGCTTTTATTTTCACAGCTGAAGCTGCCAATGACGTTTAGATTTCTGGTGAAGCTACAAGGGTGAAATTCACTTCTGCCAAGTGTGAACTGCATGCCAATCTCGGCTTGTCATTTCCAGAACTATTTATGAAATGTGAGAGCATTTCTGCAGTTGGAGCAGCTGTGGGGGTGGCATGAGTCCTGCACTAATAACGGAGGAAGTTTCTTTGAAGATGAAAAAGCACCGAGTTAAGGAGGAATGTGACTTCTTCACTTGTCACCCACAGAGGTGGGGAAGTACAGTGGGAAAAGTGCTGCTTCTAAAGGGCAAGAACCCAATTAATATCCTGTCTGACACCTACTATCTGTGCAATGTTGGCTAAGTCACTAAAATCTCCCTGGGCTTCACTTTCCTCTTTTGTAAATGAGGGGTTTGATGGACTCTTCCAGCTCTAGATATAGAGTCTTATGTTGATTAGTTCAATAAAACATTTCTAGGCACAGATATTTATTAAGGACCCAATATGCTCCCAGCAAGGTGTGCCAGGAACTCTGGATATAAAAAAGAAAAATGATTTATCCTCTTAGGAAATTGCTTACAATTTATTCAAATAAACATAATACAAGATATAGAAGAAAAGTTGAAATATCAAAGTTTTCTAGGAAAATATGAGAAATAAAAGGACTCATTTAACCAGAAGAACTAGAGATGGATTAGGAGGTGGCATCAAGGCTGACCTTTGAAGGAAGAGAAAGATTTTGATAGGAAAAGATAAGAGAGAACATTTCCAAAGATGAGAGTTAGCTTTCACAAATCATAGGTGAAGGGAAAGAGATTCTAAGCCTAGACTGGAGCATATCTAGTAGTCTAGTTTTGATTAATGTTGAGGAAGGAGCCAATCTGGCATTCTGACTGGGCAGGTTTGTACATTAGGAACATTCTTTTTATGGCTATGGAATCATTAAATGGATTGAATAAGGGCAAAGGCTAGAAAGACCAGTAAGGAGGCTAATATAGCCTAGGACAGTGAAGATGAACCTATGACACAGGTATCAAAGATGGCATTCAGAGTGCTCTCTGAGAGCATGTGACTGCCCTCCCCAGTTAGTTACTAGAAAGGCAGAGTGACTAGGGTAGACCTGCTCCCCTCCTCCTCTCCCCCATGCCTGAGGACATTTTCCTCATCCCCCACCCCTCTGCCCAACAGCCCAATGGTAGTGCATAGGGAGTAAGGTGGTCAACTCACAGGTGGTAGAGCTGGAGGAGAGCAGAGCACTTGGGCAGCTCCCCTTCCCCTTTCTACACTCGCTGAAGACATTCCTCACTTCATCCCCCCCTCCACACAGCAGCCCAATGGGAACACTTTCTCCTTCCCCTGTGTGGAGTAAGGAGGGTTCACCATCACTGATCTAGGTGGCAAATGTTACAAATTATCTTCTGAGGCATTATTGTTTATTTTGATCATTGGACTTGGACTGAGGAATAAGTTCCCCCAACTCTTGCCTCTTTTCCCTAGTTGTTCCTGAGTTCTCAAGGAATTCGCAATTGTGTAAGCAGAGATGACAGGAGGAATTTTCTACATATCTCAACTCTGTTATTCGCTTTAAGAAAATGAGTTTTAAAACCTTGCTAGGGGGCAGCTAGGGGGCTCAGTGAATTGAGAGCCAGCCCTAAAGGTATGAAGTTCTAGATTCATATCTAGCCTCAAACATTTTCTAGCTGTGTGACCCTGAGCAAGTCACTTAACTCTCATTGCCTAAATTTTACTGCTCTTCTACTTTAGAAGCATTACACATTATTGATTCTAAGACAGAAAGCAAGGGTTTTGAAAGAAGAAAAAAAATAACCCTTGTTAAGTGAACTGGGTATATTAGTTACTCAGTTCACAATAGTAGTGTCTGATGGAGCTCTTAAAGGTTTATTAAGTCATTTATATAGGTTACCTCAATTGATGCTCAGAAGAGGCCTATGAAGTAGGTTGTTAGATGTTATTATTCCTATTTTATAGATAAAAAAAAATAATCAGAATGATAAAATGACTTCCAAGTAATAGTCAGAGCTTGGCTTTCCACCCGTCCATCCATTTAACATCAATTTAACATAATAAATCAAGAAACATTTATTAATCATTTATTATTTACCAGGCTTTGTGCTCAGCATTAGAAATACAAAGATAAAGGTTTTTAGTCCCTCTCTTCAAGGAGCTCACTATCTATGGAAAAAGAGCAAAAGAGAAAAGAATAAGTGTTTATTAAGCATTTATGTTCCAGACTCTGTGTTAAATGCCTTATAAATATCTGGTCTTCTATATGAAACTATATATATATATATATATACACGTAGATATATGCATATATATATGTAGATATGTGTGCATGAAAGTATGTATTTATGTATGTATATAACCTAATCCTTAAAATTCTTTCACTATTTTCTCTCTCCTTTAGGTTGTAAGCTCCTTGGGGGAAGGGGGAACTGTCTTTTTCTTGTTTATATTCCCAGAACTTAGCAAAGTAATCAAAAATAGTTACTTACACTTTATTGACTATTGACTTTGTGAAGAATCTATACTCCAGTAGCTTCTCTCCAACCCGTCTTTCTCTTGTCCTTTCCGTAAGGTTCCTCATTTACTACTAGACCGTTAACCCGTCATAATATTGGGCTGTTTGTGGCTTAGAAAACATAAAGAAGGCAGCTGGGTAGCTCAGTGGAGTGAGAGTCAGGCCTAGAGACAGGAGGTCCTAGGTTCAAACCCGGCCTCAGCCACTTCCCAGCTGTGTGACCCTGGGCAAGTCACTTGACCCCCATTGCCCACCCTTACCAATCTTCCACCTATGAGACAATACACCAAAGTACAAGGGTTTAAAAAAAAAAAAAAGAAAGAAAGAAAACATAAAGAAGACATGCTTTTTCCAGATAGGTTTCAAGGCAACTGGCAATTTAAATAGTGTGTGCAGGCCAACTCCAATTTCTGAGATTTTACTGTGATTATCTTAACAAGTCACGGGATGGCATACTGAATGTATTTGTCAGAATAACGACTTTGTCTGGTCATTTGAAATTGGTAATAAGAGTTTGTTCCCCAGAGCTCACCTGACCTTTTTTGTCCTCAGTGCCTAGAGAGGTGGCCAGGTCCTAACAGCAGATGACTGAATTTGACTGATACACATTGCAGATAATAAAGGAAAATAAGATAGGTCAAACAATTTGATGATTTCGAAATTTTCAGGCACATAGACCAGGATTCTTAGGGAATACACTGACCAAGAGAAGATTAAAGTTGTGAACAAGTAAGAATAGTGATAATAAAAACCTAAAAATACTCGTATTTTATCTCACTTTTCAAAATAAACATTGTTAAAATAGTGGCAACCATGGAGAGTCTCTCTTAAAAATTTCACAGTTGATAGCTAATTGATCAGTGACTTTCTAAAGTAAGTTTATGTTACAAAATTAATGATATTTTTGGAGAAGGCTCAAAGAAGTAAAATTATTTGCCCATGGCTATATAGATAGCAGCTAAGTGGTGCAGTACATAGAGGGTTATAGCTGAAGCCAGGAAGACTCGTCTTTCTGAGTTCAAATCAACTGTCAGGCATTAATAGTTGTGTGACCCTGGGCAAGTAATTTAACAACATTGACCTCAGTTTCCTCCTCTGTAAAATGAGCTGGAAAAGGAAATGGTAAACCACTCCAGTATCGTTGCCAAGAATATTAAGATGGAGTCAAAATGAAGAGTCAGTCACATTGAAACAAATGAAAGATGACATATAGACAGTAAACAGTGTAGCCAGGATATAAGCCCACATCCTATTACTCTAAATCAAGTGCAACTTTTATTACTACACCAACATTTCAGTCCCTGAGTAGCATTCTTGACATATTCTTGTCTCTGACCTAGACCCTTGGGAAGAAGTAAGTGAAGAGTGAGTGAATAAATGAATGAGTAAATGAATGAAGAATTGAGTGGGTGAGTGAATGAGTGAATACATCAATGGGTGTATAAATGAATGTGAGTGATTGAATGAGTGAATTAATAAATGAGTGGGAGATAGGTGGCATACCCTAACTCCATTGGGTTAATGGTTTTACTCCTTTATCCACCAAAATGGATACTGAGGTTCCTCCTCTCCCTGTTTTAGCTCCAACCAATTTGTGCAACAACAGTACAGTCCAGATACTAGATGGCCATTTGGGTTTATCTTCTACTACTTCCAGCTCCAGAGATCCTGTCCTCTCTCTCTCTCTCTCTCTCTCCTCATCTTTCAATATGTCAGAGGAAGTATCTGGACCCCAATGGGAGGGATGGGCATGCACATTCAAAAAAAAAAAGAAAAAAGAAAAAAAACCCTTATCTTCCATCTTGAAATTTATACTATTTATTGGTTCCAAGGCAGAAGAGTGGTAAGGGTTACCCAATGACGGTTAAATGACTTGCTCAGGAAATATAGCTGGGAAATGTCTGATGCCAGATTTGAACCTAGGACCTCCCATCTCTCGACTTGACTTTCCAAACCCTAAGTCATCTAGTTGCTCCCAACATTTTCACTTTTGACTAAAGGACAGTTTTTTGTCCTATCTAAAGTGCTTCTCTCCCAGCTGCTCTTACCACCTTAGAATGGAGAAAAAAATGACTAACTTGAGGCATGTCTAGAGAAGGGAGACTGGAACCAAGATGGTAAGTGATTCTAGGGACTCAAAGGCAGGGAATATAGGGACAACTTTTCAAACACGTAAAGACTGCTGTTTGGAAGAGGTATCAGGAAGGTTTTGTCTGGCCTTAGAAGGCTGAATCAGAACTCATGGATATGAATTCCAAAGAAGTTAGATTAAAGCTCAGTGGAAGGCGAAAAATTTTCTTTATCAATTAAAAATATATTCCTATCAGAAAGGTGATAGATTCAAAAAACAGAATGAGATATATATTTGAACCTGTCTGAGGCATATTCATTATAAGAATTTTGTTTTTTCTATTTTCATTGCAGGAAGGGAGATAAAATAAATACTTACTAATAGTTAAAAGTTTTTTAAAGGAATTAGAAAATGGAAAGACCTAAATGAAATTATAAAGAGTAAAATGGGCCAAACAAATAGAACATTCTATACAACAAAAGCAATATTAAGCTTGAAGAATCTACATCTTCAGAAAAAGATCTGATAAAGAGAAGCATACATAATATAGTTATATACATACTGTAAATTGTTTTTTTTTGTTGTTGTTCTTGTCAATAATGCCTTCTAGTATAAGGAGTGGAAGAGAGAGAGAGAAAGAGAGAGAGAGAGAGAGAGAGAGAGAGAGAGAGAGAGAGAGAGAGAGAGAGAGAGAATGGAAGCTACATGGGACATTTAATGTAATTGGTTTGGTCTATTTCTGGATAAAGATGCTATGTCCTCAATAAGAAGAAATTTCCAATAGAAGGGGCTGACCAAGCACTTTTGAGTGCCTGGCCCATGATAAACATTTAATAAATGTTGATTGATTGATTGATTGGTAAGGGAAGCCAGGATTTCTCTTAATAAAAAGGATTAGACTATATGACTTCTGAAGTTCCTTCCAGCTCAGGGATTCTATGATTCTACAAAAACCATAAATTTTGAAGGGAAATTTAATACCACGAGGAACCACTAATCTCAACCTCAAGAGCCCTTTAGAGTGCCCAGAATTTCTTTTAGAATCCCTATCAAAATTTCTTTTGGCCTCTCATTATCCTTTAATTACATCAACATGGCTACATTCAAGAGAAATAAAATCCTTTCTGATCCAACCTTATTGCTTCTGTTTTGTCTAATTATAATGTCAAGTGGTTATTTTTAAAGATTTCTTTGATTTGTTCCATATCTTATGTTTTAATGCTTAAAAGTAAATGACAGCTCTCCAAGTATGGTTTTCTTCTCTTCCTTGGTTTTAAATTCCATTAAGAAATTCCTTCTACTAGTGCAGATGAGTCTTGTCCCTGAAAAAAGAGTTGTCTGAGACACCATTGTTGTTGTTTAGTTGTGTCTGACACTTTGTGACCCCATTTGGGGTTTTCTTGGCAAAGATACTAGAGTGGTCTGCCATTTCGTTCTCTGGTTCATTTTATAGATCAGGAAACTGAGGTGAACAGAATGAAGTGATTTTCCCAGTGTCACACAGCTACCGAGTGTCTGAGACCAGCTTTGAATTCAGGAAGAGTCTTCCACAATCTCAGCCCATCACTCTATTCACTGTGCCACCTAGCTGCCACTAAGACACTGAGAGTAGATCAAACAGCCAGTATATGTCAGAGGTGTAGGTTGGCATAGTGTAGTGTATAGATTACTGGTCTTGGAGTGAGACAGTTCGATTCAAATCCCACTCTTGACACCTACCAGTTGCAAGGCTATGGGAAGCTCCCTTAATGCCTATCTTTGTTGCAATCTGCATTGATAGAATGAGTTCTCTCTCTTTTGCAAGCTGTTCTAGAAATCTAACTGTCATTTAGAATATTTCCCTGCCAGGGGGGAAACTAAACACAATAGAGTCAGAGAGTATCAGATCTTCAATCAGAACTAAGACCTATGTTCAAGTTTGACAGACAAGGAAATGGGCCCATTGAGAACACCAAAGGTCACATACCTAGTAAATGGCAAAGGCTTGGACCTGAACTCAGTTTTCCTGACTTGTAGTCCAATATTCCTTATCCTGTATGGGGCTGCAGTTGGTGATTGCTTTCACTGTACTTGTTTGAGACTATTGTTCTCTGCTAGAGTTGAAGAGAGTTCCCACACAGTTAAAAATCTAAATCCTTGATCAGATGCTGAGATTCAGGGTATACCAAAGGTCTTAAAACAGTTTTTAAACTTTTAGTAAGAGAAAACCATCAGGAGACTTTTGGAATATGCTCTCTTTCAGGGAACTGTATGGATGTGGTGGTATGGGGGAAATATCATTGTGTGCTGAAAAGAGATCTGGACTCAGAAAGAGGAAGATGAGCACAATTCCCATTGATTCCTACCTCTGAGGCAGGAGTCAAACATTGGCTGTATGGCCTGAATCCCTCATATATCAGTCAACTAACTTTTTTGTAGAGAAAATACTGACCCACTTTGGTAAAGAGTTTCCTCCCCCAGAAGCTCTTTACCCTAATGAAATCACAGATCAGAGGTAAAAAAGAAAAATTAAAATTGCATTTCTTCTATGTATCTCTCTTTCCTTCCATTCCTTTGATTCATGACTGTCCTCCTTCCCTTGGAATGTTTTGGGGACCTTCCCACAGAGGGAATGAAAAGCAGGATTAGAATGGATTCAGCCCAAATGGTGAATGAAGCTCACAGAACTTTACTTTTGGAACTTTTTATGTTTCATCAAGAGGATTTTTTCACATCCCTGGAATAGTAAGTTCACCTGCCTCTGTGACACCTAATTGAGGAAATGTCTGGATTGCTTATAGGAAATAATTTGTGTTTGGGAGTGATTCACCAGTCCATGATTAATCAGCAACTGGGTTTGCAAAGTTTGCATTTAAATCATTGCTCAGTAGTTACTGCTAGGTAAGGCTCAACCTAATCAGGGGTCTGTCACTCACTTGATGACAGGTTTTAGGCACTTGGGACAAATTAAATTCATTGACATAAAAACTACTGCCTCCATAGTAAAAACAAACAAATAAATAAGCAAATAAATAAATGAATGCATGAATGAATAAATAAATGAATAAATGAAAGATGCTTCTGCCTCAGAGCTAGAGTTTTTGTCCTAAGTTTTTATTAAACAATCCTAGATTTTAAAATGGGATGGGATCACCAAGTTGAATCTTTTCATTTTATAGACTGCCTACATTAGCTACCTCTAGCAACCACTAGGATGATGGAATGCTGAAACATTGGTCTGAATTTACTTACATTTCTTTCCCTTGATTAGAGGCAGGATTCATCCCAGAACTTAAAAAATGGTGCAGCCATCATATCTGGGATGACTGATCTCAGCTATAAAAGTGAAGGGCAATCACTCAGGCCATTTCATCTAGGATCATTGAACCATGATCCTAGAACTGAAAGGGATCTCAAAGACCACCTAGTCTAATCTCCTCATTTTATAGAAGAGGGCAACTGAGGTCCAACCAGATTAAATTATTTCCCAAGGTCACTTAGGTCATAAGTGCCATGCTAGGAAAATAATAAATGTTAGAGGAAATGTGGCAAAATTGGGACACTAATACATTGATGGTGGAATTGTGAATTGATCCAACCATTCTAGAAGGCAATTTAGAACTATGCCCAAAAGGCTTTAAAAGAATGCTTGCCCTTTGATCCAATAAACCACTACTAGGTTTATACCCTAAAGAGATAATAATGAAAAATGTTTGTACAAAAGTATTCATAGTCACGCTCTTTATGGTGGCAAAAAAATGAGGTATCCCTCAAATAGGGAATGGCTGAACAAATTGTGGTTTATGATGGTGATGGAATACATTGAGCTGTAAGGAATGATGAGCTAGAGGATTTCTATATGAACTGGAAGAACCTCCAGGAACTGATGCAGGGTGAAATGAGCAGAACCAAGAGAATATTATACACAGAAACTGAAACATTGTGGAGTTTACTACTGTAGGACAATCCTAAGGGACTTATGAGAAAGAATGTTATCCACATCAAGAGAAAGAACCGTAGAAGTAGAAACACAGAAGAAAAACAAATGACTTATCATTTGTTTATATGGGTATATGATTTGGGGTTTTGGTTTTAAAAGCTTCCTCTATTGAAAAAATGAATAATATGGAAATAGGTATAAGTGATAACATTTGTATAACGCAGGCTTATTGGCTCCAGGATGGGGCAGGAAAGAGGGTAGGGCAAGAAAAAGTAAATGTAAATGTAAACATGGAAAAATATTTTCAAAATCATTTTTTTAAAGTGCCATTCTAAATGATAGAAGAAGTCAGACTTGACTAGGAAGGAGTCATATTTACACATGTGGAAGTCAAAAGAAAAAAATTAAATTTGCAAGCCAAAATCGAAATGATACTTTTTTATGTGAAAATTATTGTTCATAATTCATTAAGTGTTTTGAATATTTGGGGGGTACAAATTCTTATTTATTGGACCCAAAATCTGTCCCTGGGCTTACAAAAGTTTAAACATTTAAATATATATGTTTATTTGTTTTTTGTTTATCTCAGAGTAATAAGTCTCTGGATAAACAAGTCACACTAACTAAACTCCTCAAAAGACTGATTTCTGTATCAGAATGGCACCTTCTCTATTTACTATAAGAGAAAGGCCCACCATGTGAATGAACATAGGTGACCTGCACAAGGCACTCCCATAGTTTGTAGTATCCCTGGAAGTTTGAGGGAGGGACAAAAGTTGGAAGACAAAAATATTTTTTTCTGCAAATACAGCTTTTATTTCAGAACTCAAATGGATTTTATCTAGAATGTCTTCCACGAATGTTCTCTGTTTTGTCTTTTTTTTTAATAATCCTTTATTTTCCATCTTAGAATCAATATTTTATATTGGTTCCAAGGCAGGAGATCAGTGAAGGCTAGATAATGAGGGTTAAATGATTTGCCCAGAGTCACACAGCTAGAAAGTATCTGAGACCAGATTTGAACCCAGGTCAATCCTAGCTGCCCCAGCTTCTATTTTTCAAATCCTGGTATGACAGTTGCGCCCTGACTCTGTCTTGGTCCTCATATAACCCCACTCCCAAATTTCTGTCTTCATCCCAGTAAGGATCTGGGACCTGTAACAGCTGCATAAATTCATGACTGGAGAGAAGTGGGGCTTGAAATCTTTCTTATTGACACTGTCCTCCATTCTACCTACTCATGGAGGGTAATGGAGTACCAAATCATGTTCTTTACAGCATCATAGCTACTGGATTAAAAACTACCTTATAAGCCATCAAGCCCAGGACCCATATAATGCAAGAACCTCCTTTTATAATTGGGGAAATTGAGGCCAAGAGAGGTTAAATGATTGCCCATGGTCACATAGTTGGAAGTGGAAGAGTTAGAATTCAAACCAGATTGTGTGACTCCAAACCCACCTGTCTTTCACTGCACTGTATGGTTGGCTTTGTGCTAAAAATGTCAGTGTAAGTGACCTGCTATCTCCTCTCCTTGGTCTAAAGTCAGGGCTTACATCTGCCATGTTGGGATGCACCATAAAATCCCCAGTGTGCATAGGCATGCATAACTTGCAAATTTTATGTTATTCAATAGTTTCAGTTTTGTCTGACTCTTCATGACCCCATTTGAAGTCTTGACAAAGATACTAAGTAGCTTACCATTTCCTTCTCCAGCTCATTATACAGATGAGAAAAGTGAGGCAAAAAGAGTTATGTGACTTGCCCAATGTCACAAAGCTAGTAAATGCCTAAGACTAGAATTGAACTCAGGGAGATGACTATTTCTGACTCCAGATCTACCTGCCCTGAACATACATATACTCTTATTTATTTTAAAATAATAGATCTAGACTTAGAGCTAGAAGGGAACTAAGATATCATCTAGTCCTTCCATTTATACTATATAGATCATGTAGGTACAGTTGTGTACATGTTGTTTCCCCCCATTAGAATGTAAGTTCTTTGAGAGTAGGAACTGGGTTTTCACCTTTCCTTGTGTCCCCAGGGTTTAGCACAATGTTTGGTACATAGTAAGCATTTAATCATTGCTTATTGAGTAACTAATCTAGATTCCCATTTTTTAAGGAGGAAGAAACAGGTTCATTGAAGTTTAGTGACTTGTTCAAGATCTCACAGGTGGTAGATATTTGAACCCAGGACCTGTTCTCTACTGTCCTCTCAAAGATCCACATGGACTATGATGGATCTTGACATAATTTCAGTTTGGCAAACTGTATTCTTAATCTGACCCCAATGTCTTCTTCAGATAAACAAATCATAAAGACCAAAGGCAGAAATCACCATTTTGATGGGTGCCTAAGTATTCAAGCATAAGGTTTTCATTTTAAATGAGAAACCAGAAAATAGATTCTGAATGAAATAATGAAGATTCTGGAAAATTCAGCTATTTTAAAGTTACGGATGAAAAATAAGAAACCTATCTTTAAGTCTTCTGACATCTGGGGTTCATTTTATTCAGAATCAAGTGGCTATAGACTTCAGTCTTGGCAGGAAGGCAGCATCACTTCCCTCCTTAGGAAATGAAAATCAAGTATACTTGAATTCAAGTCAAGACATTTAAAAAGATACTTTCAGTCATTTTGAAGAGATTAGAGCTTTTAAATGATGTATAACTAGTTATTACAAGAGCTTTTCATTTGAAATATTTCAGGAAATAGGGAACTTACACTTTAATTTTAAAAATGTCAGTTTATTTGGAGGACAATGTTAAAGAGAAAACTCTTTTAAGTAAAAGAAATTGTAAGAAAGGACCTGAAATAGCATTATTAAATTTTATGTCATGGTGTTCAAGACAAGGACATCTAAGCTGGATATACTTACTATGTGAAAGATTGTCAGCCTACAGAACTCTGTGTGTAAAAAATCTTCCTATCAAGCCAAATCATATCCCAATAATGATTTAGATGAGTTGCCAAGAATTGCTAAGAAGCATGTAGATGGCAAGTGACTTGCTCAAGATCACACAAGTAATTGAAGATCAGTTTGAATTCAGATCATTAAGACTACAAGCCCAACACTATTCATTATATCACATTGTCTCTGACCTGTAGATTTGATCTAGACCTATATAAAACAAATAGAAATCTTATGCTTTTGTTCATGTCAATAGCTTGTTTGCATCATTGTAGTCATCAGTATTATGAATCTTTGATAATTAAGATGGCTTATAAAATAATGGAGAAAACAAAAGTTCAAATTTATAGCCTCATATAGACATGAACAGATGCCATGTGTGGAGTAGATGCTATGGAGGAGAGAGAGAACTTATGAAAGGAACAGCCAATTTCACAGGTATAGAGTTAGCCCTGGACCTGGCCATTATAGAAATGGTGAAAAAGATACCATTCCCAAATCTGGAATTTAAAGTGTGAGGTTCATCTAAACACCATTTGAAAAGATGAGTTGAATGGCTTACAACATACCACAACTTGTGAGAAGGTAGTCAATATTTTGTGAAAACCACAGAAAGGAAATTGTCCTTTTCCTGGGAAAGGGATAATTGACAGATGAATTAACTTCAGTCTCAAACAAACTGAAAGGATCCTAAAAAAAAGATGATAGGCACTGATTAGATTTTCTCTGAAAATAGAGAAAGGAAATGACTTTTAGATACTTAACTAAAAGAAAAGAAAAAGAGAAGAAAAGAGAAAAGAGAAGAAAAAACTTTCTTAAAAGGGTTGGAAACATTATTACCAATAATACTTCATATTCTTTTTGTCTCACTGTCGCTGTCTGTCTCTCCATGTGTTTTTCTATCTCTCTCAGTCTTGGTTTCTCTGCTTTTGTCCCTCTCTTTTGTCATCAGAGGCTTGTCTTTATATCTGTCTCTGTCCCTCTACCTTTCTCTTTCTTTCTGCCTCTGTCCATCTCTTTCTGTTTCTTTGGCTCTTTGTCCCTCTCTCTCTTTGTCTTTTTCTTTCTCTGTCTCTATCTCCAGCTCCATTTATCGATCCAACTCTAACCCTCACTCTTGCTCTTACTCTACCTCTCCTTGCAGTTCTTGCTAGTAAAATCTGAGTAAGATTCCTCAGTGCCATAGTAGTAACATGGTATACTACATTGCATGGCCAACTCCTTAGCTGTCACATCTACTTCTTTGCCATGATATGAAGATGGAACAGCCATAGGAAGTTCTGGGTCAGACTTTAAAAATGGTAAAGGCAGGGGGCAGCTGAGTAGCTCAGTGGATTGAGAGTCAGGCCTAGAGACAGGAGGTTCTAGGATCAGGTCTGGCCTCAGACACTTCCCAGCTGTGTGACCCTGGGCAAGTCACTTGACCCCCCCATTGTCCACCCTTACCACTCTTCCACCTATGAGCCAATACACAGGAGTTAAGGGTTTAAAAATTTAAAAAAATGTTAAAGGTTGACCAAATCAAAAGTGGCGGGGACCCAGGACTATTTGGTAGTTTCCTTGTAGGGAAGTTAAGCAGTAAAGTATATTGTGAATATGTCTACATCTCTATGTAAAAGAAAGTAAACTAAAAAGGGGGAAACTTGTAAGTCAGTGGCACTCGCTGTCATATTTTAGATTGTTGCATAATAACCTTTGTCTCATATTCTCAGGTGGGAAAGGGGAGCTGGTGAGGAGTGTGCGCACGTAGATGAAATCTCAAAGAGCATATGACCTAAACTGAAGACAATAGCTCTCCATGACTTTGGGGCACTTGAGAAGAAGGCTTGTCTAGAAGCAAAGAATAATCTTTGATGAGCCTTCAATATCCTTTTAGATGAGAGGAGGAACCTCCCAGAACATTCTGTTCCTAGATCAGGAGTTTGTAATTTTCTAATGTGTCACAGATCCTTTTGGCAGGCTGGTGAAGCTTATGGCCTGTAAACTTTTCTTAGAATAAATGAGTCAGGACTAGGGTCAGGAAGAACAGACTTTAAATCCTGCCTCAATCACTTACTATTGTAATAATGGCCCACTTTGAAAGGGTTTAGATGGGAAAGAGAGATGGGTCAGTGTAGTAACTCTCTCTTCCTTCTCTTATGGAGTCACTAATACTAGGGTAACTTGAGAGGTGTTTTACTCAAATGGTGATCTTCTGAGGAGGGTATGGTGACCCTCAAAGGTTAGAGGCAAGGCTTTTACACAAGATGAGGTATATGGAGTCCCAGTTTGATTTGGCCCTGAACCAGGGTCCCCACAAGCCTCCCCCTATCCAGGCATCGCTTCACAGGGTGTCTGGCTCTGAGATGGATTCTGCCAGGCAATGTTATGAGACCCCCTTGACTCTTGGCTCTCTCAATAAAACTCAAATCGTTATCTGGCTGCTATTGCTCTTTATTAGATATCAGGGTGGTAGGTGAAGGTGATGGTCAGTGGGAATTAGGTCACCCTAACATCTATCCCAAGGTCCTTCACTTTGGGGAGCCAATTCAGTCTCCAACCCAAAGCTTCTCCTTCCCTTCCCTCTATTTCTAATTCTAGTCTATAGACTAAAATATAAATATGTTGAAAAGGGTCTTTCAAGTAAGGCAAGGGTGAGGCTGGGGAGATTTGGGGGTCTGCTCCCAGACAGAGTCTTGACACCCCAGTAGACAAGATATTCTTGGCCTTGATTGTGGAAATATGTCTGCTGATAGAGAACAGGGTTTCTGGATTCAACTCCAATTGAGGAAATTCTCAAAGTTGGCTTCGATTCATTCAGAGTAAGCTTGCTCCTTCCTCCCTCTCTGAGCTTCCCAAACTGAAGACCCCTTCCTCAGGAATCCTTCCCAGAATCCTCCACTGTCTCCAACTGCTGTTCTTGTCTCATGCTCCTCTTATGCAACATTCTCTCCCCCTAAAAATTCTTTTTCCTTACCCTTCATCCTTACACTATGTAACCTTCAACAAATCACTTAACCTCTCAGACTCAGTTTCCTCATATTTAAAATAGGGATAACAATAGCTCTTACCTCCCAGAACTGTTATGCAGATCAAATGAGATGATATTTGTAAAGCACTTTGTAAACCTTAAAATGCTATAAAAAAAGCTAATGATTAACTGCTATTATTATAGAGTCTAGGGACAGGTACAAGACTTATTATATTATTGGGGCAGGAAATTTCCAGATGAGGAGACTCAGTCTACCAAAGTAGCTTAGCACCTCTGCAACAATTTATAGTCCTATAAAATTGCCTAGACTAGGGATGGGCAAACTTTTTAAAGAGGGGGCCAAAGGAAAGGAAATGCTCATCTGTCAGTATGTTTCTAAGTCAACTCTTTCTAAGTTTCATTGTGTTCTATCCTACTCATTGTATTCATCGGATTAGGAATAACATCCTGGCAGGATTGAACATTTTAGGGAGCTGAGTCTTAGTTTGTCCAGCACTGGTCTAGAACATTGATGGGTTAAGTAAGTGACTTGTTCTAGGTCTTATGCTAGTAAGTGTCGAAGGTGAAACTTGAACCCATGTCTACCCTGGTTTCAAAACTAGTTCTTAATCCCTTGTGTCACAGTGTCTCATAACAATGAACCCTTTGTAACGAATAATAATAATAAAAAGGATAGAAACAAAAGGTATGTAGTTCAGTAAAACTAACCAATATATTACCCAAGTTTAATAGTACATGTAAGATCCTGTACCTGTAGTCCCCTACCTCTACAAAAAAGAGGAGGTAAATTTTCACATTTCTTCTTCAAGGATAGTTCGATCATTATAATTATTTTTGGTTGTTGTTTAATCATTTCATTCATGTCCAACATTTCATGGCCCCATTTGGGATTTTCTCAGCAAAGTGGTTTGCCATTTTACAGCTCATTTTATAGATGAGGAAACTGAGGCAATTAGTTATGTGACTTGCCAAGGCTCACGCAGCTGGTACGTGTCTGAGGTTGGATTTAGACTCAGGAAGATGAGTCTTCCTGATTTCAAGCTCAGTAGACTCCAATTTCTTTGGATTCTTCTTTCCATTTACAATGCTATGTATGATTTGTAGCTCTACTTTCACTTTGTTCTAAAGCTCCTCCTTTTTCACCAGCCCCATTTTAGAATCTCCAGGTTAATACTCTGGAGCATGTCATCAAGTGCTCTGGATGTATCTATAGCTGAGGGGTGTACTGAAAGCTGGGAACTACAGCAGTACCTTTGAGACCAACAGCTGTTATATTTGAACATGAACATAAGCTCTGAGCCTTCTAGTCAGTGCCCCAAAGGAAGTGACCAGTGGATCCAGGGAAATCATGTAAAGGCCTAAATGTAACTCCATGTTTTTTATCTCCACTTTTTAGTCTGTGTTATTCTTGGTTTTGGAAAAGCAACTCTCTGTGCCAACCTCATTTTAACTATTGAGCTATCAGCTCAATGCAACCACAATTCTTTGAAATCGGATAGTAGTTATCGATAAGTTTTTCTTCCTGAACTATTTTAATATTTTCAGGAAAAAGTCTCTGGGTTACATTGATACACACATTCATGCATGTTATGTGTATTTGTTTCCTTATCTTAGGGCTATGGAAAACAGAAGAAAAAAGATAATTAGACAGAATAGGGAAAAGGGTTTTCCTTAAATGCCTGTACAATGAAAGTATGATAGTCTCTCCAAAAAGAAAAGCCCACCAGAAAATAAATTTAAGTGGAGTTGAATAACTTTAATACTTTTTGTTTTGTTTTATTTTCAAAAGTTGGCTTTGTGGGGCAGCTGGGTAGCTCAGTGGATTGAGAGCCAGGCCTAGAGACGGGAGGTCCTAGGTTCAAATCCGGCCTCAGACACTTCCCAGCTGTGTGACCCTGGGCAAGTCACTTGACCCCCATTGCCTACCCTTACCACTCTTCCACCTATAAGTCAATAAACAGAAGTTAAGGGTTTAAAAATTTAAAAAAAAAGTTGGCTTTGTTTTGATTGGAGAAAGATGAACTTTCATTGAAATAGTAACACTAGTGCTTCATTTAATCCTAGCATACATGAAGACGTATTTTATAAAAAAAAATTTATAAATTGACGGTAAATTTCATAATCAAATCAGAGCAGCACACATCTCTGACACTGAGGAGGCAGAAGCATGCATACAACCATGGCTTTGACTAGAATATGAGAATAGATCTGCTTCTACTGATAATTAAATAGAAAGTAAATCAATAAAATTATAGATTGGATTTAACCCTGTAGGGCACAATGGTACCACTTATTAAATTATTTTCTAGTAAATTAAATCAATCTATACAGCACTGAAACAGTTAAGACTATTCTTCAAAATAAGTCATTATTTATTCCCTGCCTACACATAAGAGTAGGTCAATAACATGTATCCTGGCTAGCACCAAACTGGGAAAATTTTAGCTACTCTAAATAAGACTGATCATGGAGGCATGAAGGAAACTTGGAGGGGGTGGAGAATTCTAGAAGAGGAAGAAAAGAAATTTTATAGCAAGAAGAATCCTGGATCTGGAGAAAGAAATAAGAAATCAAATCTTCCTAGATCTAAAGCTCTAATGGATCTTGAGGGCATCTTGTCTAATATTTTCATTTTATAGAAGAAGAAACTGAGTCATATACTAGCCAAATTTCTTAGTTAAGGTGATAAGTGGCAAACATCAGAGATTGAATTTCAAGTTAGGTTCACTGACTACAAAGCAACTGTTCTTATCATTATATCCAACTGCTTGGTTTTGTCAGTTTATTTATTAAGAGAGTGACCTTAGGCAAGTCTCTAGACTTTTGTAAGACTTAGCTGTAAATAAAGGAAATACTAGTTGTCTGACTTACCTTAAAAAAAGTTGTTAGGATAAAACAAAATCATCATTCTACATATAATTAATCAATCACATACTATGTGTCAGGTATTGGACTAGGGGTAGAGATTTAAGAAAAAAAAATTCAACAGTTTCTGTTTCAAGGACCTTATCATCAAACAATATGGAAACAAACAAGGTTCTCTGATTTTTCCAACTTTCATATAAAGTGATAAAATACTAGGCAGGTTATTTCTGATGAGCTCTAAGGATATTACATTTCAATCCTACCGAATATTAAATTTGGTAGGTCATTTGGAATAATGGAAAGCCTAATTGGATTTATATTGACATAGAAAGATAGATTATCATAAATATTGCTCTATGATCTCACTAGTGAATAGTAAAAATGTCTCAGAGTATACAAAAAAGTGATTTTCAAGCATCAACTAATTACCAAATTGCCAGTAAAATTCTTTGTTCCCAATCCATTGTCATGTCAGTAGTTCTATTTAAAATTTTAAAAAATATAAACTTCATGTCCTTTTCCTTTTATATAGTCATTTTTCAGTTGTGTCTGGCTCTATTTGACCTCTTTTGGGGTTTACTTGGCAAAGTTCCTGGAATGACTTGTCATTTCATTCTCCAGCTCATTTTACATTTGAAGAAACTGAGGCTAACAGGGTTAAGTGATTTGCCTGGGGTCACATAGATGTTAAGTGTTTAAGGCCAGATTTGAACTCAGGAAGATAAGTCTTCTTGATTCAAAGCTCAGCCTTCTATCCATTGTAACACCTACCTGCTCCAGCTTTTCTTATGTAACATCAAAACATATTACTATAAAAGACTAATAGTAGTCAAGCATTTAAAAGGTTATGAAAGTACTGACAATCTCACCATTCCATTTCCATCTGGAAATCATGGTATTAGTGGATAAGACTGTTTTAGAAGCATCTTAGAGATCATCTAGTCTAGGCACCTCAGCAGCAGGTAATTGTTGATCAGTCATTTTAGTTGTATCTAACTCTTTGTGATTCCATTTAGGGTTTTCTTGGTAGAGCTACTGGAGTGGTTTGTCATTTCCTTCTCCAACTCATTTTACAGATTAGGAAACTGAGGTCAGCAGAGTTAAGTGGCTTGTCCAGGATCATACATCTAGTAAGTGTTTGAGGCCAGATTTGAACTCAGGAATAAGAATCTTCCTGACTCCACACCCTGCACTCTATCCACTCTATCACCTAACTGTCCCTAGCAGGTGATTAAACCTAGCCAGGAAGGGCATATTGACAGCTGACTGAGAAGGCAAGATGGCTCATAGTTTCATCATGTTTTAAGAATTACAAAACGCTTTCATTTAATTAGTCAATTCAATGAGCATTTATTAATGACATATAAATATTTAAATGATACAGCTCCTGCTCCCAAAATGCTTAAAAACTTTAAAAAATATTTTTCCTCAAGTACATGTAAAAACAGTTTTTAACCTTTGTTTCTTTTCATCTGAGCCAAACTTTCCCTTGTTCCTCTCTTAGGCTGCAAGCAATTTGATTTAGATTTTATAGATACAATAATATAAAATGTGTTTCCATATTTGTCATTTTGTGGAAGGGAATTTGAACAAAAAAATGAAGAGACAAAGTGAAATATAGAGTGTTTCAATCTGTATTCAGACTCCATCAGTTCTTTCTCTGGAGGAGAATGGCATTTCTCATCAAGACTTCTTGGGGATTGTCTTGGATCACTCTATTGTTAAGATTAGCTAAGTCATTTCATAATTGTTCATCATATGATATTGCATTCAGTGGCTACCATGTTCTCTTGGTTCTGCTCATTTCACTCTGCATCAGTTCATGTAAATCTTTCCAAGATTTTCTGAAATCATCTTTATCATCACTGCTTATAGCAGAGTAGTATTCTTTTACAATCATATACCACAACTTGTTCAATCATTCCCCAGTTTGATGGATACCCCTTCAGTTTCCAATTCTTTGTCACCACACAAAAAAAAGCCTTGTATAAATGTTTTTATATAAATAGGTCCTCTTTCTTTTTTATCTCTTTGGGATAGAGTAGTGGTATTTCAGAATCAAATGGTATGCACACTTTTAATTCAAAAGACTTAAAATCTATGGATGGAGAAAATACATTTGTATGTGAAGATACATAGAAGATGTATGTTTGTGTGCATATGAATGGATACTGTGAGAATGGATATGAGAAGATCATGGTGGTAAACATAAGATTTGGCAACTGATGGGATATGGAGGGGTGAGTGAGAATGAAGACTGAATAACAGTCCTAAAGCTACAAAGTTGGGAGAGTAGAAGGATAGTGGTGTCTTTGATAAAAATGGAAAATCTCCAGAAATGGAAAGATTTTTCTTTTGGGGGATCATGGTGGTAGTGGTAATGGGCTCAATTCTGGATATATTGACTCTAAGATGTCTATGAAACAATCAGTTTGAAATGTACATTTTATTATGGGGGAAGGAAGCTGAGGAGAGAAACAAGGTCTAGATATACAAATCTGGAAATCAGCTGCAGCCCTGGGAGCTGGTGAGATCACTTTTCTTCCCCAAACCCTGTAGGACTGACAGGGTAAGTATTATTCCTTTAATTTTATAGATATGGAAACCAAAGACTAGAATTGTTAGTGATTAGCATGACTATTAAGTGTCAAGAGTCCAGACTTCACCATGAGAATTTTGGCTCTGCATCCAGTGAGATTGATAAGGTGAGTTCTGGGGTGATAGGTGAGGGTAGGTTAGTTAGGTTTCAGCTTTCATAGCACTGTGGTTGAATATTTGCAGGATAGGGAGAATGGGAAGGGAGGACAGAACGTATCTTACATGCCTTCTTAACAGGGAATGATTTTCTTAGCATTGTCAACTCAAACCAATTCACAAACATCTATTAAGATGTGACCCTCTGCGTGCCCTTCAATTGGGGAATGGCTGAACAAATTGTGGTATCTGTTGGTGATGGAATACTATTGTGCTCAAAGGAATAATGAACTGGAGGAATTTCACGTGAATTGGAATGACCTCTAGGAATTGATGCAGTGTGAAAGGAGAACCAGGAGAACAGTGTACACAGAGACTGATATACTGTGGCATAATTGAATGTAATACACTTCTCTACTAGCAGCAATGCAATGACCCAGGACAGTTCTGAGGGACTTATGAGAAAGAATGCTATCCACATCCAGAGAAAGAACTGTGGGAGTAGAAACACAGAAGAAAAACAACTGCTTGATCACATGGGTCGATGGGGACATAATTGGGGATATAGACTCTAGTGATCACCCTAGTGCAAATATCAATAATATGGAAATAGGTCTTGATCAATGATACATGTAAAACCCAGTGGAATTGCCATTGGCTACAGGAGGGGTTGAAGAGGGGAAGGAAAGAACATGAATCTTGTAACCATGTAAAAAATATTCTAAATTAATTAAACAAAATTTTCCAGATTCAAATAAATGAATGAATGAATGAATAAATAAATAAATAGTAATAGAATGTTATAATGCCAAAAAAATGTGACTCTATAACATTGGAAAACGTTTAAATTTGTTATTGATATAAGATAAAGATTAAAAAAACTTTAAAAAATGATGGGACCCTCTGTGCAAGAAATGGAGCAGGTCCCTCAACTTACATCAATTTTATTTATACAAGTCTGTTGAGAACAAGATGGTATCTCTGCAGAGGGCATGCCTTCCATTTGGGGGAGGAGGGAGATCCTTCACTCCTGAAACCACATGTAGGAAGAACAATTGCCAAGGTCAGCTCTGGGAGCCTCCCAGCCTGACTGCTTTTGTCTAGGAGACGAGATAGCCATTGAATGCTGAGAAATCCAGCTTTCAGGAACTCCAGGACACAGCCCATCTATTCTGGTTCACGTAGCAGCAGAGAAAACAATGATGTGAAGCTGGGTGACCTCAGATGCTCAAAAGCTCATAGGCTATTTAAGAATGTAACAAGTCTCAGAAAGCCTGTGCAGGATAAGGAAACAAACCCCTTTCTCTCTAAGCTAGAGCTCCATTTAGCTACAGTAGGGGGTGAGGGAATAGGGTTGTGCCCCGAGCTCTCAGAGGAGAAAACAAACATATACAGTAATAAGCAGTTCCAAGGTAATATAAAGATCACATTGTTGTGGCTTAGAGAGCCAGTTGAAGGATCTACAGGGATTCTTTGTCACAAGAATAAAATTTAGAGGCACATATGCTTTTTTTTTTTTGCTTTATTTCCAGAAATTTATTTTGTTAAAAGAGAAAAACAATTTTAAACCATAATGGTTTATCCATCTCTTAAACAGATTGATGATTGTTTTCCTAAAGCTATGAAAAAATGATATAGGAACTAGAGGCACAATTGAATTTGGCAATAAAACCATTTGCTGTAGAACTGGATAGTCTATCCTCTTGAGCCGAACCCCCCCCCCATTCAAACAGGTTTATTTACTGAAATACTAAATTGACTACAGTATCTGGGGTTATCATCCAAAGACACCCTCACCAGAAAGCCTTAAAGACTTTGTTTTTAGGCACCAGTATCTTTTGGCATTGCTTCTTCAAATGTTTTATTTGTTGCATGAATAAATGTATTTGAATTCTGGGCTTAGTAAATGGAATAATCCCCCTGGATTTCAAATTTGGAGTGATTTTCAGCACAAGAGATTGGGGGCATCACAGAAAGCTTTTTGAAAAACTTTTTTTTGATACTATTTAGGCTCCTCTGGCCTTGAGTTTCTTTTCCAGTGGACTCTTTTAATACACCTCTTTCTCCTGGAAGGTGAGAATCTCTCCGATTAATTCTATCTTCGATAAAAAGATCTTCTGGTGGGAACTGTGAGTCAATAATGCTGTTTATCTGCCAAAGCATAATAACCTTATCATTATTTTCTTTTCCTGGGCATTGTGTCAAGGTCCACAGGCCCCTTTGCAGCAGTCAACCATTGACCACTGCACTCATTTGATCTCACTGAAAACCTTTATAGCTGGGTAATATCGGGCCAGTGATTTAGCTTATCTCAGACTAGGTTCCTAAACTGCAAAATGGAGGTAATAATAACCCCCAATCTGCCAAGGTTATTGTGAAAGTCATATAAAATTAGGACAGTGACTAGCTTACAGTATGTCCTTCTTTCTTTTCTTTCTGGAAAATGCTGAATTTAGTTAAATCAGGGAGGATATATATACATATATATGTATATAATTTTTTTCTACTAAAATTTTAACTTAAAGATGGCCATTTGGACCTCCATTAGAAGAGGATATCAGATTCAGTCTCAAAAGGCATCCAGCATTGCCCTAGCAAGCAGGGTGGTGATAGGGTGTGTCAGGCACCTTATTTGTCTCTCCTAAATGCCATCTGTAGACAATATTCTTCCAGGAAGAAGTGATTCACTTGCTTGCTAGAAAAGGTAAGAGGTGTCTCATCCATTAAAATATTCTGAGGCTAACTGAGCTCAGCAGCCAGGATCTAGCTTCTGAAAATATTGTGCCTTTGGGGAAAGAAATAAAGGTCTATACTTTGCTTTTTGGTGATCTTCTGTTCTTGTGTTACGGAAAGGTTAACATATCTTGTATAGGAACTCTCAGGACAAGAAATTGGTCCCATTCACAAGGCCTACTAAAAAGGTCATCTCTGCTTCTTAGCTTCTCTTCATGACACAAGGTATGTATCCTATAAATTGAAAAAACTACCATCATTTAATAGTAGCCCCAAATAGGAAGTTCTTTAATGTTTACAAACCTCACATGCATTGGCTCATTTTAATTTCAAACCCTATGAGGCAGATCCTATTAGCATCTCTATTTTATAGAGGGGGAAACTAGGGCTAAGGGAGTTTAAATGACTTATTCAAGGTTACCAGACCAACACATGTTCAAGGTTATATTCTAAGCCAGATCTTCCTGACTCTAACTCCAATGCTGTATATGCTATGCATGGGTAGTACTTGACAGTTTTCAGAGCACTTTCATATGTATTAATTCATCTGATTGCCAGTAAAGTAAAATGCCTTACACATAATAAGCAAGGAGGCAGGCAAGAAGAGTATTATAATTCTCATTTTGCAGATGTGATTGAGATTAAGAGACTTGTCCTAAGTCACAAACTTAATAAGTGGTGAGGTTGAGACTAGAATCTAGGTCTGCAGGCTCTAGGCAGAATACCTTCCAAACTGGCAGCTCTTGGTGCAAGAGATGATGATTGGCTCATATTTAATAGGGCTCTGGGCTGTGTTGCTCTAGAGCAGGGGTCGGCAACGTATGGCTCTCAAGCCATATCTGGCTCTTTTGAGGGCCAGATATGGCTCTTTCTGCAGGAGCCATAAAGTCAATTTTTTAGGTGCTGTTACAGGAGCAGCACTGTGAGCACTGTACGGCTCTCACGAAATTACATTTTAAAAAATGTGGCGTTTATGGCTCTCATGGCCAAAAAGGTTGCCGACTCTTGCTCTAGAGTGATGATCTTGAGCTTTTACAAGCTATAAAGGCTGCTTAGAGGTGTTATTTATTAGATAAACCCACTGTTATATCTATGTTTTAAACATAAAAGTTTGGGAACTTCATTAGAAGCTAAATGCCTACAAGCACTGCTTCAGTGCCAAAAGGGAAACTAATCCCTATTCCAAACTTATCAAAAGGCATATTGTGATTTAGGGGAATTTTTGACCCAATATTTGATGCAGCTGTTTCAAACCGAAAAAATGCCTTTTAGTATGAAATATATACTTATCTGTGTGTTTTGGTTTGTCGGATAGTGATGGCTTCAATGTGGGGGATTCCTGGTATTGAATCTCTTTCCATGGATTCAGACTGATATCTGATCTGTAACTACTGTCAGAATGCAGTCTAGGTTACTACAAGACCAAATGGCTTGCCTGGGTAACCCAACAAGTATGCGTCAGAGACAAGGGTTGAACCTGAGACTTCTTAACTCTAAGGTTAGCCTTGTACCCATCGTGTCATGGTAGCTCTCATACACACATAAGATGTATGTGCATATACAAAATTATTGCCTAAGAATATTTGCCAAGAGAACATTAATGCCCCTTAGATAGCAAACATGATAACACTAGATTTGGAGCTGGAGATTTGGATGGTTTGGATGGTTTGGATCTGGAGTCTTCCAGTTACTACCTGTATGACTTTGGGCTAGTCATGTAACCTCTCTGAAACTCTTTTTTCTTAATCTGGAAAGTCAAAGCATTGCTTTGGTCCTTTCAGCTCTGAATCTATGAATATAATAGATTGTAAAACCTTCTGTTTATTCACTCATTCTTCAAGCTTCTAATATCTGTGATGCAATGAGCACTGTGCTAATATACTTGCTGGGGAAGTTCCCCCTAACCCCCCAAAAGTACCTGCCCTCAAGGAGCTTATAGTCTATTCAGAAGTTTACAAAGATCTGCCCTTAGAGACCATGTGTGTAAATTGAGCTCAAATCCATACCATTCATCCATATTATCTGCTTTAATTTTATAAGAGAACCCACCTGACCTTCCCCCAACATGTGAATAAGTGACTCAATATCTTTCTTTTCCCCCTTTCTTCTTTCCTCTTTTGCCTCCAATAATAGAGAATAACTTCATGTCCAGCAAAATGGAACAATTCTGTGAAACAATCTAATTCATAATAGCACAATGACTCCTTAAAAATAGAGCTTTCCAATAGTGAGGAGGAAATGATATCACTTTCAGTTTGGTCAAAGGCTTGCTGTTTCATAGGCCATATAGATAAAACTGTGTAAATAGATAGGACTACATTCCAGAACAAAGCAGACTCCAAAGCCACAATAGGATGTGGTTTAAAACAGAGGGAGTGGTGAAAAAAAAAAACCTTCTCTTATTCTTCCACTTACTCTGTACACTCAGAATATTTACTCTGATGGTTTCTAAGGTGATTCATGTCAACTACTCAAGAAATTTTACCTGCCTCTGGTTACTGAGGAATTTGTGGTCTAAGGATTTTTCAAGAGGAAAGACAAGAACTTGAAGCCATCAAATTCAAATTAGTGAATAATAATAATAATAACAACAACACTTTTAACATACACTGCAGACCTGGAAGAACAGAGAAACAGGGAACACAACCACTGAGGATGCAACACTCAGAGAGGAAAAAAGAAAAATACATTTTGTTATTTCTTTAGTCATTAGGGCTCTTCCCCTCTTGAAACTGTATTCTGTTATAACATTGGGTGTCTAGATGACAAGGCAGATAGAGTGCTGTGCCTGGAGTCAGGAAGACTCTTCTTCTAAGGTTCAAATCCAGCCTCAGCTGTGTGACACTGGAAAAGTTGAATCCTGTTTGCCTCAGTTCCCTCCTCTGTAAATGAGCTGGAAAAGAAAATGGCAAACTCCTGCAGTATCTTTGCAAAAAATCCCCAAATGGGGTCACAAAGAGCTGGACATTACTGAAATGAATAATCAACAACATTGGACTTATGGTATTCTATGTCTATGTTGAATCCTCCTCCAGTAAAATAGGATCAGGGACTGTTCCTTTTTCTTTTCTTTTTCTTTATATCCATAATGCTTTGTATCCTAGTCCACGCACACACACACGCATACACAGTCTGTTCAATTGAGTTGAATCAAATTGATGCCACATACAATGGCAACTAGATATTCATTTTTTTCTAAGTCAACACAGTTTGGAGTTCCAATACTCCTGGTGATTAGTGACACATAAGTAACATGATTTTCAAATAGGAAGGAATAGAATGAAGGGGAAGGAAATGAAATAAGCATTTATAAATTGCTTGCCATGAGTTAGGTACTCTGTCAAGAGTGTGTGTGTGTGTGTGTGTGTGTGTGTGTGTGTGTGTGTGTGTTTAACTATTATCTTATCTGGTCCTCATAAGAGCACTGCAAGGTATGTGCTATTATTATCCACATTTGTCAGTTAAAGAAATTGAGGCAAGACAGGAATTTTCAAACTTTATCCAAGATTCATAAATATTTTCTAGGATAATACTTTGGGATACCTAGTCAAATTAAATGAGTGAATCATTGATAGAAATGACTGTGTCAGGGACAACTGGATGGCTCAGTAGATTGAGAGCCAGGCCTAGAGACAGGAGGTCCTAGGTTCGAATCTGGCCTCGGACACTTCCTAGCTGTGTGACCCTGGGCAAGTCACTTAACCCCCTATGCCTAGCCCTGTAACAAATAAAATTAATATAAAAGGATATATATAAAAAGACATTAGGGTTTTAAAAAAAGAAATGACTGTGTCCCATTAAAAAAATGGATTCAAGTGAATCAGTTCATTTTCTTTCATTGAGGGAAATACTTTAAAGATGAATTAAAGCATGTCAGAATGATGTGGGAGACCTGTGGTATCTTGGGAAACAGGAGCAGAGTATCCTAATATATGACAAACAGAAATGTAAAATATTCCAAAAAGGGAAAGGTCCATACAGTTAACACGGCCATAAACTGGAAGTCAGTCTTCATATGTAGACAGTGTAAAGAAAAACAATAATGGTTACTTACTAGTCTTTTCCTCTAAACTTACACATTTGGATAGTACTTTTGTCCATGAACCAATATCTCTGAACCTATAAAGTAAAACTATACTTCTGATATAGAAAAATTGCTAAAAACAAACAAACAAACAAGCAGCAAACATTTAAGTGTTTTCAATGAGCCAGTCACTATGCTCAACACTAGGTTTAGGAGCTTATAATCTAATGGAGGAAGACTACCCAGAGGACTGAAAAGTTGAAAGGGATGGGAAGGAAAGTTCCTACACTGGGTCATGCTGTTGATGTCTAGGTAAAACAGAAGCAGAGGTAAAAAGGAAATGAAGGTCAGCAAGCCTGGGTCCTTTCTCAAAATAGAAGTCCCAGAAGGAACTCATCAAGTAGTAGCAGGAATATTTCAGGGTAAGGAGGTCACAGGTATTGAGGGAAGTCCCGGGGGAGATGGCAGCTTAAGCATAGCCTGCTACTCTGGGCCCCTTTGCCAAATGAAGGGCTTTGGGAGGAACTGACAAGATAGGGACCAGATCATCATGACAGAGGAATATTCTGGTGTCAGAAGGCTGAAGGAACAAATGAATATTCCAGGGCAAGGAAGTCACACTTGCTAAGGTAAATTCCAGGGTGAATACCTAAGGCATGGTGGTAATGTCTGAGAAATCAGGGACAGAGCCAAGAGGGGAGTCATTCTCTTCAATGTGGAAAAGAGAATAACTAAGCTCATGAATCTGAGTTCTATCATAAAGGGTAAACAAGACCCTACACCTTGACTACAGTCATCAATATATGAAAACTTTGATGGCAAATGTGTCCCTCCTGAAAAATGCAAAGAATGTGAAATTTGAACATCATCATAGAAATTCTAGTATAACAATCTTAACTGACTGGTACTGATCTCTTACATAGTAGGCACCTTTATTTCAAATGAAATTAAAAAAAAAAAAGAGTAGCTGTAGAAAATACACATGTAAACAGGATCCTGTCAAATAATTGGATGTGCTCTATTCCAGAGACCATAATTGCCTTTAGAATAATAGACATATAATAGAAGGGATTGGTCTATATGCTTACTTACATAGAAACCCAAATATGGCAAAGATCAACATAGGAAGCTTAAGAGGACTTAAGAGGAAAATCCTAGGGAGTTGCCTGAAGCTCCTACAGACTTTAAGTGATTTGTCCAGAGGCATACACATTGCTAATAAAAATCAGAAGTGGGAGGTGAAACCAGATCCCAATGAAATTTACTCAGTCCTGCCTTTGTACACATTTAGGCAAGTCTGTCCTTGTAATTATTTTTCCCTTGCCTCAAAACTGGAAACAATTGGGAGCAACTTTATAGGTTAAAATAGATGAGTTTTTTTGGTTTTATTTTTCCTCTGGTTCCAATTTTCACTTTTAATGCACTTTTGCTGATCTGAATTGATAAGAGTTTATTCATGTGGAAGTTCCTTTTGATTGAGAAAGGCAGCTAGGTGGTGCAGTAGATAGAGTGCTAGATCTGGAGTCAGGAAAAACTTGTAAATTCATATCTGGCCTTAGACGTTTATTGAATATGTGACCTTGGTTAAGTCACTTAACCCTGTTTGCCTAAGTTCCCTCATCTGGAAAATGAACTGGAGAAAAAAAATGGCAAATAACTCTTTGCCAAAGTATCATTGCCAAGATAACCTGATTTCAATCAGGTCACAAAGAGTTAGACGCCATTGAAAAATGATCAAACAGCCTAGTAAAATCACAGGTCAAGTTTTTATCTACTACTCATATATGTCTAGGAAATCATGGGGGCATATGCAGTGATCCAGGAGAAAGAGCATCTCTATTGTAAAGGTTTGCCAAATGCTTTTTCAAGGCTGCTCAACTGCCTTTGGTCTCCACCATTCACCCAACTCTCCCTGCAAGCACCAAGAAGCTGTAGCATGCTAAGGAGCCTTATCCCTAGAAAATCACCTCAGTAGACAGGTTAAATTGGGTGAAGGGTAACTGACAGGCTTCAAATCCATTGGTGAATGAGAGGAATGTCTTCCCCAATCATATCAAGACTTTGCCTGGCAGATTGGATGAATAAGCACAATTTATTACAATGGCCCTGAAAGCAGAAGCAGATGCTTACAGCTTAGTCAGAAATTACAGATGCCCAGGTCATCCACTGGATCCTGGGCTATCACTGGTTGTCATGACTCTTGTCTTGCCATTGGGCTTAAATTATTGGAAGTAAGAGGGCAACAACTTTGTGTAACTGCCTTATTTAAACCTAATTCAAGCACAAGTCAAGACATCACTATGTGATATCATTAGTTCTCTTTCAAAATGAATGATCAACAATAACAGGAAATATGTCACCTCCTTTTTATGCCCTCTGTACAATGGACTTTACACATTACTTTTTTTCATGTTTTATGTTTTGGCAATTCCTAACCATTTCCATGAAGATGCCATTGGATACCAAGAATTATGGAAGGTCTAAGAAGGAATGGAACATTGGCTCTTCAGGCAGGAAGTGGGATTTGGGTTAGATTTCAAAAGATTCAGAGTAGGAACTCAGGCAAAGGGACTAATATAAACAAAGAGGGAAAGGAATAAGCTTTTAAGTATCCAAAACCATAAGGCACCTGCTAAGCATATAACAAATATTGTCTCATTTGATCCCTTTCAAAAACACTGGAAGGCAGGTGCCATTATTATCCCAATTTACAGATGAGGCAACTGAAGTAAATAGAAGTTAGAAAGTGATTTGCTTAGGGCCCCACACAGTGAATCAAATTTGAACTCAAGGCTTCTTAAATCGGGACCCCAAAATCCATCCACTTTGCCACCTAGCTGTCTCTTAAGTCACTGAGGCAAAAGAGTTCAAGACATATTTGGAGGACAAATAATAATCCAGTTCTGCTGGAACCTTGAGTCTATGGAAGAACACAGTATGAGATAAGGCTGGAAAAGTATGGTGACATTAGAGTTCAGAGAGCCTCAAATACCAGGCAAATGAGTTAATTCACTTTGGGAAGTCACAAAACATTTCTAAGCAAGAGAATGACCCATCCAAGTCTATGCATAGAACCTGGAGAGGGAGGAGACAGAGACAGAGACAGAGACAGAGACAGAGACAGAGATAGAGATAGAGACAGAGAGAGAAGTGAGAAAGCCAAATGAATGACAATTTGGGTGTGGACTTGGGTGGTGGCCTAGAACTATAACAAACTTAAGGTAAATGCAGGTGTACAAAACCATGAGGAGTAGAGAAAAATACATAAATTATGTATATTCTATCATGCATAATGCCCTTAGGAGTAAGAGGTTCAATTTTTTATTATCATCTCAGGGACAAAATTTGGCAAGTCTGTGCTGATGGTAGTAGTTGGAATGGAGAAGAAAGGAGGGATGTAATAGACACCTACAGAGATGGTATCTGTCAGGACTTGAGAGCCAATTGAATCTAAGGAAGTAGAACATACTTCAGTTCTAGAAAGCAGTATTTCTTCAAATTTGAATTTTTAATGTTGTTTTTCAATTTTTTAATTTATTTTTAACATCCATTTAAAAATTTTTGAGTTCCAAATTCTGTCGTCCAAACAGCCCCTCCCCTACTCGTTGACTAGATAAAAAATATGGCTATTAAACATGTAAAATCATGCAAAACATAGTTTATTAGCCATGTTGCAATAGAATAAAAGCAAGAAAAAGAAACAGAAAAAATACTTCAGTCTGCATTTAGAATTTATTATTTCTCCCCCTGGAAATAGAGAGAATTTTTCATCATGAGTCCTTTGGAATTGTCATAGATCGTTATAGTGATTAGAATGTGAAACTTTAATTTTCAAGAGAAACTTCTGCTTCTGAGAGAGAGAGAGAGAGAGAGAGAGAGAGAGAGAGAGAGAGAGAGAGTGAGAGAGAGAGATATGGCGGCTGTTGTGATTTTCTCACTCCTTCTAGGATTGCCAGGAGAATAGAAATACTCAAATGAAATACGTGCTGTGGCTCAGAACTTGTGTTTTACCTTAGACCACCCAAGGAGAAGCTCAAAAGTCTGCAATTGGGTTCTAAATTTAGACCACGGAGTTTTCCAAGAGGTTCTAATTTTGGTGGAAGGAGTTTTTTCCTTGTCTGGAAATACACCCTTTCCGTTACACGTTGCAGAGAAACAGATCAGAGACAAGGAGCAGCAGCAACAGTCAAAGCACTTTGTTTTTATTTAAAGTGAGATTCATTGAGGACTGTATTTTTTTCTTTTAAACTATTTTATATTTTAAGATGAATTCTAAAGTACTCTAACTGACTTGTGCATTAGAATGTGACAGAAATTTAAGAGATTGATTTTAACCCCTGTGGAACCTGTAATTTTTCACTTCCATAACCACTTGATTCAACCTTCTCAAAGTCAGATTTTCCTTCTGACAGTCCCGTTTTCTCTAATGGATGAATTACCTTTTTATACATTATGGAATAAAGAGGGGCAGCTAAGCTGATAGCTTCAGATCTCTCTAACTTCCTTTGGAAATTACTTCATTGATTTCTAAGATGATGAAGTACCCGTAATGTACCTATAAATACACTCATTAGGCCATAAATTGTGCATGACAACATCTGAAATCTCAATGTACTGTCCAGACATCTTCCACTCCAAAATATCTTTTGTCCCTGGGGAGGGCAACGCAGATCCATTATCATAAGTGCAAAGGCACACGCTGGAGTCATGAATCAAACAACGGCTTTTCTAGTCCCTCTTCTTTTCAGTGTTTACTAGAATGGGTATATTTTAAGCTGATGAGAAAGCTCTGATCTAAGAGCCAGAGAGCTCATTTGGATAAAATGAGACTCTTACATCACTGAATTTAGTCCCTCGATAAAACACAATAAGACTGGACTCAGAGAAAAATCTCCCTTTGAGCCAAGTAGTCTAGCATGAATGCAGTAGCCCTGGAATCAGGTTAGGGACAGAGATCCATTCCCAAGATCCAGAGGGAAGTTGTCAAGAACTGTTTAGGTCAGGGCTTCTGTTCCCTGCCATGGGACTGTTTCTCTCTGACCTGTGAAAGCAAGTCTGCCAGAGGCTACCCCTCTAACTGCTACTAAATTGGGGTTAAATTTGAAAAAAATATAAGTAGATCAATGCACTTCAAAAGAGCTTGGATGGAGCAAGGCATATAGGTCCTTGATGGTGCTGGGTATGACAGCTTAAAGCAAAAGATACATTGGGTGACAACAGATGTGTTCTTTTCATGAGTAAAGAACATCCTTATTAAACCACATGTCGAGACATGATTGGCCCTTAATAGTCTTCTAGTTCAATCCTTTCATTTTTACACAGGAGGAAACCAAGGCCCAAGAAAGCCCAAGATCTCATCAATGGTGCCCTAGTAGCCTCAAGGTATTATTATTTGTTGTTCAGTTGTATCCAACTCTTTGTGACCTCATTTGGGGTTTTCTTGGTAAATATACTGGAGTGATTTGCCATTTCCTTCTCTAGCTCAGTTTACAGATGAGGAAACTGAGGTAAACAGGATTAAGTGACACGTCCAAGATTTTACAGTTGCTAAGTGTGAGATCAGATTTGAACTCAGAAAGATGGATTTTCCTTAAATGCAACTACTGAAGTTGGCTTTCAGCCAGGCAGGAGAATTTACACACATGGTCTTACTTTAGTTAGAAAATTAGGCTTTGAACTTCTATTTCTTTCTTTTTTTAATTCCTTCTACTTTGAGTGATTATTAATAAATTTTATAAAATTAATACTTGGAGTTATTGATATTAATTTAACTCTTACCAGCAAAGTTGGAGAAAGAATTCTCAATTTTTTTTAAGAAAGCATTTGAGTAAATATAGGGAGTAGATAAATTAAAAAAAACACAACATATTTGTCTCTTGCTGCTTCTGATGCCCCACCCCTCTGCCAGTAAAACAGATAAGCTGCTTCCTGCTGCATCCTGCTGCATCCCGCTATGAGCTATGGGAGTCTGCACCTCCAAGCACTGCTGATTCCCTATTTCCTGTGCAGAAGGTAAGAAGCTAAACCCCTTAGGGTGACTGAGTACAGTTGAAGAGCTGGCCCCCTGCCTCCTAGCGTGGCTACACCTCCCCCACCCCGGGTGTCAAGTGTGAACTAACCTTTTGTACTTCTAGCTTGGAGCTGAGGTGACTCTTAGACCACCATACATACCCTGTCCTCCCCCTGCACACAGAGTAGCACAAAGTGGGAAGCCACCACAACAAGGGCAGCCCCCTCCATGCTGCCCATTTCCAATCCAAACTTGCTTCCAAACTGATTTAAAACTAACCCTGGGAAGCTTTCATAGCTTCTTAAATCTATATTCTATACCTATAAAACCCTTTTGCCCTCCTAGACCAGCTAAGTTAAAAGGATCTGAGGAGTTTTTACCTTCAAGGAAGTGTGTTTCATTGTGCCTAAAAGAGAAAGCTTTTTTTTCCCTAACTAACTTAGTCTTTAGCTAAAACCTTTCGGCTGCCCTCCATTTTTAAACTAGTTAAGAGGGACGTGCCTAAGTATGCTGTTTAAAATCTTGGTGCAGAAAATGAGGGAACAGTTTCTACTCTATTTGAAATAGATTTTTGTTCTGATAGGCCTGGTACATGGACAAAGTTTGAGAGTCTGAAGCAAAAATCCGAGGAAAATCCCTCCCAGTTTATGGATAGACTTATTGAGGTGGGAGGTAGATATATAGACCTAGATCTTTCCAGAGAAAGGGATGTCAGGCAAATAAGGAGGCAGTTTGTAAATGACTCTTGTAAAATGGTCAGAGACTATTTTAAGACTAACTGCCCAAATTGGGCTAATATGGACCTTGAGGAATTGAGGAGAGTAGCAGTTTATGTCTTTAATGGCCATGAGAAGAAAGATAAGAAGAACAATGACTTAGTGGAAGAATTAAGGAAAGAAATAAACATTTTAAAGGGAAAATCAAAAAAGAAAAAGAAAATCAAGGAGGGGCCATAGCCCTTTTGTAGGAGTCTACAAATCAATCATTAATCTGTTACTTCTGTGGGAAAAGGGGTTACATAATGATGATCTGTAAGAAGTGAGACCAGGCAAATAGAAATAACAACTTTAGAAATAATAACAATTACAGAAATAATAACCCAAATGAGGCAACCAATAACTCACACCAAAATACCCACAATGCAGTTCATCCACACTATACTCAGGGTGAAAATACCCCTCAGTGTGGAGGATCCCAGAGAAATAGTCAAGGATCTTTATGAAGGCATATGGGTGGGGGTGGGGGGTGGGGGGTGCAGTAAGGGTTCTGGAATCAGAGAATGAAACCTTTGATTTCTTGGACCATGAGGTTTTAATATCAGTTATCCCAATTCATTCTCCCTCCCATAATGATGAACCTCATGTAACCCTAAAAGTTGGAAACATGTTATGATTGCCTCTTAGACACTGGAGCATCCAGATCAGTATTAATAAGTAAACTTGATTTTGAATGTGATTCTATGGGCTTGCTAAATGTAGTGGGGGTATCAGGGTCACCCCTAAAGGTCCCAAAACTCCCCCCCAAATGATGTCTGTGGGACCCCTATCAGTAGAACATGCTTTCCTAGCTCCCCTACAAATTTGTTACGAAGAGATTTTTTATGCAACCTTAGAGCCACAACAAATGCTCTTCAGATGGCTCTAATACACTGGAATTTCTCAAAAAATCCTTAAATTTGCTCCCTATACTTCTTTCAAAGAGTCAGGAGGTAAAGGAGCCTCCCACCTTTAAAATCCCAGCTGATATTCTTGAGTCTCTTTGGGCCACATCCTCTTCCAATGTTGGCCTACTTAAGTCAGCTGTTCCTGTTCAAATTAAGACAAAAGGTGGTCCACCTCCTCCCATTCCTCATCTGTACAAGTAGGACCTATAGACTTCTCGCTCCATGATCTACACCTAGGAGACAAAGTTTATATAAAGAATTTCCAGCACACTGGGGGAACTCAGCTTGTGTGGAAAGGTCCATTCCAAGGCCTATTAACCACTCCAACACCTATAAAAATTGGAGAAAAGGACTCTTGGATTCATTGTTTACATGTAAAGAGAGTACCTTCTGTAGACACTCAGTGATTGTATCCTGTCATGCTTATTGTACTTGCTGATTGTTTTAAGATTTTATTTTGTTTTCAAGTTCACATATTGATTTAATCTGATATATTCTATTATACTATGTCACCTTAAGTTATTGTGTTTTGGCAAGTAACTATGTGTTCTGTTATACTGTTTTTACGTGTACTGTCCTACTGTATTTATTTGTACCCATGCCCTATGCCTGAACTGAAGATAATACCATTGTAAAAGCCCATAGTCAAATTGGGCAAACCCTTTCTGTGGCATAGACAAATCCTTGTGGATACTGGGTTTGTCACCAGATCTATCAAGATCATATATTGCCTATACACCTTTTGACCTTTTTTGCCTTTGTTAATTGTCACATAGATGATGATGAATGTACTCCATCAAACTTGTTACAACCTGTATCAGTTACCTTTGGAGATTTTATGAGCTCTTATGGTTTGGGGGATTTTGGTACTTCTTAGAATGTACATTAGGTATTATACTACTGTTTTTTATAATGCTGTTACTTGGCAAGAAATTATGTATACTCACACTATGAATCATGGCCAAGTTAAAAGGCATTAGATTTCATTTTTGAGTGAGAAATTTTGTGTTTTGCCTCTGCTCGACTGACACTTTGTCACATGGAATGTGAGCTATGAAATTTTTATTTCTTAAAAAATTTTATTATTGTTTTTCCTTTTATGTGCAATAGTATATTTGAATTTTTTTCTCTCTTATTTTTGTACTTGGAGTACATGCAACCAGTATTAATTTTTTATTTTGCACTAAAATAAGTTTCATAACTTCAGTCATGTATCCTGGGGTGATCTAGGTGTTTGTCAACACCCTCCTCAGGGGGGAATTGTATTATTATCCTAATGCAAGGTTTAAAATCTTTTGAAGAAATTTTTAGAATAAGAAACTTGCTAACTCCCCAAATAGAGAAAGTGAAAATCTTTGGAGAAGGTGCCATGAAAATACCTACAGAAACCACACATTACATAAAAAGATCCAGAATGAACTTTGGTATGTAGTGAATTAAACTGTGGAGGGTTGAATGCATTTACTCTGAATGGAAACTCTTATGCTAAAGGAGATTGCCACCTAATTGGCTTTTTGTCAATGTGCCCACGTAACATTGGTTTTTCTCTCTTTCTCTTTTATTTCCCTCTTATACCCAAATTATTGTAATTTCCCCTTAGAAAGTACAATATCATATGCACCTTTAGTAAGAGATCTTTAGAGATATAAGCAGATTATGTGTAATGACTCATTGGAGAGAGTAGGCATGTAAATCTGGGAGATTCTAACATGCTCACCTCCCAATGAAATCACAGGGGGTTTAGTGTGGATATGAGGATAGAATTTGCTCCCCAGGACTCTCTTACCTAGCATCCCATTTGCATATTTATGCTACATGCTAATGGAAGGAGGATATAATTTTGGTGTAAACCCACCCCCCCTTCCCTGAACGCAGATGCTGAAGCTGGCTTTTAGCCAGGCAAGAGAATTTACACATGTGCTCTTAGGAAATCAAGCTTTGAACTTCTATTTCTTTTTTTTAATTTCTTCTACTTCAAGTCATTATTAATAAACTTCATAAAATTAATAATTGGAGTTATTGGTATTAATTTAAATCTTACATTTTAATGGCTTCAAAATGTTCCCAGGTTCCCCAACTTGTCTGAAGTTAATCAGAGCAGAGGCAGCACATAGTGGTGAATCCCATCAGATTTATAGGTTCTAATGCTTGACACATACTTTGTAGAATCACCCTAAGACTGGGATGGCTAAACAGAATTTTTCTTCAAACTTGGTGTTATATTAAGAAATTTTTAGTCAAATCTTCACTCCCCCCTCCTTTTTTCCCTTTTTGCTTTCTTTCCTTTTGGAGAGATGATTTGTTTACTTTGGCTAATTTTATCCCCCCTTCCTTCCTCAGTCCTCTTGGGTCTCCAAATTCACAAATATTAGGATCCCCAACTATATTTCTTCTTTGTGTAGAGAAAAAAAAGAGATAGATTTACTTTAAGAAGGGAAAAGAAGTCTTGTTTGGAAAAGCAATTAATTTGAAGTCAGAAGACCTGGGTTCAAATCCTAACATGGTCATCTTTGTGACTTAACTTCTTTCAGTTTTAATCTTATCGTCTTTGAAAATGAAGAGTTGAACTGAATGACCTTGAAAGTCCTTTCTGGCTGGAAAATTAAATATATGACCCTATGAACTTCAAATGTCCTCAGTTCCAAGTTCCTATGAATATTCCTTCCTATGAGCAACCCCAACAAGTGTTTAGTTATAAGAGGTTATCCTTATTCTGTTTATTCTCAAATGAATATTTTGTGTGAATCCAGAGAGTGTATCTAGGACCCATAGGTAAATTATAGAAGGAGTAGATTTTGGATTTCTAATAATTAGAACTGCTCTTAAGTGAAATGGTTTGCCTTAGTAGGCAGTGAATTGGGCAAAGATTGGAAGGGCCTGCATCTGTTTAGGGATGGTGTTGATAATATTCATGCTTTCTGCTCAGGTCAGGTAAGTTTATTTGATCTCAGAAGTCCCTTCCAACTTTTAAATTCTATGAGAAGAAGTCCATAGACCAGTGGGATATTTCTTTAGCCATAATGTATTTTAATTGAAAAATAAGGAGGTTACCAAAGGAATGAAACTCAATCCTGAAGGAAAGTTTCTCCGGGATAACTTTATATTTATTTTCTTCATGTGCACTGTTTGAACTTTTAATCACCTAAAAGGAGCAGGGGTAGGGATAATTACTCTTTAGATTGCTTTCAGAACAGCCTGCTTACTTACTCTGGGATTAAAGGGATACATATTGAATTCCAGCTTTCACTGTCATAATGAGTTCCATGATCTCTCTATTGTCTCTAGTTTTTATGAGGAAGGAAAAGAAGCAGACTGAGTGGAATACTATTTAAACCAATAGTGGGTATCAAGACAGAACAGTTTCCTGTGTGTGGCCTGTTGAAATCTACAGAACATACATGACTCTGACAGCCATGCTGCTGGAGAGGTCTCTTTTCTTCAGAAAACCTTATCAAAAGTTTTTCCTTTCAGTCTTTCCCTTTTCTCTTTAAAGAGGACACACTAAGCCCCTAAACCTGTTCTTCACATCATTGCCTTGGAACCTACCCTGAGTGTTTCCAGGGATCACTTATTAGCTTTCCTAAGTGACAAATCAATGAGGATTTCTTAAAGGTAGCTTTTTTTTTTTGGACTGCTATGTTTTTTTCATGGTTCCACTTCCCCACCTACATGAATCTTAGAACAACCTCTTCTCACTATAACTGTGGCTCAGGCCTGTTACCACCTGCTCAGAAAATTCCCAGATGGGATGCTAGGTAAATATGCAAAGAACTGTATGACTAAATCTAGAAGTGCCCCTTCTGGTTCTCATCACCAGCTTCTGTCAATAAGCCAGAAGAGACCATTGTAAATAATAAATAACATTTTAATATAGAATTAGGATGTTTAATGAAGGATTCTGGGAAGTCTATTACTAAATTATTATTATTTTAAACCCTTACCTTCCATATTAGAATGAATCCTGGGTTCCAAGGCAGAAGAATGGTAAGGGCTGGATAATTAGGGCTAAGTAACTTGCCCAAGGTCACATAGCTAGGAAATCTTTGAGGTCAGGTTTGAACCCATGACTTCCCATCTCAAGGACTGGCTCCCGATCCACTAAGCCACCTCACTGCCTCCACTATATTATTAGTATATTTTAGTCTACCAGTGGATCTGAAAATCTTATATTTAAAATGATTGCTTTTTCCACTCATCCCTTTCTGAGTCTTAAGAGGATTCCAAAAGTGGAAAAAAGCTTCCTTAGTAGCCACGTTATCCTCTATTACCTCCCTTACCCCTCACTTTTCCCACCAGTGACTTTAAATTTCTTACTGCCTCCTTTCTTCTCTTCCAGCTGCCAAAGATTTCAATAATGGGGGAAAGGTACAGAATTCTGATCTTGTCATTCCCCTTAGGCTGGAATACTCCTAAATAATTCCAGAAATCCATAGCACTTCAGAGGTCATCTACCTCCCTTGTACCCATTGAAATGTTTAACAGTCTGGTCTGTAAGAAAATCCTCCTAACTAACTAAATTTACCTAACTAAATCCTTCATTATGAATATTGTCTGCTTGGATCTGTTAGTGGGCTGGAACAGACCAGGAGATTTTAACCTTTCATGGTGTCCTGGAATCCTCCTCAAAATAATATTTTTCAATACAAAAAATACATAGAAGCACAAAGAAAACCAATTACATTGAAATACAATGATAAAATTTGCAGGTCACAGGTAAAGAATCCCTGGCCTAGATGACCACCAAAGTCCCTTCCAGTTGTTTTGCATGGAAATCTTTCTTAAACATATTTTATATATGCCTGTCTTCCTAAAAAGAATTTTTCTGAATATGAATTAATGTTTTCTTGAAAACTCAAGGTCATCATTTGGAATATAAATTATTAAACAGTATCACCCTCAGCCCCATTGAGGTATATAGAATTGCTTTTTATTTTCTCTCTTTTGTTGTTAGATTTTTTCTTTCTTTCTGATTCCAGTGTAGCTGCATCTAGTAGCCCCTGAAGGCATCTCATAGAAGTAACGTGCCTAAAGGATAGTACATGGATGTTGGGACATTTGTTTTGTCTACTCAGAGGTCTTTAGTGCTTCCTTCATATTTCAAGACCATGTTCTAAATAAATGTGGTTGCCTGTAACAAGGGTTCTGAATGAAAAGGCTTTGGGGATGTAGGACTAAAATGTTAGAATTGGAAGAATTAAAGTTATCTAGTGGAACTCACTCATTTTACAGATATGGAAACTGAGGCCTAAAGGAAGAATTAAAGAGTGTGATAGTACAGTGGTTAGAACATAGGGCTGGGAGTCAGGAAGACCTGAGTTCAAATGTGACCTCAAAGACTGACTAGCTATGAGACCCTGGCCAGGTCATTTAACTTCTGTTGGTATCAGTTCCTTCAACTGTAAAGTGGGGCTAATCATAGTACCTACCTCCAATAGTTATGAGAACCAACTAGAGTGGTACTGAAATCTCTCTAAAATGCAGGTAGGAGCAAGAAAAGGAAAAAGCTTCACTTCATCTAGTTTGCATCCTGGTAACTGATGAGGCTTTCTCCAGTAGGTCATTGGCTACCTGGATTATCCTTCTTGGGGAAGAGCATATCCCTGGGCAAGACCAAGGACCATCATAATATTTGGTTCCACCTAACAATTATCTTATTTTTATTCAGATGAAGACTGGTTAGCTGAATGGCAGGTTCACTTCAAAGAAGAAAGTGGATTTCACAACAGTATGTCTGATGTCTATGCAGAGATGGGTGGTAAGAGATCTAAGAACACAGATGTCATATATATATATATATATATATATATATAAGTATGTGCACACACACACACTTTGGGTCTTTTTTAAGTAATCTAATTCAACTAAATTCTACAATTTTATTATTTATTTTATGATAAAATATCATGCTAGTACATATATATTATAAATGTATTATGTTTATTTTTAATATAGCTAAATGCATTATTAATATTTATAATATTATACATTCTATAAAAATGCAATGTATTAGGCTAGGCGTTCATGATGTAAAGCAAAAAATAAAATAAAGAAAAGAAAAATTAAAGAAAGTTTTCCTTCAAGGAAATTTACATTCTACTGGTATATGCACATAGATAAGTAAATATAAAATGCAGTTGTATGCAAATTAAATGGAAAAAATAAAATATTGATGTGCAATATAAACCTCATATATTTTAGATCACTAAAATGTTTAATATGCAATATTCATTCTGCTGAATAATTTATTTGATACAATATAACATTTGGTTCACAAGATTCTGAGGAAAAGAGAAAGAGAACATGTATCTATTAAGTGCCTACTCTGCTAGGCACTGTGCTAAATTCTTTACAAGTATTATTTCATTTTATATTTACAACAATCTTAGGAGGTAGATGCTATTATTTTTTTCCCATTTTGCTTTTGAGGTAACTGAGGCAAACAGGTTAACTGCCTTGCCCAGAGATAACTCTACTATCTAAAGCTAGATTTGAATTCAAATCCTCCTGGCTCCCAGTTCAGTACTTATCCATTATATTACTACACATATTATTTAATCTTCCTTGTGAAACCACACTTGTAAACTTGTACTTTGAGCAAATAGTCAATTTTCTGGGTCTAGCCCTGACTGTGGTCCATAAATTGTATGGACTGTAGGATGCAAATTGTATGAACTTTTCCCCCAAGATTCTAAACTCCTAACTGATATAAGAACTCAGCCAAAGCCTGCAAAACTGTTATGTCCTCCCTCTCTGTACTACAATTCCCAGGCCTTATCTCCATCTCCTTAGCCTCCCATGATGTGTTATATGGTGCGAGGCCATGTTACATTATTCTATGTCCATTTAGGAATGCCTCTAATTCTAGAACAAATCTGCTTCTCAGAAAATAAATCTATTTACTAGCCTTCCTTGGAGGAGATGAACTTCCAGCACCACTGGAAGTAAAAAATCCCCCAAACATATTTTGGGTATATATTTTAGAGTCTGATGAGGATGACTAGATCTTAAAAGTTTAGCTAGATTTCATTTGACAATGCTTTGGATATAGCCTGGAATGCAGAAGTGAATTGCACTTGTTAATAATATGTATTTTCCTTCAATCTTCAGTAATCCAGTCATTGTACTCTCTTACCAATAAGAAATATCTTACCTTCCTAGCAATGGTTTAAATTTTTCTTTCTGCTCATCTTCCAAATTTAAGCAATCAAAACTATGGTCAGAAGAATCAGTAACAACTCCTCCAAATCTCAGGTCCTCCTGAAAGGCTTTCCCTGTTTCCTGAGGGTTAATGAGGCTATTTCACATGAATAGGCTGCCAGCTTTGAGGTTTTTTCTTTTTTTTTTCTTTTGTGCTTTGTGAGATGCTTTTCATTAGGGGCTGGAATGATACTTAAAATGTTTTGTTTTCTATGCTAACAGTCATTGAAATATCTGTACATTCATTGAAGTGTGTTCCTTAAAGAGCTGCAGCTTTTCCACATTTCTTTGGAGTAATATATATAGTCTGTAAAACCATGGAATTTAATATATAACAATAGTGAACAATGAAACCCATCTTCTGTAAATCAACTGATTGCAAACTAATTAAAGATAAGGAAATTTTCATTTGGATTTCATCTTGTCAAGTTCAGATTTCTGAGGCAATAGAAGTCCAGACACATGACCATCACTGTCAAAAAAATGAAATAATCTCAAAATTAATGCTTGTCCACAGTAATTTGCATATTATTGTATAAATAAAATAAATGCACAATAATCTAGGGTAGAGAGCATGTGCTAACAACTAGTAAAACCACCTCAAATGGGCAGATTCCAATCCTTTCCCCTCTACTTGTCTCCTCTTTGGGTTACTATGTGTTGTTGTTTTCCTTTATTTTTAAAGAGAACCAATAACATCATAAGGTGACATCTTCACTTGCATGTGAATTAGTTTCAAGTGAAGCAGAATTGTGCAAAGTTGTTGGTCTCTCTCTTCCACAGTCATTGAAGTACAGTGTCAAGGCAAAAGTCAAGAAGATTGGTGATGGCCCAGGATGCAACCTTGGATGGAATGTTCTGGGAGGATCAGTGCCTCTGGTGTGAAGGCTTGTCTAGCTCTTTTTATGGCTGCTCATCTATCTTTGGTGTCCACCTCTCACCAAACTCTCATCTGTGGCTCTAAGAAGCTGTAGCCACCATCTGAGAAAAGCAGCTAAACCACATTGAGGGTAACCAACAGACCTCAGTCCCATTGGTGAGTTTGGAGAATGTCTGCTCCAAACATATGAAGACTTCCTCTGATGGAGTGGGTTGATGAGAACAATTTGTTCCAATGGCTATGAAGGTGGTTGAAGCAGGCACTGAAGGGTGCTTAGAATTTACTACACGTACTCTTTTTCAAAGAATTATGTTAAACTGAATACTCATATTATTAGGCATTTAGTATATATTTGTGTATATATATGTAATTACACACACATATATATATTATGTTGCTGTATATAATATACTGTTGTATATTGGTATAGAGTAAACACACATAAATAGATGCCAAATAACTTTGGAGGAGAGGGTGCTTACAGCCACAGGTCTAGGAAAAGCCTCAGGGAGAAAGATTGCTTGGGCTAAGACTTATAAGAAATCATGGATTGCAGGAGGCAGGGGTAGCAGTGTTTAGCTAGCCAACAAAATGGTAAAATAGAATGAAATATAATTCATTTGGGGCTCTTCCTTTTAGATACATACCCCTGAGAGTAGCATCTTAAAACAGAGTTTTGTATATACTATATTCTAACCATAAATGCTATTTCCTTCCTTGGTTTATGTATTAGAAGAAACTGCTTAATAAGCAGGTAAAGGCAGCCAGAGGTAAAGCATGCATTTATTCAGTATCCTGGAGTGGGTGGAGGGATGACATTCAAAGCAGCAAGTAGTGGGGACTCAAAGCTGCTACTGAACAGAATGTACTTTTTCTTTGATGATTCAGAAGTCAGGACCATTGTTCACACCATTGGCTAACACTGTGTTGATAGCACAGAGCTTTGCACATATGCTGGGAGCCTGCAGTAGGAAAACAATTAAAAATAGAAAAAAATGAATCTCAGGGCCAATAAAATTAACCTTTATTTTTTCCTATATTAGAACAATACTTTTATAGTCACGTCAGTTAATTTATTTTCGAACACCCCTCTATATGGACAATGGTCATCTCAGTCTTCATTGGAAGCATTTCTTTTTCATGAAATATTGTTTATGAAATCTTTAAAATATCCATTTTTACTCTTATTCTGTGCTCCAAATCAAAGAGCTGGTCACCAGAGAATCATTTGGGGCATGAGGAATAAGTAGCAACCTAGTAACTTTAACAGATATCCTTAAGTCAAAATATAATCAATGAAAACTACTTATCCTGATAAAACCTGATAGGACAGTTTTTAAATACTACTCCCAGCAAACACCAGGCACTAGGTTGATTTAATATTTCATTGAATAGTCCTAAAATTATGTACCTGTTCTTGTTACCTGACTGTCCTTTCACTTATCAATTTTGAAGGACTTGGTTTATCAGTCACCTCCATCTAGTCTTCCCTGTCTTAATAGCATAATCACAAGCTAATAATAAATGCAGTCATTCTTGTTCCCATGACTCTCGCTCCTGCTTAAAAGATCATTGCGTGGTTGTTCTAAGCAAATTTCATTTCCCCAAGTGAGTCTTGATATCCTGAAAGGATCCTGGAGCCAACATGTTGAACAGGTGCAAGGCAGTGAAACATGTGGCTGTCCCTTGGGTCATTTGGAACTTACCCTGTTGTGTTCATTTGGCAATTTAGGAAAGTTCAACTTACAGTGAACAAGAGCTGTCCTGCTTTCTGCCTGGCAACAGGAATGAGGAGCTCTTGCCAACTGTTCTGTTTATTCATCTAACCTAGGTATATACTCATTTAAGAGGCAAACCTTTCCTCTCATTGAGTCATTATTATTATTTCTGGATAATTGCTTCTCTTTCATGATTTCTTTAAGATATGTCCTCCCTAACAAGTGGATTTTTAAAAAAATGTTGCTCAGTAATAGCCTTTGTCCTGAATTGGGTGCTGAAATGCCTTCCCCACCTCCTAAGCAAAGGAAAACAGTTTTTTATAGTACCTACTATGTGCCAGGGGTTGAGATAAGTGCTTTTTGTAAATATGATCTCATTTCATTATCATAATAACACTGTGAGGTAAGTGTTTTTATTATCCTTGTTTTATAGATGAATAAACTAGAGTAAATGAAAGTTAAGTGACTTGATCCAGAGACCTGCAACCACTAAGTGTCAGAGGCTGAATTTGAACTCAAATCTTCCTGACTCCAAGATCAGTGCTCTATCCACTGGGCTACCAGCTACCTCAAATAAAACTCAGGGATGGAAGGAGAAAGATGTAGTCATGAAGTAGAAACACAGACAGGTGGGAACAGGGAGAGGGAAGAGAAAAGGAAAAAGGGGGGGTTAATTTGTCTTTGCTGTCATCCCTGTAACACCATTGTTCAGAGTACTGTTGCCATTTGGTACATATAACATGGAAGAGTTGCTGTGAATAAAGAGCTTGAAAATATCTGGAGATCATGAGACACTAAGCAACTGATCTGGGGTGGTAGAGTAGCTATGACTTTCTCTTCTCTATCAGTACTGTTATACTGCAGAATTGTATCATTTTTAAGAACCTGCTCCAGGAAAGCAGATGGAATGTGATAGACACATCTGGAGAATCAGATTTCCAAAGGACACAGAGGCTACAGTTACTACATCATGTCTATATGAAATTGATATTTATCATATAGCCAGTAGAATACACTAGAATTATATTATTTTAAGGCTCGAGGAAATAGGAATTAATATCCAATATCCCACAATGAGACCAGGAAGTGAGTACCTTCTATTTTGAGATTATGATTCTATGATCTACATATGGTAGCATTCTCCCTCTCTCTCTCCCTCTCCCCCACTCTTTCCCTCTTCCTCTCCTTCTTCCTCCCCCTCTCCCTGTCTCTCTCTCCCTCTCCCTCTCTCTTTATCCCTCTCCCTCTCTGTCTCCCTCTCCCTCTACCCCCACCCCACCTCTCTCAGAAGAGAAATTGAATAGTTCATTTCCCCACTGAGTAACAGCTGAGCACCAGTAAAATCAATAAAGGGCCAGTAAAAAAGGTAGATGGGGGATAGGGAGGAAGTACAGGTGGCAATTGAGGAAATTTTAATACCTGCCAATACCAAAGACATATAATTCTGTATTCAAGATTCAGATCTGAAGGAATTAAGAAACAGGAAAGAATGTGATAGTTCTTAAAGTTGGACCAGGCCAGATTTTCATAACAAACTTTCTTTTCATACTTTGAAAGATCCATAATTTTCTCTCTCCATTAAAGGAGATCCTATCTTTTTGGCTGAATTTGCAGTAATGAACATTTTTAAATTTTGCTAGACTAATCCTCCAAAAAAGATATATAGCCTTAAAGAACCCAGAGTCATCTCTCTGCCATGATTAAGCAAAACAGATGAAATTTAGTGTTAAAAAATTATAACAATAATGTATTAAATACTCCTTCCTAGGAGGTTAATAGTTCTTTTCTTGTTTTCTTTCCTTCATTTTGAACTGTCTTAGCTTTAAACTCTGAGGAAGAAGAGTCAATGTTCTAAAATAAATTGCCGTAAATTAAGAGCATATGTACCAAACATTTAACATACATTTCCTTTTTTTTACATTCTAAAATTTTTTTCATTTTTTATTGTCATGCAAAACACAATTCCATGTTGGTCATTGTATTTAACATACATTAAAAGTAATTCAATTAAGAAAAGAATGTTAGACAACTATATATATAAGGCACCATGTTCTCAACTTCTGCATTTCTTTGGAGAGTACTTCCATTTTTATGGTCACCAGGTTCACCTCCTCGTACTCTCTCAACCTTCAAACCCTAAGCAATGGCAAAATCTTGTCGTTTCTGCCTCCACAATAGCTTTCACATTCATCTTATTTCTCACCTAACATGGCAACTACCCAAGTTCAGGCAGTCATCACTTCTTACCTGGAATGTTGAGTGGCCTCCTAATTGCTCTTTTTGCTTCTGGTCATTCTTGTCTCTAATCATCCTCCACACAAAATGTCAAATTGATATTCCTAAAGTCTAGACCTGATCACATTCCTCCTCTGCCTAAGTTTCTCTAGTGGCTCTATAATCAAATATAAAATTCTCTTTGGGGCATTTAAAGGACTTCATAACATGACTATAACATAATACTTCAAATTTATTCTACATTACCTCATTTCATGCACTCTATGTTCCAAACACACTGACCTTCTTGCTGTTACTCATGTGATATTCCATTTCCCATTTCTGTGACTTTGCACAGGCAATCCCACTCCTCTACTATCCCAAGAATGTATTTCCTCTTTGCTTTCCACTCTTATAATCCCCAGCCTCCTACAAAACCAACTCATGTTAACTTCCACAAAATCCTTTCCTGATCCCTCACTGTTATTGTCCTCCAAACCCACACATTTTGTTCTTGTTCAGTCATTTTTCAGTCATGTCTGACTTTCCCTGATCCCATTTGGGGTTTTCTTGGTGAAGATACTGGAGTGGTTTATGATTTACTTCTCCAGCTCATTTTACAGACGAGGAAAATGAGGCAAATAGGGTGGAATGACTTGTTTACTGCATTTGTTGCCAGGAAAGAAATCCACTTTTTTTTTTTTTTGCAGGACAATGTTGTCATTGATGAGCATTTATTAAACACTTAATACGTACACAGTAAGGCATTGATCTCTAGGGATACAAAGTAACCTGAAGAATATAAAGTAGTTAACAGCAGTAATGGTCAATGATCACTGTGAATGACTTAACTATTTTCATTAATGCAAGAATCCAGGACAACTGCAAGGGACTCTTGACAAAAAAAAAAAAAAAAAAACTATCTACTTCCATAAAAGGAACTGATAGAGACTGAATGCAGATTGAAGCAAACCATTTTTCATTTTATTTCCTCCATGAATTTTTCTCCAGTGAAAGCAATATGGATCTTCTTTCATAGCATGATGAATATGGAAATATGTATTACATAATAGTGCATGTCTGATCTATATCATATTACCTGCCATCTTGGAGAAAGTAAAAGGGTGGGAGGGAGGGAGAGAACATGGATCACAGAATGTCAGAAAATGATTATTGAAAATTATACTGACAATCTGGAAAAAAAATTAAACTTATCTAATGAGGGAGAGGAAAAGAATATGAAGTTGTTCATTCTCTCCATTCGGTATAAGAAGTTTTGATGGAATTGCATCTTAGAATGTTCCATATTACAGTCTACTTTCATCTGACAATGGTTTAATTTCTCAAATATATAAGGAACTAAATCAATTATACAAAAAATCAAGCCGTTCCCCAATTGATAAATGAGCAAGAGACATGAATAGGCAGTTTTCAGATAACAAAATCAAAACTATCAATAAGCACATGAAAAAGTTTTCTAAATCTCTTATAATTTGAGAAATGCAAATCAAAACAACTCTGAGGCACCACCTCACACCTAGAAGGTTTGCTAATATGACAGGAAAGGAAATTAATAAATGTTGTAGGGAATGTGACAAAATTGGGAAACTAATGTACTGCTGGTGGAGTTGTGAATTGATCCAACCATTCTGGAAGGCAATTCAAAACTATGCCCAAATGGTTTTAAATGACTGCCTGCCCTTTGATCCAGCTATACCACTGCTGGGTTTATACCCCAAAGAGATAATAAGGGAAAAGACTTGTACAAAAAATATTTATAGTTGCGCTCTTTATGGTGGCAAAAAAATTGGAAAATGAGGGGGTGTCCATTGATTGGGGAATAGCTGAACAAATTTAGGTATTTGTTGGTGATGGAATACTATTGTGTTCAAAGGAAAAATGAACTGGGAGGAATTCCATGTGAACTGGAAAGACCTCCAGGAATGGATGAATAGCAAAAGGAGCAGAACCAGGAGAACACTGTACACAGAGACTGATACACTATGGCACAATCCAACATAATGGACTTCTCTATTAGCAGCAATGCAATGATCCAGGAAAATTCTGAGGGACTTATGAGAAAGAACACTATCCACATTCAGAGAAAGAACTGTGGGAGTAGAAACACAGAAGAAAAACATTTCCTGATCACATGTTTCGCTGGGGATATGACTGGACATATAGACTCTAAGTGATCACTCCAATGCAAATATCAATAATATAGAAATATATCTTGATCAGTGATACATGTAAAACCCAGTTGAATTGCTTGTTGACTATAGGAGGGGGAGGAAGGAGGGGAGGAAAAGAATATGAATCGTAGCCATGGAAAAATATTTGAAAATAAATAAATGAATTTTTTAAAATCTACTTTCAAAAAAGTTCAGAAAATGCCATAAAAAGGAAACTATCATGAGCATTCTATTTAAAATGCATTATCTGGAGATTCATCAAAGAAATAATTCACCAATGGATTGGTCTAAAAGGGAGAATATCTAGCATTTTTCTTAGATAATAATAAACAATGATTCTTATTCCCATAGATAACTCCTTAGGAAATATTAATTGTTGTGTAACCCTCAGAGACATGTATACTCTACAATTTTTTAAAGTCATTTGAATAGGGACAAGCATGAAAAAAAAATAACCAAAAACATCTGTGGGCTAACTCTTGTCCACAAGAATTGAATATTTATAAATCAACTGATATAAAATATAAAACCATCAGTATTCTTCTGTTAAACTCTGTTTCATTGGACATTCATTGCCACATGCAGACACACATAGGCATATAAATAATACATATATAAATTAATAATATGATACAACAATTAACTAGTACGAATATATATCATGTGTAATATTTCTATTTAATATAATACATGCACATAGATAAACATGCACACTAAGGAAAGTGAAGATATTTATGTCAATTTTGTTTATATTATATTATGCATGTGAAATAAATGCTGTAAATCTTTTCTCTCCTCAATATAACCCTAAAATAAAATGGTCAAGAGAAGTTGAACATTTTGGAGTAAGTAAAGTAGTGAGACTGAGACTGTAAGCATGTAAATAAATGACTGAAAGAGTTATTTTCTCCTACTCAGGACACAGGCATGTACTTTAAGCTCTGTATATGATAATGGTTCCAATTGCCTAAGTTGACAGTTGGCCTCTTAAAGGCAGAATGTCTGGTTCTTTGTCCTTAGTAACATGCCAAAATGTAAAAATAAATGGGAAATGAATTGATTATTGATTTATAATCTGATTTGATACTCTGGTTGCTGAGCTCACAAAATATCCTCAGTTTATATCAGTGAAGTGAAGCTCATACATGAACTTCCCTTCAAGGCCAGGTGCAAGGATTCTAAAGAAACTCTTGTTATAAAAAATAAACTATTGATTAAGAATATATATGGATAAAAAGGATTTCTAACTCTAAGAGATTCTAACTCCACTCAAATAAAACTTCCTGGTTCTGCAAGGAACTGCTTCTCCTGTGTCCACAGGCTATACTCATCCTTCCTGATCTGACTAGCCCAAATTTTTAGTATTCTAAATAAACTAACACTATTATCCTTATAATTCTTAACTTCACCTCCAAGTTATAAAAATAACAAAGGCTAGTTGGTTGAGTCCCAGCAAGAAACAAGTTGGGACTCTGAACCTTAATGGACTCAGAATCCAAACCAAAGACAAGGGTTTTCTTTGGTCTTCTCAGAGGTAAAACAATCTATAAACAGTAATAGATGGTCAATAGTGTTTCCCAAGTGGGAAAAAGAAAACACCTTAAGCTCCTTCAGGTCTTTTCCTCCTTTCATTCTACCTCAGACACTAAGAAAGAGATGCAAAGATGTTACCTCTTCAAGTCCTCAGAGCAAGACTCTATGAGTGACTCTGCCAACTGCCAGAGACCAACTGCTCCTCTCAGAGAGAGTAACTGCACAGAAAAAAAGCTGTTAGACTTGAAACTGACTCTCTGGCTCACCACTGTTTGAAACTCCAATTTTTTCTCAAGCCAGTTTCTCTACTTCTTATCTCTAATAATAAAACAATACTTATTCTAATATCATCCTTATAATTTGCACATAGGTATATTTATGTTTATATTTGTGTTTTAACTTCAAGAAGGCCATTGATGAAAAGTATGCCCAATCCTACAGACCAAGGAACCAATAAGAAATTTCTGATTTATACCAAAATGTAAAATATAGGATAGAGCACTGGATTTGTAGTTTAAAAAAATCTTGGTTTGAATCCTGCCTCAGACATTTACTAGCTATATGATCTTGGGCAAGTTATAAACTCTGTAAGATAAAGGGATTACACTTGATGATTTTTAAACCTAAATCTATGCTCTTTCAATGGTGAGTCAAAGCACATCTCTTTTCAGAAGTAGCCTAGGGGGCAGATGATCCATGCAATAGTTCCAAATAATTGCTTTATTTAGAAATACAAGAACAGGTGAATTTTTTAATGAAAAGAGGGAAGGAAGGAAAGAAGGAATGAACCAATAAACAAATGAACAAACAAATGAACAAAGGAAGGAAGGAAGGAAGGAAGGAAGGAAGTGGTTAGCATAGCGTGGGAAGATTGTAAGCAATTGTCCTATCAAATTTCAGCAACCCATCTCTACTGTAAGGGGCTGTATTTTATTCAAAGAGGATCTCTAATTGAAGATAAGGCAGCAGTGTAGAGATTTGATTCACTTATTTTGATTGAAAAGGGATGTGAAATCTGCCCTCAGATACTTCCTAGCTGTTTGACCCTGGGCAAGTCACTTAACTCCAATTGCCTAGCCTTTGTCACTCTATAGTCTTAGGGTTGATACTACTACAGAAGGTAAGAATGTTTTTTAAAAAGCATATGGAGTCAGGAGACAGACATAGACACTTGCTAGTTAATTAAAGAAATCATTTAATTTCTTTGAGCTTCTCTTCCCTAATCTGTAAAAACTGAACCTAATAATGTTTGTGTTATCTGCCTTGCAGTCTTATTTCCAAGTCTTAGTATTCATCCTTGCTTCTCAAATATTTTTCCTTGCCTTTTATTTTGATTCTTCCTAGTTCTTATTTATGTTTTTATGATTTTTCTCCTTTTCAGTATGCCTGCTCCAAAATCTTCCCCCCACTCTCCACTTCCTTTTTAAATCCATAAATCACATACTTATTCACACTTCTGATTCCCATAGCTGGACCACAGTCTATTTTCCTGAAATTCCCCAAAGTCCAAAGCTATGATTTCAAAAACAATGGCCCAGGAGAGCTACTCTATGCATGGTGTGTGGAACAGATAGTATTATTCCTGTTTGAGGTAACCCATTCAGCTATTACTGTGATATCTGTATCAGTAGACATAACTAAGAGCCAAGTCCAGCCAGGTTCATCTCAGATGGTGTTTTTATCTTCCTGCCTTATTTGCTACTTGATCTCTTAGTTGAGGATGTTAAGCATGTGTTCCATTTTGTCCTATTGTTAATATCAGGGGAAATTATTTCCTCTACATCTATTTTCATCAATTCAAGCTAATTTCCTCTATTCCCTTTGGGGGTGACTAGTGTTTCATTTGTAGTTTAAACATGATGTGATAATACAAGAGGAGAAACAACACCTCCCCTACCCGCCAAGAGGAATTTCTCTTATCTCTCCAGTCTCACCATTTCCCTCCATGTTTCTATAAAATCTAGGTTTCTGCCAGAGCAAACTTTCCTCATGGAAAACCTTTAACTTAGGCAGCCCTAGTGGGCCCCATAGTAAAGTAAATAGTCAAACTCAAAGCCTATTAAATTATAGCATGCCTTCATCATTAAAGCAACTAAATGGAAAAGCTCTACTAATGTTGTGTAACTGGCTTCAGCTTACACTGTGTACTCTGGAAACAAGTTGGCTGAGATCCTGCTATTCTACCTGGAAGCTTAGATATTTACTTGATAAGGAGTATCCACAGAGGGGGTAAAAAGAGCTTCATTTTACAAATGCCATATATACAAACATTTTATAAATGCCATATATACAAACATGCATACTTACACTAGTGTTCCAGAGATAGCCAAATCCTGGCATATTGTCTTTAGGAGAGAACCCTTGACTAGTTTAGACAATCCCAAGAGACTCCGGAGGTAAGATGGGAAAGAAAGAAATCTCAATCATTTCTCCATGCAGCAAAAACCCTGGATCTAAGAAAGTTTAATGACAGTAGCTGGGTTATAAGTAGAAGAGAGGAAATTTAAAATCAACAAACTGTATCTTTATTTCCAAATCTATCCCCATGCCCATTCCCTTCTTTGCTGTGTGTTGACAACAACATCAAAGCAAACAACCTCCACAAGTGGCTTTACACATCATTACTCAAAAATATAAAGGCACAAGGTGCCATCCACTGGAATTATAGACAAATAGACTTGAGGTTCTGACAATATCTTGGTATTGCTGAAGGCTGATAACTATAACCTATAGTAACCTATAATCAAGTTGGCCACAGTGATTCTCCATGTACTCTTTAATCTTTGAGTGCAATATTTAATTGCACTAGAAACATCACTTTCAAAAGTCATAGCTAACTTTCTATTATACTCTTCTATGTAACATCCAAGGGGAAAGGTCCTTAGGCTGGGGAGGGGGCAGACAGGACAGGGGAAGAAGGATAATATGGAAAGATTCCATGGAACAGGTGATATTTTTGTTGGTATGGGAGAAAGGAAAAGAGTTTGAAAGGCTTAAAGGTTGAAAAGGAGCTAGGCCATTTTAAGCAAGAAAGACCATGTAAAATAAAGTATTTGGTCAAAAAAAAGCACTGGACAGTTCTAGGGAACTGAGAGTTATTTAGCTTGACTGGAGCTTAGAGTGTCATATTATCAAGGAGATCCTTGAATGCCAGTAAAGAAAACTTGAAATTTATTCAAAATGTAACAGGAAGCTACTGAAGCAGAGAAGCAATATGACTAGATCAATTTTAAGGAAGATTAGTCTGGAAACCATAAAAAGAATAGTTTGGAGAGGGGAGAAAAGGGAGGCAAGGTGGTTGCTTGGGAGGCTATTGCAATAGTCCACTTAGAATCAACAAACCATTCCTTTAGTTCCAATTTCCATCCCCAAATCCATTACTACCATGCTACCTTCAAGCAAGCAGACAAATCAAAAGAAGCCAATCTGTACCAAGTCTTTAGGTCTGCCCTAGTATGATGGTAATAGAAACAGAATAGAGGAGATAGAAGTAAGTATATAATTGTAGAAATTGTAAGTACAGAAGTTGACAAATGATTGGAGAGGAGAGATGAAAATCAGGGAAGAATAAGAGGTTGGGAGACAGTATGGTACAGCACAAATATAATTGCAATATTTGGAGTCAGGGGACCTGTTTTCAAATCTTGCCTCTACATTTACCACATGAATAAATCACTTAATCTCTCTGGATTTAAGTTTGTTCAGTTATAAAATGAGAGCATTGGATAAGATGATCTCTAAGGTCCCTTATTTATTTTCTCTATGATAGTTAATATCAAAGTTGTAAACATGATAGCTAGAGTAAATGTTGTTGCCACTGGAAAAAAAGTAATACAGTTAGAAGGAGATGAATAAGTTTAGAGGGATAAGTAATAAGTTTGGTTTAGTTTAGTCTATGTTGAGTTTGAGGCATAATTGGACAGTCTGGAAAGGTATCTACCACGGGCAGTGTTAGGTGTGTACCTATAGCTCAGAAAAGAGATCATGGATTGAGATGAAGCTTCAGGTCATGTGTACAGAGGAAATAAACTGATACATGAAAAATTGGTACATGAACTTTTTAGATAATTCTCTAAATTTTTGCTATGTTCCAAAGCAGTATGCATTGATTAAACAATGTTATCTGAAACAAGGTTTTCATAGATATTATAACAGTGTCACTTTCCATCAACTTGGACTTAAAGGTTGGGCTCCCCAGAACCAGGTAGGTCAGATAATTAAATTTAGTGAATGAAACCCATCAACTATGAAACTATTTTCTCTTAAAATTATCTGTGGGTGAAAATTGTTTACTAAAAAAAAAAAAAAGAAACAACTACAGCCATGTTCAGAATCACTGCAGATATGACTTTTGTAGACCCTGATTACATTCACAGTATAAGCAAATGCTCCAAGTCTTTATTTTGAAAATCATTTTCTATGGTCACATCTTCCATCCATTCATTAAATAAATATTTATCAAGCATCTACTGTATGGGAGGCACTAAGTGTGATACAAATAGATCAGACATGGTCTCTATTTTTAAGGGGCTTATTATATAGCAGGGAAGATAAGGCTTATTTACAAACAACTTTGAATAGAAATAAGGATATGATAAGCTCTCAAGAGAGATTTGATCAAAGTGAGAAGAGGATTCACCAAAAGGAAAGATCACTTCCTGCTGGAGGAACCAGGAAAAGCTTAGATAGAAGTGACAATGTGAAGTTATCAGAGTAGATGAGATCAGCAAAAGAGAGGATGTAGAGCAGAAGCAAGAGGCTTCCTTAAAGAAGGAATTTTGAGGCACACCTACATTGAATGTAAGAAGGGAAGATATTCATAGCTAATCTAAATGAGAAGCAGGTAGGTAGTGTTTTCCTTCAAGTTTCCTAACTCAGTCTCATAATCTGCAATTATCTTTTTAAGCTACAATTTATTTAGTCCAAGTCTACCCCAAATTCTATGATTCCAATAAGATGAGGAAATGGACTTCAACCTTGTCCTCGTTCTCTCTTTTTACTGGCATATGGAAGAAACCAAGGCTTCTATTTTTTAAAGTAGGGTTCTTCTTTGGATGTAGCAGTATTGAGAGCAAGGGAAGGGGTCCTCAGATTATCCACAACTGCCCTGTGCTCTTTATCCAACCTGGAAATATCTGCTTTGATGTTAGGAACAGAAACAATTTTAAAAAAAATAGCTACCTCTGCTCATTATAGAAATGCAATAGTTCAGAGAAATGGAATCTTATATCATGAAGGTTGGTTCTTAGAAGTTTCCTCTACTTTTATCCAGAACTTGAGTTATCTATGAGTAAAAGGTAAATCCAAATATTTTCTTTCAAAGTATAATGGAGGCTGGAAGTTTGGATGAGGAGCTATGAGCTAAGAATAGAAAAATAAGAATTTAGCCAAACTACCCACATACCCCAAATCTTTCAGAAGCATAAAAGACTAAGTGGGTATTTGCATTTGTGAGTGTAGGTATATGTATGCATATTTATATACATGCCTAAGTGTCTATGTGTGCTGGTATGTAAGTATGTACATGTATGTATCTGTGTATGTACTTGGGGATGGGATTTAAGATAATTAGTGGAATTTCAAAGTCAAACGACCACAGGTATTCAGCCTAATTCTCTTTAAAAATATGGATGGAGTTGGCTAGTTTTCTGACTTTTGTCACTGAAGTCTCATGGTGCTTTGATAGCAAATATGGGATCATAAAAAAGACATAGACTTGGCATGCACTTGGATGGTCCAAATGGCTGAATGACTTAGGTTTCTTGAAAACTTCACAATATTAGCATTCCAGAATGTTAGTGAAGATTTTATGTGAGGTTTCTAGTTCCCTTGTGGATAAAATTAGTTTGAAAAATAAAATACAACCTATTCTGATTTTCAGCTAATTCTTGCCAAAACCTAAATCCAGAGAATTGATGTTGTTTTCCACCTGAAAACAACCTGTTGGTAAATGATAAATAATAAATGTTCCATGACTGTCAAAAGGCCTTTGAATTGCTTATCCTTACATGAGAACAAGCAGTGTTCAAGTTAATTACTGGAACCATGAGACAGACATGGAATGTGTATAGTCCATCCAACTATCAATGAAAAAGTCACTAAGTAACTAGGTTCTGCAGATACTTCTAAGCTCCATGTCATGCTGTGTGAGGTATGTAATTAAACACCTTCTTTTCTAGGTTTCTCTTTGGGTGAAGAGTGAAGGAGAGCATACAAGCTTATGTCCTATTTGATCTTTTGCTTGTAAATAGCTATGGGATATTTCAGGATGAAAGAACCATTGAAAGGTAAGATGTTATTATAAACACTGGTTGGTAATAATAGTAATTAGCATTCAAATAAAATATAAACAAAGGAAGTGGGGAAATGCATCTTAATCATCTTGATTTTGAAGCTTAATGACAAACAAAACAAACAAGTGAAATGGATCTGTTTGCTTTTGTCCTCTTTCAAATTGGAAGGAAGGAAGGAAGGAAGGAAGGAAGGAAGGAAGGAAGGAAGGAAGGAAGGAAGGAAAGAAGGAAGGAATAAGGGAGGGAAGAAAGAGAAAGAAAGAAAGAAAGAAAGAAAGAAAGAAAGAAAGAAAGAAAGAAAGAAAGAAAGAAAGAAAGAAAGAAAGAAAGAAAGAAAGGAAGGA
>NC_058130.1:360338917-360478470 GCF_016433145.1 Gracilinanus agilis | reverse complement strand
GAAGGAAGGAAGGAAGGAAGGAAGGAAGGAAGGAAGGAAGGAAGAGAAAGAAAGAGTTAAAGATCCTTCCCCAAGTTCCAGCTTATTCTTCCTTCCTACAGCAACTAAAGCATGTTTGCTTGACCTTTTTCCCCACTTCTGTCTGAAAAGGGCATTGAAGTGAGAGGTAAGACTTAATTGACCAAGTAGATATGAGAATCTATAAATCCCACCCCACCCTCCATTCTACTCTGGCTCAAACCTCTGTCTAACTTGTGTCCCAAAGAAGACTTAGAAGCTTCTATATAGTCTGATACTCCAGAAGGAAGAAAGAAGTTGTCCTACTGGAATGTTCCCAAATCATTATGAAAATGCTTAAGAATAACACCATGTGTTTGCCATAAATTAAGGGGCTGGCCAAGCTTCACGTCACAAAGGAAGGAGAAGGTGCTCCCAGATTTCCTTCCTCTGACACATGTGTGTGTATGAATGTATGTTTGTAGTGTCCCTCTTCCATGTGACCAGCTGCACAGACATTCCCGACAGGAAACGAAAAGCCTTCAAGTCCAGAGAAGAAAGCTGGGCTTGAACTTCACAGAGCAAAGCTATGAGAAGCAGGAACTTTTTTCAGGAAAATCCTGGGGGGGAATGCCCTGACCTCTATTATTCTGTTTATAAACTGTTATCTTGGAATAGTTCTCTTAACAGATTTTGTTCTGAAAAAGGAAAAAAGTAGATCTCTATTAAGAAAAGAGTTCATACTATTACTCTATTCTAAGAAGCCAGAGGAAAATCATTGGTTTCAGAGTTGAAGGGTCTGGCCCATGTCTCATTGGTCTTTATAAGTGAGTGTGATTTATCCATTTTCTAGTTGGGGTTGTTTTTTTCTATCTCCAAAGGACAATAGAATTTTACAATGAAAAACAACCTTAGAAACCATCTCATTAAACTCTCTCAAATTCATAGATGAAGAAGCTGAGGAAGAGAAGGTCAAGTTACTTGCCCAAGTTCACAAAGTTTCTTCAATTGTTTTAGTCATGTCTGAATCTTTGTGACCCCATTTGGATTTTTCTTGACAAAGATTTTGAAATGGTTTGCCATTTCCTTCTCCAGATCATTTTATAGATGAGGAAACTGAGGCAAAGAGTGTTAAAGTGACTTGCCCAGGCTTATACTGTTAATAAGTATCTGAAGTCAGATTTGAACCCAGGGAAAGGAGTCTTCAGGCTCCAGGAAGAGTACTCTATACATGGCACCACCCATCTATTCCACACAAAGTTAGTATCTAGCAATAGATGCAGTGTGTTATAGAAAAAAAGAATAAAATTACTTGTAGGAGTAAAGTACAATGTTACTTTATATACTCATTTGCCCTACTCAAAAAAAAAAAAACCAAAATAATACTTTCTTTAGGGTATTTCTTGTACTTGGACAAATTTATCAATGCCAAATTGATGATGAATCAATTCATAATTAAGCATTTTAATAGAAACAAAAGACAGGGTGATATAGTGAGCTAGCCCAAGAGAACATAAAAAAGCAGTGGGAAAGACACATTTCACTGAGGTAAGAGGGGAGAATAGTTTGGGGCAAATAACTCTCAGGAGAACCATCAGTGAGAGAAATGGTCTGATGCAAGTGAAGTCTGGGGAACCCTAAGTGGGAGGAGAAGCCAAGTACAAGGAGGAGAAGCCAAGTACAAGTGCACCCAGGAGAAGTGGCCAGCTAGGGAGTAGAATAAAGCTCAAGCCAGTACACACAGCATTGGAGGAAGCCAGGACAGTATTCCCTAAACTCAGGAACAGAACTGAACTTCAACATAGATAAAAGCTCAGGGAGAAAATAAAGGGCTAGAAAAATAAGAAAAAAATCAAAGAAAACAATTTGGTTTTATACATTTACTTTAGTGACAGGGAAGATCGAAATATAAACCCAGAAGAGGATAACAATACCAAAAACAAAACATGTGAATTCTCAAAGGAAATGTGAAAGAGTGTTAGACCCCAAAAAATAACTCTTTTAAGAGCTTGAAAAGAAGTAAAAAATCTAATAATAAGGGATGTTGAGAATTAGAAGAAGAAATGACAGTCAAAAAAGTAAAAGCTATTAAAAAAAACTCACTAAAGAAAGCAGTATCCCCCTCTCCAATTAGAATTGACCAAATAGAAAAAGAGGCACAAAATTCCATTGAAGAAAACAATTTCTTAAAAAATTAAAGTGGCCAAATTCCAAAAACTGGAAAAGAAAGCCCAAAACCTCAATGAAGAAAATAATGCACTAAAAATTAAAATTGGGCAAATTGAAGTTAATGCCTCAATAAGATAATAGAAAACAATAAAACAAATTCAAAAGAATGAAAAAATCAAATAAAATATGAACTATCTTATTGGGAAAACAACTGACTTAGAAGACAGATCCAGGAGAAATAATCTAATAATCATCAGAACACCTGGAAGCCATGATCAATAAAAGAGCCTGGATGCAATATTGTAAGATATTATTAGGGAAAAGTGCCCAAATATTCTCAAACAAGAGGGAAAAACAGAAACTTAAAGAATCCACCAATCACCCCCTGAAAGAGAACCCAAACTAAAAACCCCAAGGATTATTATCATCAAATTTCAGAACTCCCTGACCAGGGAGTAGCAGCCAGGAAAAAAAAATAATCATGGAGTCATAGCCAGAAATACATAGGACCTAGAAGCTTTTATATTAAAGGACTATAAAGTAGGATTATGACCAAGAATCATCTATACAACAAAAATGAGTATAATATCTAGGGGAAGAAAAATGAGTATAATATCCAGGGGAAAATATTAAATGAAATACCAGTCATCTAGGTATTCCTGATAAGATCAAAGCTAAAGGGAAAATCTGGTAATAAAATATGACACTCTTGTTAATAGAGTTAGATCTATAAGGCTTGAGTTTGTTTTCACTTCACAAATTAGTTACTGGACAAGCAAATTTATGAGGTTGCACTAAATTATTTTGTGTCATTACTAGAAGATTTTAACAGAATTACATTGATATCTCTGTAAGTGACTTGGAAAGGAATGAAGCGAGTTTCTTGGAGAAACCCCCTTCAGAGTTGCCTTGAGAATGAGGTCTATTCTATAATGTCTAAGGGAAGATGTTTCCAGGGACCAGACAACCACATGGGACATCTAGGACTCAAGATGATATGTGCAGATCAAGCGAACAATGACAATGGGTTACCAGGTTACAAGGAGACTTGATGTTATTTAATATAGATGATTATTATTGCATTAAAAAAAATAAAATATAGTAGCCTTTGAGGAGATAATTTAAAGCCCTTGTGATTCTAACCAGTTATCAACCCATTATCATATCTTCTAAATAGAAGTATAGCATCCAAGTTAAAGGAGTAGTTTCCAAACATCTTACTGATCATTAAATGTTAAAAAATGACAGTTGAATGACTACACCAAAAATATATATTAGCCAGCTTATCCACTACATGAAATCTTTCTCCATGTTATCAAAATGGTATTTGAACTTAAGTATAAAACTTCTTGAAATCAGAAATGAAATTAAAACATTATGCAAAGGCAATACCTACAATATTCTGATTTTCTCCAGGTCAGAGAATGGTATCACTTTTTAATGCATTATTGAGTTTTTTATATCATTTTTTAATATTTACATGTGTCCCCAGTACCTACTTCATAGGAGACACATTTTTTTTACTTTTCTCTTTTTTTATTTAGAATATTTTCCCATGGTTACATGATTCATGATCTCCTCACCCCTCTGCTCTTTCCTTTCCCCTCCCAAATCTGACAAACAATTTCACTGGGTTATACATATATCATTGTTCAAAACCTATTTCTGTGTTATTCATATCTGAAGAAGCGAGATCCTTTAACATCAAAACCCCATTCATATCCCTATCACATTATGTAATAAATCACATTCTGCTATATTCCCTTTCACTCTGTTCTTCCTCACCAATATTTCACTTTTTGTAACCCCTCTAGTACTCCCTTCCTTTAATTACCAACCTCTTCCCTTGTCTTGTTCCCCTTCTTCTCTGTAGGGTAAGATAGAATTCTATGCCCTGCTGAGTATACTCTTTTTTTTCTTCTCTGAGCCAGTTATAGAGAGTAAAGTTTAAGCATTGCCAGTCACCCCCCTTATCCTCCCCTCTCTGTATTGATTTTTCTCACCTCTTTGTTATATAATTTCTATTCTATCTCTCCTTTCCCTTTTCTCTCAGGGAGACACATTTTTTTAAACCAATTATATGTAATAACGAAATTTCATGTAAGTTTTCCCAAGTTATATGATCAAAGGTATCTCCTTTCCTTCCTTCCCTTCTCCCTCCCAGTGCTAGCAGATGATTCCATCCGGGTTATACATGTATTATCATGAAAAAACATATTTCCATATTGTTCATTTTTGTAAGTGAATAATCTTATAAAACCCAAAATCCCAAACATAAACCCAAATAAACAAATGAAAAAGCATATGTTTTCATCTTCATTTTGACTAACAGTTCTTTCTTTGGAGGTGGATAGCATTCTGTGTTATTATTGATTATAATACTTATTATTATTAATGTTGTAGCTAAAAAGCTGAGACTCATAACTAACAGCTTGACAGCATCATACCCTGTTAAGCAGGGGGGTTTTGATAGCGTCCTGCTCTGCTCAGCAGGACGGTTATCTGGAATTCATAGTTCGGGGGATACTCCTCCCTAGACAGAGCAGCCTTGAACAAGGCACCACTCCTCCCTAGGCAGAGCAGCCTTGAATGTTAAGAATTACATCCTATAGCACCTGGAAACCTCTATACTCCCATTGTCTAGCTATTATCAGACCCTAGCTATATCCCAACACTTGAAACGTATATATTCCCCTCTGTAGATGCAGCACTTGGAGAATTCTCTTACAGAACTCCCCCCAGTGCACTGGCAATAAAGCTTTCTCCTACTTTGATTGCATTGTCTCGTGTGTTCCTCTAGTGGCCACCCATTTGAACCCTAACATTATCATTAATGATCCAGAATTATCCTCAATCATTATCTTACTGATAATAGCTAAGTTTATCACATTTGATAGTTCTGCAATATTGTTGTTACTGTGTACAGTGTTTTCCTGGTTCTGCTTATTTCACTCTGCATCAGTCCATGAAGGTCTTTCCAGCTCTTTTTGAATTCAAGATTTCATTTTTAAAAGACTTTTTTGGAACCCTGAAATCAAAGCTCAAGGGATATGTAACATTTAAAGAGACTGTTGTGCCCCATATGAGCTTTCACCCTTGTAGTCCTGAAATTCCCTTTTTTCATGGTCTCAAGTTTGTTTTTGGCAGATCTCTCTGCTCTCAAACTTCTTTCAGCCACTGCTGTTCTGGTAATGTCATTATACTGATGAGAACTCTAGTTCATTTTGTCTGAGGTCAGTGACCTTAGACATGGCCACACATCTCTCTCTATATATAAATTTTGGGGGCATTTGTCTTAGATCAATGATGTGAGACATAGCTCCATATTTTTCTCTCTCTCAATGAAAATATTCCAATTTTAATTTGATGGTTAAATAAATCCAAATTTAATTAATGGTTCTTCCTGGTCATATTTTGAAAAGGGGAAAAAGAGATATTTCAAAGTCCACTTCCACTTCACACACACATGCAGCAATGATAGCAGAGTATTGCCCTGCTCCAGGACCATTTAAATCTTAATCACATGGATCTAAGATGAGAATGAGATAACAATAACAATAACAATTAGATTTGTATTTATGGAAAATTTTAAGTTTGGTAAAGTATTTTCTGTGAACAGCTATGTGTAGAGTCATCTTTCTGAGTTCAAGTCTAGACTCAGACACTTACTGGCTCTTGTGACCCTGGACAAGTCACTTAATCCTGTTTGTATCAGCTCTTCATCTATAAAATGAGGTGGAGAAAAAAATAACAAACCAATGCAATATCTTTGCCAAGGAAACTTCTAATAACTTTATAAAGAGTAAGACATGACTGAAATCACGTAACAACAATAAGTATTTTCTGTACAATTCAGGTCATGCAAGAATTGTCATTTTTATTTTGTAGATGAAGAAATGAGGTTCTAAAGGATTCAAGATCTTCCTGATAATCTCAATGCCCTTTTAAGGGAGAGTGGTAGGATTTCTGGTACAAGAACCTGGGGCCCTCCTCTTTTTACAACTGAAGAAATGGACACAAGTAGGTTAAGTGATTACAGATAATGAGTACAAGGTTCTTTTCAGTCAGGATTCACACCTAGTTCTCCAGACTCCAAATATCAAGCAGGATCTATTATGTGACTCTGAAATTCTAATCAATTCTAACATTCTCTATGCATCACCAAGGAGCCCTAAATCAATCCAGGTATTAAAGTGAGCCCAAACCAAACAAAGCACTTTGGCTCAGAGAGTTAGCTAGCTGTACTTCTCTGATCAAAGCTACCCATTATAATGGGGAATAGAGAAATCCTTCTTGCTACTGTCTTTTTCTTTTAATTGGTGAAAGAGGAAGTTGCCCAGGGGAATGTACCAGGTGGCACTTAAATAGTAATCTCCAAAGGCTTATCCAGGAAACTAAATGGGTCTGCAAATATGCACACAATAGTAATGTCAAACCTTTCACCTTGAAAGAGCTTAAGCTTGAAAGGACTTCCCCTTAGAATAAACCCAGGTTGGGTTCTCTCCTTTTCTACTCTCAAACAAGACTTCATTAATTTTCCTGAAACTTAGACTGGAGATTTCTTGGACAATTCGTCCTCCTGCAAGACAAGTTTAGCTTTAGGTGTTTGGGTTTTTTTTTAAGCTGTCCAGTGGAATTAAATATTTTTACATTAATAGGGAATATTTGGGGAATTGTTATGGGACTGCTATCCCAGCAGCCTTCACTAATCTTTTGGTATACTATTTAGGTCCTTGCCAAGTCTTTGAAGATGAAAAAAGTGACAATAAGAACAGAAAATGTTTGAGATATTTCCCATAATAATAATAGCATTTACAGCATATTCAGTCTGTACCACATACTGTGCTAAGCACTTTTTACAAATAACATCTGGATTAATCTTCGTAATAATTCTGTGGAGAAGGGTTTTTATCCCTATTTTATAGTTGAAAAAATTGAAGCAAATAAAGATTAAGTGACAAATCAAAACAACTCTGAGGTACCACCTCACATCTAGCAGATTGACTAACATGACAGCAAAGGAAAGTAATAAATGTTGGAGAGGATGTGGCAAAATTGGGACACTAATACATTGTTGGTGGAGTTGTGAATTAATCTGGAAGGCAATTTGGAATTATGCCCAAAGGGCTTCAAATGACTGACTGCCCTTTTATACCATCATACCACTACTGGGTTTGTACCCTAATGAGATAAGAAAAAAATACTTGCACAAAATTATTTATAGCCATGTTCTCTGTGGTGACAAAAAATTGGAAAATGAGGATATGCCTTTCAATTGGAGAATGGCTGAACAAATTATGGTATCTGTTGGTGATAGAATACCACTGTGCTAAAAGAAACAATGAACAGGAGGAATTCCACGTGAACTGGAAAGACCTCTACGAATTGATGCAGAGTCAAAGGAGCAGAACCAAGAGAACATTGTACACAGAAACTGATACACTGTGGCACAATCCAACCTAATGGACTTCTCTACTAGCAACAATGCAATGATCCAGGACAATTCTGAGGGTCTTATTTTTGAAATAGAACACTCTCCATATCGAGAAAAAGAATTGTGGGAGTAGAAACATAGAAGAAAAATATTTCCTTGATTACATGGTTCAATGAGGATATGACTGAAGATGTAGGCACTAAATGATCACTCTACTGAAAATATTAATAATATTGAAATAGGTCTTGATCAATGATACATGTAAAACCCAGTCGAATTGCTCTTTGGCTATGGGAGGAGGGAAAGGAAAGAATATGAATCATGTAACCATGGAAAAATATTCTAAAGTAATTAATTAAAGAAAGAAAAAATAAATGAAAAGTACATTTATATCATTTAGACCAGTGCCTGATATGTAGTAGATGTTTATTAGATGTATGTTGATTAATTAGTCTTCCTGTTTCTAATATCTCTTTTTGTTTTTCTTTTAATCCTTTGCTTTCTCTCTTAGAATCAATAGTAAGTATTGATTCTAAGGCAAAAAGAAAAAAAAAGTAGTAAGGGCTAGGCAAATGAGGTTAAGTGACTTGTCCAGGGAGTTGATATTATGTGTACCCTTTTTTAATACACCAAGACAACTTTTGGATTTTAAAGGAAAAAAAAAAGTTTAATCTTAAAATTGAAGCTATGGACTTGCTTCTCCCACCTACGAGTTCTTTCTTTATCTGTAAACAAAATTCTTAAATGAAGTAATTAAATAAGAGCCAGGTGGAGAAGAGTCCACATGAACTGTATGGTCATTCTAAATGTCAAGTGATTACGGACTCCCGATGTCTGGAAGACTCCCGCCCCCTCTTCTCTGGATGCAGGTCAGAGTCCTCTGATCAAAGAGGCTTGTGAAAGGGATGTCAGAAAGAGCAAAAATTAGCCAAAGATAAGAAACCACTCTCTTTCCTTGGAATTGCAGACTGAGGAGGCATGTGGTCTGGTTCAGGGATAGTGGTCTGGTTCAGGCAGAAGTCAGAGAATAGAGTAGCCAGCCACATATTGGTTGGTTCTTTTTCTTTCTCCGGCCTGCTTTTTATTATATAATTCATAATTACAAATTAAGATATGGTCACTAGAAAATTTTAATCATAACAGAAAGATCAGTGAACCCTGACCATCTTCTTCTAGACTTCAACTTCAACTATTATCTCTCTATTACCCCATGATAGATCATGTTAAGGTTAAAAAATCCTAGGCAATCACAGACACCCCAGGCTATATTTCTTGTTCTCCCTGAATTTTATTCATATTCGGCCATCACTTCACCTATTCTAGACTTTCCATATTGCTGTAATTAAGTTTCTTACTTTCTATATTCTATTTCTCTTTTATTCTCCTAATACTTAAACTCAAAAAATTTGGATCCAAGAACAATTGCTTTGGGAGCCTACCTCTTACTTGATGTTTCATGTTTCTTCCTCTTAAGTATTGTATTTTGTGTCATGGATTGCTTATTTCACTCTGGTGGAATCTTTAGGCCCTTCTAAGAAGAATGTGTAAAATAAAATAAATGGAATTCCAAAAGAAATATTGAAATTATTATCAAAATATTTTTTTAAAAAATCATAGGCCCCAGATTAAAAATTTATGTAGATTAATTTATTTCTGGATTTCACTTTAATATCATTTCTTAAAGCAGGTTGCTACTATGGAATAAAGAGGGGTATTTTGAGAATATATAAAAAATATTATGGACTATTTGCCAGAATTTTGTAAAGTGCTTTGAAATCAACAGAAGAAAAACTTTTCTATAAACATAAATGATACTACCACTTCTCATAAAATTCTCTCTCATAGTATTATCTTCTTAAGCCAGCCCAAGTAGATTTTTAGTAGGGGTGTTATTCACTCCTCCTAGTTCTAGAAACCCATCCTTGATAAACAATAGCCCATAGCAAGTTATATCCTGAGATCTTTGAGACCACTAGTCACTGGAGGGAAATTGGCTCAGGATTAAAGGAATCCCTATGTCTTAAAAACAGTTCTTTCATTTTTTCCCCATACTTTTCTGAGTTCTCTCTTGCTCCTTGCCAGGGAATCTTCTTTTGCCCTACACTATCTCCATTTGGTCCCCTGCCAATTTAGCTTTTCTTTAACAAAACTATGAATTGGCAGGTTAGGATACTACTACCCCTGTTAGAAAGGTAAAATTTAATAATAGAGTTAGAGTTTATAGATAAGGAAACTGAGAGCTAGAACGATTAACTAATCAATAAATTAATTAGCAAATATTTATCAAGTGTCTACTAAAAACCAGGTACTGTACTGAGAATGCAGATATAAAGAAATAAGCAATCCCTACTCATAAGGAACTCACATTTTAATGGGGGAGACAACTGCATATACAAATTTAAAGTGAATAAATCCAAAGCAGTTAAGTTATAAGTTGTGAGAATGAAAACACTAGCATTTGGCAGAAAGGAAATTGAGTTAGGAAAATCTTCTTAATGAAGATAATGTTTTTATTTGCATCTTAAAGAATAGAAGGGTTTCATAAGGCAGAATAAAGGAAGTACATTTTAGGCATGGGGGATGGCCCATTCAAAAGTACTAAAAAATGATATGTTGTGTGAGGAATAGAGAGAGGCTAATTTGCCAGGATCACAGTATGTGGTGGGAACTGAGGGGAATAATATATTGTAAGGTTCGGAAGATAGGTTTGGGTCAGGTTATACAGGGCTTTGAAAGCTAAAAAGGGGAGTTCCTACTTTATACTAGAAGCATAAGAAAGCCACTACAATTGGTCAAATAGGGGAATCACAAGGTGATATCTGGGCCTAAGGAAAATTACTTTAGTAACACTGTATAATATAAAATGGAGGGGTGAGAGACTTGAATGAGGGAGATCAATTATAAAGCAGTTGCAATAATATAAGCAAAAGGTGACAAGAGTCTGAACCAAGAAGGTAGCACTCTAACTGGATAATATTGGTTGAATGTGGGAAATGTTTTGAATGCAGAAATAGCAAAATTTGCCAGCTGATTTTAGGGATAGGTGGAAAGGAAGACAAGAGTATTGTTAAAGTCATGATTCTTGGAAACTTGGAGTATAGTGGTGTACTCAACAACAACAACAAAAAAAGGAACATTTATTTGTAAGAAGGTTAACTTGAGGGAGAAAGATGAGTTTAATCTTAGATGTATTAACTTTTAAAGTGTTTCTCAAAATTCCATTTTGAAATATTCATTAGGCAATTGGGGACATGGAAATAAAGCTCAGGAGGAACAGGCTGTGTAGATAAATAGACCTGTGAATTATCTTCAGGTAGAGAAATGTGTTGGAGGGGATATGGGAAAAAAGGATGACTTGTATATGTCCACCTCCAGAGAAAGAACTGACAAATAGTAATAAGTAAGACATCATTTTACATATGCATACATCTTTTTGTCAAATGATGCCTTCTCTAATTGAAGAGGGAGTTATCTGGTATTTAAATATAACAAACTGATTAAATAATTATTTTAAAAAGAGATAAACCTATGTAAACTGATAAGATTATCCAAAGATAAAAGTATAGAGGGAGAAGAAATGATGACATAGGAGAAAAGCTAAAAAGTTGCTCAATTAAGGGGCATAATATGGACAATGAACGAGCAAAGGAGTCTGAGAAAGGATGGTCAGACAAGGAGAAGACCCAGAAAAAAGTATTATTACAAAAATCTATACAGGAGAAAGCATCCAGTAGAAGAGGTGAGTCTGAAGTGACAAATTTAGCAGAAAAGTTGAGAAGGATGAGGACTGAAGAAAGACCATCAGATTTAGGAATTAAGAGATCCTTGGGAACTTTAATGAAGTCAGATTTCAGAGTTGAAGAGCAAATAAGAAGAGGGGAACTAAAAGTTGTGAGTGTAGACAGCTTTTATCAAGGAACTTAGCTGAGAAAGGATGCAGAGATATAGCATGAAAGCTTGAGGTGATGGTAGCAGCTAGTGAATTTTTTTAAAAGATTTGGGGAGATTTGGGCATATTTGAAGGAATAAATAGAGAGTAAAGATTTGAGGGGGCATGATTGAAGGTTCAATCTGCTGAAGAATGTTGGATGATGTGAAAACATAGATAGAAGAATTGGCTTAGGCAAGAAAGAGAGCTGTTAATATGGGCTGAAAGAGGAGAGAATGGAAGATGATGTCAAAGAGTTTTAAGATAAAGGACACAGAAGAAGAACAAGGAACTTATTTTTTAAATAGCCTTAGTTTTCTCAGTAAGTGAAGAACAAGGTCCTCAACTGAGGAGGTGGGGAAATCGAAGTGTAGGAGATGTGGAAATGGAAGAGGTTTGAAATATTCTATGGGAAGGGAGATAAAGAATCAAATAGGGACAAATAAAAGGAGGGCCTTGCTACAGTGAGATCCCAATTAAGGTTCAATACTACAAATATGTAATGTTGTATGACAGGTTTAAAACTAAATGGGATCCCAAAGTCCACCTAGTTCAATTCCCTCATTTTTACACATGACAAAATTGAAACCCAAGGAAGTTAAGTGATTTGCCCTAGGTCAGAATGGCAGAGACAGACTTAGAATTAGAATCCAACAGTCAGTCAACTAGTACTCATTTAAGCACCTTCATTGTCAGTCTTTTTTCTACTATGCCCCACAGCCCAAGTTTAACAAGGTAGTAAATAGTAAGGTTGACATTTTTTATATATAAACTGCTAAGGATTTTAGAGCAGTGATGAGTCAAACTCAAATAAAAATAGGAGGTCACTAAATTCCTGGTGGATTATTATATATTGGCTGAGAAAACCACATATTAACATTATCTGTATTGTATTCTATTTAATTTAATTTAAAAAATATTTTCTAATTATGCTTTAATCTCGATCTAGAGGTACTTAGGAGTATTGTAGTATGCAATGTCTTAGTAGGTGACAGAGTGAATAGAGTGATAGGACTGGAGTGAGGAAGACTTGAGTTCAAATTTGGTCTTAAACACTTACTAGCTCTGTGATGCTGGGAAAGCTACTCGACTTTCTTAGCGGCAGTTTCTTCATCTGTAAAATGAACTGGAGAAGAGAATGGCACACACTCCTGCATCTTTGCCAAGAAAACCCCAAATTGGGTCACGAAGAATCAGACACAACTGAGATGCCTGAAGAACAACACATTTTTGAATATTTCTGATTTAGAGGACTGCAGAAATGCTTCTTCAATACTTACTTGATTTCATTGGCAGGGGCTGGCGTGGGTGGGAGCATTCCCTCAACGATATAGACTGTATCTATATATTTCTGAATTGCTTTAGTTACCATAATCTAGCCACTGGTATCCAGCCTTCTGTTAACATGACTCTCCCAACTGAGTCATGCTGGTCTTAGCATAAAGTTACATCCTATTCATGAGCCTGTATTCAAAATCTTGATTACTATTTGATTTGGACCTATGACTTTATAGATTTAGGAGGTATCACAATTCTCCCTTAGTCTAAGATTTGCCTGGGGCTCTGACAAATAAAATAATTTGTCCAAGGTTTTACTTCTGTATGTGTCAGAAGAGTTGAAGTGCTCTTCTTAATACAATGATACTTCTTGGCAATTTGGTCGGATTGTAAAATATTTGGAATACATGGTTACTATTGTCTTTGAGAAACAAGATTTGTTTCCATTCGACAACGAAGTTCTGAAGAAAAATCTTATAAGAGAACTATACTAACACATAATATAACTTGCTTCCTTGCCAGCTAGTAACAACTAATATTGTATTGGGGCATCTTATCCTCTACTGAATCATAAGTTATTTGAGAGTAAACATTACCATTTAGCAGTACTTCATTCCTGTAATGGACCACTTTATTCCTTTTAAGGGCAAGAATTACATGATAGCTAAACTTTCCATCCCACAACTCCTGCTTTCCCCCAAATACCTTGCAAGTAACTCTTCACACAATAGGTAATTTAAAAGGTTCGTTATTATTATTCATCCTTTTTGTTGGTGGAAAAATAAAATAAAAAAAAAAGTATCATCACCTTTCAGAAGGTGGGAAAGTAAGTAAGCCAAGAAAAAAAAACTCAGCTTTCCTGGTATCCTATCCATAGGTCAGCACACACTGATGTTAGTGATGATAGGATGGGGGACCCTTATCCTCAAAGAGTCAAAAAGGACTCCTTAATGAGACCTTTATAAATGGCTTGTCTTTGACAAATTCAATTCAACAAAGAAATAATCTTCCCTTTCTCCCAAGTTCCAGGAACTGAGCTAGGACTGGAGATACAAAAATGAAGAAATGACTGTCCTTGCTCCTAAGAAACTTAAAATCAAATAGAATGGGAGCAAAATATACACTTGCAAATAAGAATTTCAGACTAATCCTCTTTGTCCTCTTCAAAATGATGTTGTACATGGGCTTTCTTAACATAAAAATTACCCATATTCCTTGGCACACTAAAATCAATAAATCATGGGAACCATACAGCTTGGAGTCTTTTTTTTCCTACATACAATAAAGCTTCTTAAAATATTGCTGTCCCAGAAAGGATACAAAATTAGTCAACTAACATCAGAATTCTAAGTTTAGAGAGACCTGTGGGAGCAAAGCCATATAAAGGAAGAACTTGGCCTAGGTGGAGCACTAACCCATGTAACCCAAGCACTCTGATTTCTGGAAGTTGCTTTGGAATGTGATTAGAAGGATCTGGTTAAAGTCAATGAATTTTTCTTCTGTTTTCTAACAAGTAAAGGAGTTTCAGCCAGTTCCTCCTTTGAGGCAACTCTGTACTGTGGAGATCTTACTTATCTTTCTGAGTAGAAGTGAACAGGAAGTCAACAATATTATCTCTGAAGGTTTCCTCATTGTTTGCATAACACAAGCTTCTATTTTACTAGTCTTTAAATGGAATTTCCTTTTAAATCCACATTAAATATTTTAAAACACCCCTTTGAAGGATCTAAAAGGAATACTATGTTTTTCCTATCCGGTCAGCTATTTTAACACTTTTATTAATTTGTTTATTACTTTAAACTTTCTTGAAAACATTTTACTTTTAATATAGCAACAAGAGCTATAGATTCTCAACCAATGAGACTAAGGAAAATTTCCCTAATATCTGTCATCATCACTATTGTAAAAATAAAAAGCTCAAAAATATTCTTCTCCACATGACTCTGAAATGTGTTAACACATGCAGCCTTAACTTACTAGTCAATTGGAAGGGAAGGGAAGGAAAAAGAAGGAAAGAAAAGGAAGGGAAGGGGAAGGAAGGGAAAGGAAGGGAAGAAAAGGAAAGGGAAGGGAAGGGTCACTGTGTTAGCTCATTATCTGACCCTTCTCTGAACATCAAAAGACAGATCTAATTTGTGGACACCTTATGAGGAGGAAGGCCATTATTTTTTTCCATGATTACTCTATGGTGGTCGTCGGGAATCATGAGAAGCAAGGCCTAGGTCGTAAGATTCTAATAGCTTTTGGCAATATAGATGGAAAGAACCATTTCAGTCCAATTAAGCTCTCTATTGTATGGGCCAAATGCCACCATTTCAATAGAGACAACAAGGACACAGGTCCATTACCCATGGGTAGAATCTTGTTCTGGTTTGTTCCTGTTTATAGAGAGCAGAATTCAGATTCTCAAAATATGCCAAATTTAGAAGATGCTTTAGGGCAAGAAATGCAAGGACATTTCTAGGGCTAGAGGAAAATCTTTTCTGACCTTAGAAAAAGTTCACACACACAATCAATCAATATTACAGATTAACATTAGGAGTTAAATATACATTAATTTTTTTTCCTGAACTGAAGTTCAGTCCCACATTTCTGGCTGACTGATAAACATGATAAATAAAAATGACTGACTCCACTTGGAAGTTATGTTATCATCCTGATTCTACAACTTTAAAATCAACATATACAAAACTGGGCACATTATCTTCACTTAACCCATCCATACCATACCCTCATTCCAAAAAAGAAATCCCAATCTTTAATTTATTTTGCTAGTACTACTATTCACTCAATCACTCAGGTTTAAAATCTTAGTCATATGTGATAGAATATGTCACATCTTATGACATGTCTAAGTAAACTTAAATATCATCTATTCAAATTTCTCATTTTGAATAAGGAAGCTGAAGCCCATGAGGGTAAAGTATTTCTTCAAGGTTTCATAGGCACAAGTTAGCTAAGAAAGATATAAGGCTTCTTACTCCAAATCCATTGTTATTGCCACTTCATCACCATCCCATCCCTGTCCCATCTCTCACCCATTTATGGACACTATCGTGTCCATAAAAATCCATTTCTACAGGAGAGAAAAATGTCAGATCTGTTATTGTTCCAGAATAACCCTTATACAAGTTTAAGAAAAAAGGGATTCTTCCTCTTTGAGTGCACAATAAATGTTGTATTCAGTTGACGAGGGAATCTAAGTATCTCAGTGAGATTAGTTTGTAATATAAATTAGAAGCCTATACCTAGAGAGAGGTAAGTATAGCACAGAGACATTGTACAATTAGCTAAATTCTTGGTTAATCTTTAAAAGCAGGAAAAAATCAAATCAACTATTTGTATACAAGGTATTAGGAAGTCAAAATAATGTTTTCTCTTTTACATCTAAGATTTATGACTAATTTGGTCACCTTTAATCCAATCTAATCCAATAAGCATTCATTTTTTAAGTATTATGATCAAGGGATTGTGCCAGGCTTTGAGTTACTGGGGATAGAAAGGAGTGGGAAAAGAGAAGCATGTACAATAATGTTTCTACGTAGTTGTTTGTGGAATATGAGAATATTAATAATGAGAGCTATTTGGGAGAGATTTACTGTAGGAGGGAGAACAGAAGTTGAGTCTTGGAGGAAATGAAGGGTTCTAAAATGTACAAGTGAGGCACATGGGAGAGCCTATGAGAAGGTAAAGAAAGTGGGAAATAGAACACTGAGTTCAAGGAACAAAAAGTACATCATACTGTCAAAAATGGCACTATAGAAATTGATATTTTATTAGACCTCTAGACAATTTGTATATTCATCAGCATGGGCACTCTTTGCTCTTATGTGATCCGCAATTCCTCCAGTAGACATCTTCATGAGCAGCTCTGACCAAAATCACATCATCTCTTGGTGGCTGGCTTCTCTGAATTTAGCCAGTCATCCTTAAATCTGTATCCTAGAATTCTCACTCTACTAAAATAACTTTTAAGATCTCAAAGTGCAGAGGCAGAATGGTAAAGTGGGTAGAGAATCTACCTCAGAATCAAGGAGACCTGGGTTCAGTTCTTGTATTTGACATATACTGGCTGTATTGACCTTGGCAAGTCACTTCACTTCTGAGAGCCTCAGACCAACTATAACTACAAAGCAATTGCCAGTCCATACTGGGAGAAGAATAACTTCCTCTCTGCCAAAGAAATTACTGAGCTAGTTAAAAACAAACAAACAAACTTAGCCATTATTCCCTATACGACAATGATGTGGAATCAGAGTTGGGATTTAGTAGAGAAGATACCTTTAATAAATTTTGCTAATTTTTTTTTATAAAGGAGCAAAGAAGAGATTAATTAAAAACATAATTTCTTCTTCTAAAATACCTTGCCTATTGATTTTAATAGATTAAAATATCCTCTCCACAATTTGTGCTACAGCAACTGTGGGAAGCCAATAAGAGAATAGATAAAAATCTGAGACCCCTCTTTNTATGCCACCACGCCGCTCAGGACCCCAAAAAATCATATAGAGGCATGGCCCCCTATAAGCAACAAAAGTGTTCATTTCTCTTTCTCTTGAATATTTTGATAATCTGACACCTTGAATTCCCTTTCCTTCTTGAGTTTAATGAATGTTGAAAATATATTCACATTTAGTCACAGTAATGATATTTTTATGTGTTTCCTTGGAAATATCACCACTCTGGCACCGCACTGAGAATTAACCTGGCAGGTGCACTGTCAGGATACCCTCAAGCTTGGGAATTGATATTAAGGTATTATGTAAATGATAACTTTTTAAAACCCTTATGATTGGGGAAAGTGAGGCTATCACAGAACTATACCTAGCATACTGTGGAACATAAAGACAGACAGACATGCTGTGGAACAAAGCACTAAGAATCCAAGAATCTTTAACTAGAATGGACCCCAGACAACAAGCCTACATCATGCCTCCTATCTCATACAGGAGTATCCTCTAAAATATATATGAAAAGTGTCGACAAGGCATCTGTTCAAACACCTAACATGATGGAAAATTCTTTACCTTATAATTCAATCCAATCCAATCAAACAAACATTTATTAAGTGCTTGTTTTGCATAAGATACTTTGCACTAAGACAAAATAAAAGATAGTTCTTATTCTAGGAACATTTCGTTCTATTTAGCTTAGATCATCAACCCAACCCCTTTTATTTCAAGATAGCTCTAAGCATTAGGAATCTCTTTCTTATACTGAGTTAAAATCTATTTTTTTAATCTGCATCTTTAATTTTAATTTTCACTCACTGCTCTTAGATCTACTTTCTCTACAGAATTTATAATCCCTCCTCTGTGAGACATGCATTCGGATATCTGAAGATGCATATCAGATTTTCTTTGAGTTTTTAATTTTCCAAAGCATTCGCCCCTTGCTCCTTCGACCATTCTTCACATGACATAGTTTGAAGTTTCTTCACCATCTTAAAAATGCTACAGTTTGTCAGTGTCACTCTTAAAAAAGTGGTCCTTACAGTGACATGATTCTTCAGATGAGGTTTGACCAGAATGTCACGCTTATTATGATCATATTTTGTGTCAAAGGGGCATGTTAGGGGGCAATTCATCCCTTTTTTCTGGACACAACACTTCTCTCATGGTTACTTAAGATTGCATTTGCTCTTTTGAAAAGCCAGGTCACATTTTTAATCCTTAGTCTTGAATCAATTAAAAAGTTTATCATGTACTTTGAATTTATGTCTCCATACTGCACATATACCTAAGATCACAGATTTAGAATTACAACCTCTTTTCTTTTTATAGATGAGAAAATGGAGGCTTAAAAAGATAACTGACTTGCTCAAGATTATACAACTAGGAAGTATCTATCAGAAACAGGAAGAGAGAGGAAAGTAATACACATTTATGTAGCACTTACTATATGCCAAACTCTGTGTGAAGAACTTTCCAAATAGTATCTCATTTGATCGTTACAACAATATTGGGAGGTAGCTCTATTATTATTCTCATTTGACAGTTGAGGAAACTGAGGCATATGGAAATAAAGTGACTTGCCCAAAGTCACACAGATAGTTGTATTTGAGGCTAGATTTGAATTTGGGTCTTCCTGACTCCAGGCCCAGCACTCTATCCACTATAGTATTCTGTGTTTTATGTTCAAAGTTGATGACTTCACATTCATCTATTTTTAATTAAATTTCATTTTGGAAGTTTCTCCCTATAATGTCATACTGTCAAGATCTGTTTTTCTGAATCTTTATATTCTTTGCTATCCTTTCCCTCTCACTTTTATGTCACCCACAGCAAGAATGTCTTCTTCAAATGGTAGAAAGCCTTGAATGGCAGCCAAAAGAATGTGAACTTTACTCTCTAGGCAAGAGAAAGTTATTTAAGATATCTATATATGGAAGACTCATATGGAAGTGGAAGGAAGGATGAATTGGAGGGAGGAATGAGTAGATGCCATTACAATAGTTTCAAAAGATGGAAATGAGGTACTGGCCATTTAATTAAAGAGAAAAATGGACCTGTCAGAGACTTTATAGAGACAAAGGAAGGCATTTGGTAACTACTTGAGGGAAGAGAGAAATAGAGAGAATGAGATAGAGAAAGAGAAAGAGAGAGAGACAGAGAAAGAGAGAGAGACAGAGAAAGAGACAGAGACAGAGAGACAGAGAGAGACAGAGAGAAACAGAGAGAAAGAAACAGAGACAGAGAGCACAAAATTAAGATCAAAGTTTTAAATGAGACACTACTTGTAGAACTATTAAAATCACATTGGGAAGATGTGCAGTAGAATGTAATAAGTTCAATTTCAGACATGTTGAGCTTAAGATCTTAAAAAGACATCTATATGGAGGTTTCCTATAGGTAGTTTGAAATGCTTATTTAGAGATCAGGGCTGGATATTGAGGTTTGGCCATGATCTGAGTAGAAGAAAAAGCTGAAGATATTAAATGAAAGAGATTGCCAAAGGAAGAATGTGGAAAGATCATTAAAAAGGACCAAGTAGAACATAGGCAATGAGAATAATATACATCCTGTCCTAACAGGAACCAGTCTACCCATCTTCATGCTATAATTTTTTGGCTGAAAACTTGTTTGCCTGAGCTATGAACATCTGGCAAGATGGTCTATTGTCCAAGTCCATTTTCTTTTTGCCCCATCTGCAGTTGTATTTTATTTTGCAAATACCCTATTATAACAAAATTTACTGAAGGAAAAAAAAGGACCAAGTTCAAAATCTTAACAATTTTGAATACAGAAGACATATAAAGAAGGCAAGGAACCAAAGAAAGAAGTTGAGAAAAATGTGTTTGAAAGATAAGAGAAAATTCCATCTGGTATGATGTCCCAGAAACCAAAGTTGACATTCAGTTGGAGGAAATGATTAGTGTTAAAAAGGTGAGTGAAAACAGAGGTTTACCTCACTTTTTTGCACTTTGTGAATCGAAGATTTGTTGAAACTCGATATTGAGTTCAAGCATATGATACAATAGCATATGATCACATCATGTCTCTGTGTCACATTTTGGAAACTCAAAATATTTCAAAGGATTTTATTATTATTATATCTGTTATGATCTGTGATCAGTTATCTTTGATGTTACTATTATTTGGGGGGATTCCACAAACCATACTCATATAACAGTAAACATAATCAATACATATTGTGTGTTCTGACTGTTCCACAGACTGGTTTTCTTCCCTGTCTCTCTTCCTCTTTATGGGCCTCCCTATTCCCTGAAACACAAAATTATTGAAATTAAACTGTACAATGGCCTCTTAAATGCTCAAGTGAAAGGAAGAAAATCAACACAACAAACTTCATTGTTCTCTTATTTTAAGAAATTGCCAGGGACAACTACCATCTTGATCAGTCAGCAGCCATCAACATTGAGGTAACACCCACCACCAGCAAAAAGATCATAGTTCTTTAAGGCTTAAATTATATGGTTAACACTTTTTAGCAATAATGCATCTTTAAATTAATGTATGAACATTTTTAGACATAATACAATTGTACAATTAATAGATTACAGTATAATGTAAATATAACTTTTATATTCACTGGGAAACCAAAAATTCATGTGACTTGCTTTATTGCAATATTTGCTTTTATTGAAATTATGTGGAACTGAACCTGCAATATCTTCAAATGTGCTTGTAATCTGTCACAATTTTGTTCTTGGTGAACCCATGCAGGGACTTAGTAATGACTGCTTTCCTTTCTAAGTGTTAGTAAACCATGCATATAATGTCATTAAAATTTTTTTTTCCTCATTGAATTTTTTTCAGAAATTTCAATATATTCTTTTCCTTTGGCTTCCTGTCATTATTCTTATGAATTCAACTCTTTCTTTCCCATTCTTTCCTGGCTGTGTGTTCCTCTTTCAGCCCAATTCAGACACACTGTGCATTTATCCCAACATTGTAGTATCATTTTGGTCCTCTTTGAGAAAGAAGGATAACAACCAACCAATTTACAAAATAGGCAGAACTGAGAGAACATTGTACACAGTAACAACAATATTATACAATGATGATCTGTGAAAACTTGGCTACTCTCAGAGATGCAATAATCTGGGACCATCTTAAAAGATTTAAGATAGCCACCTCTAGAGAAAGAACTATTGGAGTCGTCTTTCACTTCAGTGTATTTATGACTTTGTTTTGGGATTTTGATTATGTATGAATGTGCGCCTACAACCATGACTAATATGGAAGTGTGTTTTGCATGACAATAAAAATAAAATGTAAAAAAATATGACAATATTTTCTTCTACACAGATATCATCAATAGCTATATTATCAGAACCATGGCTTTAAGAGTTGGATGGGGTTTTAGAGGTCCTACTTGGGAACCACTTTTCCTTGAGTCATCCTCCCTTTCATCTTCCCTCTCACCCTTTTTTTCTAAGGTCTAGAGTTTGCATCTGACTATTCTCATCATTCCCTATTCTTATTACTCTGAACTCTCATGTGATTTGATAATTTTTGTTCACGGTTTCTATATCTTCCACTTCACTGACCAACAATTTTCCTGACTGTAAAACCAGCTCTCTCACCACTTTGTCATGGCTACTTCTGTAGCTACTGGACTGTATTATTAGTTAATAATTTCATTTCTAGAATAGGAGATATTTTTGGTCCTCATCTTTGAAAGGCATGCAAATTGTATCTCACCTGTTTATCACCCAGTAATCTCTGGCATATACTATCCATTCTCCATTGAATATCAAAGAGACTATAAGCAGATGTTCTAATGGCTCATCATCAATATCTACCATATTTTCCCTCTGTGGCTTCTCTAATATTTATCAGGAATATATTACTGGGTTATATACTTTACCATATTCCCTGCTACCTCCCCCATGAGACCTTCTGCTAAAAGCTCCTTTTTTTCCCCTTCTCTTTATTTCTCATCCCTCAGATCCTCTTCCTTCACTCCTATTTCACACAAAGAAGTAGCCCTTATATTTCCCTAGGCAAATCCATTTACAAGCATACTTGTTCCCATTCTAATCCCATCTCTGTAACTAGATTTCCCCTACTATCATCCTCACCCTTTTATAAACCTTTACCACCTCCATATCCATGTGCTGCTTCTCTTTTGCCTTCTCTGTACCCACTACCCTTTCATTCTTAAAAACAAAAAACCTCTCTAGATCCCAGTGTCTTTGGTAATGATAGTCATGCTATTTCTCCTTGAGTTCTGAAGCTTAGTTGTTCTTTGTACTTTAAGAGGACCAAAATGGCATCACAATGTTGGAGTCAATGTGTCTGACTATGGCTGATTAGACCAAAATGATCTCAGAAAACTCTAACACAGGTCAGGTACAAATAATCCTGATGAACATTTGGGATGAAGATGTGTCTAAATTTGTGCATTTCACATTTCTTTTGAGTTCTGCAATTTTATTTGCTCAGAATACAGAGCCTTCTTTGATCTGGGAACATCATGAAGGATGTCCCTGTGCCATTGTCTCCCATGTCTCACAATTGATACCAGAGTTCTTCAGAGAAATCTTGAGAATGTCCTGACTTCCAAGTGAGTGCTTGCCTTGTGTGGATTCTCAGCAAAATAGTCTTTTAGGCAAACATATGATTGCCATTTGAAATACCTAAACTCCTTGGGCAATCTAACTCTTCTCCTCCTTTTGATAGATTCTAGACCCTTATGGTTTGAGCATTCAGGCAAAACTTCTCTTTTCAAAATTTTTGAATATCTCAAACCTAATAATTTTTTCACAGTCCTCATCCTTCTTGGCCTTTCTGTAGTTTTTGTCCATGGTCGAGTGCCCTGTTCTCCAGTATAGTCTCTCCTTTATAGGTTTTAACAATATAGGTATCTTCATGTTCTTCTTCTACTTGTCAGGTAACAGTCTTATTTAGACCAGCAGTCTGAATCAAATGGCTATTTGAAATCTTTTTAAATTTCATGATTATTTAAATACAGAAAATTCTGAAACCTACCTTCATTTTAAAGTCAAAATTATCTTTTCCTCAAAGGTTAAAAATGTGAAATAGTGTGCTACCTAAGCATTCACCCATAATTTCTTACATAGAATCATAAAATTGTACTGTTGAGTTTTTTAAGACCACCTAATTTAGCTTCTTCATTTTATGGAGGAGCAAACCAAGACCCAGAAAAGTGATGTGACTTGTCCAACAAATCTCACACAACTTATAAACAATAGATATGGGGAAATTAAAACCCAGATTTCCTGACTACCCAGTTCAATGCTTTTGTTTTTGTTTTCTGCTATATCTTACAGCTGGTGAAAAGATGGCTGGGAAGTCAAGTGAAGTAATGTTAAAGTCAATCTAGAAATAGTGGATGATATGAGGCACTTACCAATCAGGAAGCGACAACTGCAAGCTCGGATAATAATAGTGATAATTGTGTGATTAAAAGAGCATGCTTAATAGCCAACTATTTGCTATACAACACATTTAGCATTGGTTATTATAGGGGGCCAGCCTCCTATACGATAAAAATGGGGGTTCTGAGTGGTGTTTACGGCGTCGGATTGATAAGACAGGAAAAAGAAAAATGAGAACAACCAGACTAGTGGTTAGCCCATGCTGTTCCAAATTCTGTGGGCTTGGGAGTTTATTATATACTGGTTTCAAACAAAGAACACAGCTATGAAGGGGTAACAGATCATACATAACCCATTAAAGTCTAAAGAGTAAAGGTATAAGTACCAAGAAAATGGCCAAATTCCAAGCATCAATTAGTAGGGATAATTCTGGGAGAGGAAATATTTTTATGGAGATGTTCACTTATTGAGTTCTGTCTTCCAGGATTATAGGCACCTGGACAAATAAAGTCAAGACTAAAAGCGCCATACTTATCTAAGTATGCAGACTTATCTTAAGTAATGTTTGTTAGGGTTCAGGCTTCTTAATTATCAAGGAGAGGAATCATTAACTCAGTAGATGCTGGTCTGCCACTTCAAAGTTTTCCAATAGGAGTTCTAAGAAAGGTGGGGATCAAAACTGAGTCAAAAGAGGAGCCTTAGATTTTTATCTTAGATGGCCCATTCTCTCTGCATTCCTGACATGCAGTGCAGAAAAATCATACACAAAGTTTTACTTGCCGATGATTTTGTAATGGGATCCAGATAAAATATCTGTTACAGACTCTGTTTCTTAAATGACTCCTAATAGCCTCTTGGAGGGATCAAGTTGATTTTGGATTAACCTACCTGCTGGTACCAGAGCTTTTCGGGGCTCAGGTGACCAGGACCAAACACAAAGACTGCCTCAGTCTGGATTGGTCACGTAGGGAATCCAGATAACAGGCCCTAAATTTGATCCTATTTCTCCAAAGGCTTTAATACATCGAACGACTTCCCACAGGTTATAGGATCAAATGGGCAGCTAAATAAAATAGTAGATATAATGCTGGGCCCGGAGTCAGGAAGAATCATCTGGGCAAGTCATTTAACCATGTTTGTGTCAGTTTCCTTGTACAATCCTGTAAAATGATCTGAAGATGGAAATGGCAAACCACTAAAGGATCTTTGCTCAGAAAATCCCAAATGGGGTCATGAAGAGTCAGACATGACTGAAAAATAATTGAACAGCAAAATAGGATCAAATGATGCTATTTTGGCTGTTCCAGGACTTGAAGCCTTTATTTTTACTTCAATACCTTGATGTTTCTTTGCAACCCATCCCACCTGTTCATTCTGTGAAACTCTTGTATAGTCTCTTTTAAAAAATCTACTGCAGAGGTTTCTAATTACATTTTGAAACAGAAAGAAACACAGAAATGCTTTTGGGAAATTATAATGGGACTTAAAATTTCTTGTAAATAACTAACAAAGTTGAAACTATTCATGGCTAATTATGTCATTTGCCATCTCTCTGCCTCAGTTTCCTCATCAATAAAATTCTATTTTTTAATTTAAATAAAATTGGAAGTTGGTTTTAGATTATCTCTAAAGTCCCTTTAGATCCAAGATTCAAATATGAGTTTTCTTATAGATACATAACTTTGGACAAGTTTCCATCTCTGTAGATCTCAATTTCTTCATTTGGAAAATGGAGTGATTGGTTTGTCTTACCTATAAGGTCTTTTCTAGCTCTAAAGTTTTTATGTTAAGAAATTGTTAGAATGCCCTGGGAAGTAATTAGGAAAGTATGGAGTTATAAAAAAAGCAATTAAAGGAATACCTAGGTAAAGAAGTATACAATTTGACCTTAGGAAGTCAGACCTCTAGAGCTATACACATCCTGATACCATAGACAGCTATGCACCATCATTAAAGTAGGTATAAGCCTGTATAAAGACTGAATAAGCATTGAAATGTTCACAAATTAAATGACTATTTGAAATGGTTTATAAGTAAATCTCTTAAAATATTTTACAGCTGCCATTCCAAATTGCAGAAATATCTGTTTTTTCCTACAATTATACCCTTTGGGAGTTTTATTTTTTTCTTTTTTAAACAAAACTCCCTCACCCTGTGTAAGGAGGGTGGATAAGGAAGGAGAGGCCAATAAGGTTAAAAAAGGCAGTTTTCCCCATAGACTTAAGTCAAAACCACCCAGAAAAATTCTCAAATTATCTCATCTTTTTTTAAAGGTTATGTTTTTTAGTTAAGACAAAGAACTAACAATTATGACAGTGAAGGGAAAGGCTTCAGATAGTTAAGCAGAAAAATGTCAATGATAAGAGTCTCTGAAATTTTGGTTACTATGCTCACTGCACAGACATATTTCCATTGCTCAATGGATCTGTCATCTCCTCAGGGTGGATCTTTCTTCCTCCACTGGTGCAGGTGGTGGCCTGCCACACCTTCTCCCTTTATATGATGCTTTCCTGTGTTTTTCTAAAAATCCTAGACAAACAACCCACCCAGTACATGAGAGGCTTCCCTTTAGTTGCCTTAATATTTCATGTATTTTAGTATAACAGTCAAGGTGTCTGTTATTTTTCGTTTTTGTTATTTGGCCTTTGCCAACTTCTTTTCTGGCCATATTTGTCTTTGATGGCATCTTTTACACTTTTGGGTGAAGTCACTGCTGATGGTAAATTGTTCAGCCTATTCACACCTCCCATGTGTCTCCATAACCATCAAGAAATTATACCTCAATATTCATAACTTCCTTGGGATGCAAGAATGTTTTAAATTTGTAATGAAAATAATTATATTTTCCTTTTATGCTTTTTAGGGTTATTGCCTGATTCATCTTTTTTTAGGCATAATCCTTTTCTTTTATGTTTAGATTCAATTCATTGAAATATGGATGTATTCTTAAGATGATATACATATATATGTACATGATATACATATAAACACAAATACATGCATACAGATACAACAAATACATGCATATATATATACTCATATATATAAATATAGGGAAGGAGTGGGACAATTTTTATACATATGAATGGAAGCATCTATTGGTATATCATATTCATTTATTGTGAGAATGTCAAGATTGATATTATTCAGTTCCTCTAGTAACATATCAGTCGATGAGTCATTGGACAGGGAGTTCATAAGTGGGATATCAACGGTTAATCTAGAAATTAGAGTAAAAACCAGAACCATCCAGAATCTTCCTATGTAAATATTAATCACAATCCATTTGGAGTGGAAGATACAAGATGTCATCTTATGAGAAATATGTATCATATTCTTCATGCTTCCCTGCCCCAAATAATGGGACTCTATGCCAGCTAAGTTTGTGCTTCCAGGAATATAAGATCAGGCTAATTAACCTCAGATGCTTTTAGGAATTCAATCAAGTGGGCCTTCAGGTTAAATGTAAGCACATTTTCCTACTGACTTTCTAAGCTGCAGCTGACCAAGCAACTCATTAAGAGAAACCATTTTCGAACATGTCTATACACCCTGGCAAGAACCTGATAGTAATTAGCAATTGAGAGTTAAGAAATAAGTACTCAGAATTATGTGTAAATAACATCTCCCTCTTGACACATTGGAAGAAGCTGAGGTAGGGGAAAGGGGAAAGCCAAAGGAAACATTCTTTTCCCAGTTCCTTACACCATATACTCCAGAATTTCAAACCTTTATTTTCTAACACACTGGTTATAGAGATTCCGATTACATTTCCAAAAACCACAAACAGTGCATGCTTATTTTTCTGCTAGAAAATTAGGGTATCTGTAGTATATCTCAAATCCTCATTTAGCATTAATGTGCTCAATAATATGCACATTAGACATCAAAATGTACTCTGAACCACTGAGAGAAAATATAAATTAACTCTGAGATTTCCCCTCAAATCACACAAATGGGCAAAAATGACTCCCACCAAAAATGAAAACCATTAAGATTAGAGCAACTATGGAAAGATAGGCACAATTATTACAAAGTTATTAGAGCTGTGAATTCACCAGCTCAGAGAACCATAGATTTAGAGATAGATAGGATCTGTGAAGTCATCAAGTACTATTCTATAGAAAGTAACTTCCCCTGTGTCATACAGCTAGTAAGAATTAGAGTTAGGATTTGAACTCAGGTCTTCCTAAGTCAAGATCAATACCCTATCCACTAGTCAAAGGTGTCAAACATGGGTCCTCCAAGCTCTGCACTCTGCAATGCAGAACCAGATTAAAATGTAATTAAGAAAATACAATAGAACATAGATAATATTAATATGTTTAGTATGTAATTCTAAGTCATTATATGCCTGGCTTGGTGTCCTATTTCTATGAGTTTGACACCACTGCACTGTATCTTACTTCCCCATAATCATTCTAGGTAGGAAATGGGAACTAGAAAACAACTCTGGATACCTATATGAAATTAGTCAAGAAAAGTGATAAATGTATTCATATCAATTGATTAAGCAAACTCCTTTTTAACCCATGACAGCCAAATATATCCCCGAGGATTGCAAAGATGCAAAAATTCAGCATATGCCAATATATTCATAGCAGCTCTCTTTAAGATAGCAAATAATTGGAAACAAAAATGGTGCCTAATGGAAAATGACTAAGAAAAAATTGGGGCATATTAATACAAAGAAAATGATTGTACCAAATGTGAGGAATTCAGACAAACCTTGAAAGATTCTCATGAGCTGATACAAAGGGTAAGTAGAAACAATAATGATCAGTATAATGACCACAATTAAATGTGAATAAATGGAAGTCAAACTCTGAGCAGTTAAAAGCAAGACTAGGTAATGAAACCCACCTCTCTTTTCAGGAAAAGCCTGGGTATTACTAAGGCTGAATATTGTACAAATCACCAAATGTGAGCAGTGTACCAAAAGTGGCTTTTTAAAAACTGTATTTCTTTGTCACATTGGAGGGGTCAGTGATGGGGGAGAAGGGAGGAGGGTAGAAATTTCCAGAAATTGCTCTGATTTAAAAAAAAAAAAGAAAAAGAAAAAGGTTACATAACACTTAATAGCCCAGTAAGTAGTATGATTTATCATTGCACTATATCTATGCTCATGTACTCTTCTTTAGTCTCATCAAAAGCATTGATGCCTATATAATCATTTATGATGAGGATAAAATATGAATCATCTATTCACCACCTAAGACTTAGAGGGAATTATATCTAAATTTCAAGGAATGAAATGAAAGAACATTGACAACACAGAATAGGGATGGGGAACTGAAAGAAAAGTAATAGATAGAGAACATCAATTTCTATAAATAGGCAATTGTTGGAAAGAAGCTATGTCGGGTACATTATGTAGGAGTTTAAAACATATTATTCACAGGAAAATGTGAGACCCATTACCAAGGACTTGGTTGTAATTTTTCCCATTCAAGTATTTTCCTACATTTAATATTCATCATCTCTTGCCTCTGAGAAAGATTCTTGAGGTATTATTAGTTATCCATATAAAATAATTTCTTACTTTGAATATTTGAAACATTGCTTCATCATAGAAAAATCTGGATAGAATTCTCACTGTAAAATTTTAAGACAAAGAGATGAAATGTAAGCCTCGAGACAGGTAGAAGAATCCATGGAAGTTGATTTTTTAAATCACTTCTCTATAGTTTAAATGGCATCCCCCTATATACTTAATATTTATATTAAAGTTAAAACTATTCTATAGAAGATAGAATTATTCATTTATTTGTAAAATACATGTGTATATATGCATTTATTTACACAGATAACAAATATACATACACATAAGTTTACTTATATCTGCATATGTGTGTTAGAAAACCAAGGTTGTGTGGTTAATTATATTTGTTTACATAGAAAAGACACGTATGTGCATGTGTATCTAATTATATGCATGTATCTCTAACTCGTCACCATGCTGTCGATGGGAAGTGACAGTCTAGATTGCCATGGAGACGAAAGGAAAGACACTAGCTACTACTTCTGAATGTCAATTAACAAACAGCCCTTCTCTGTGGGACTTTAAAATCCGTTGCCACAGTAACTCATAGGATTGGCTCAGGTTATCAAAATTATTTACAAATGGAAACTTAAAAATAAAAATCAGAATCCTTTTGATTTTAGGCATCTCAGTCTATTTGTTAGAAACAATTTGAACAGATTGGATAAGGTTTCTCCAGTCAGCTTAGAGATAAACACAAGAAGTCACGGCAATGTCAGTGTCTGCTCTCTGTTTGCCTCTCTTCCTCACAGTGTAATTTTCTCCGTGATTTATTTGAAAAACATCAGAGGCATTAGTAGGTAGATACCTCCTAGTGTTCCCATTTGCATTTCTGATTAGCCTGAACTGAGTGGTACGAAATGGCTTTCTAATAAGTTCTTTCCATTCAAGGAAACATGGGCTATATCTACACACTAATGCTGGTCCCTCAGCTTTAACTGAACTCATCAGCTTAGACAAACAACCAGTTAGTTGTCCTGTTAGTGACCATACAATTAAGTCAAAACATTGAACTTATTTGTGTATCAACCTTATTTATATCATTACCACAATTAATGATTTCCTGCTTATGATGTTTTTCTTTCAGCTAAAATAACAATGTGATAGCATTTGGGAAATGTTTGCCCACAGTACTATGTTTACTATAGCTTGCTGGAGACAATAAAGAAAAAAAAATCTCTGCTGAGGGGAGGTCTTTCTAAACTTGTAAATGCCAAAGACCTCAAAACAATTGAGTATCAGCTCAATTAGACACCAGAGCCAAAATTGTGTGTGTGTGCATCAAACTCCAACTCCATATGATTCTAAAGACATCTATCTCTTTAATAAAAATATGGAACATTTGTGTTATTTTTGCTCCCAGCTCCATCATTTAAAATACCCAAGGACATTTCTGCTCCTCTATGTGTCCAGCTTTTCTCCCCAGATCCTTTAGAGGTCTTGATTCTCATTTCATAAATGGCATAAACCAAAAGGGAATGTGTCAAGTGTGAAATGAAAACTTCCAGAGGCTTGAACTGAAAACAGAGCACTCCTGCTTCTTGTCTTATGAGTCCCAAACTTGTAAGGCATAGCTTCTAGAAAATGACCTCCCTGCTGGGTCCCTTCCTTGTGAAAACATTAACATCAATAAACATTAGGTAATCAGCTTTTGTGTATAAGGCGCTGTGCTGGGCAGGGTGAGTGTAGTGGGGCACATTGAATAGAACATGCCCCGTTCAGGAGTTTCTGTGCTACTGCAGGGTGTAGCAGGTACCCAAATACATAAGTGAAAGGATACATAGAGTAACAAAAAAGTCATTTCAAGAGAGAGAGGTCATCTTAAAATAAGGCATTTTCCCAACAAAATAGGCCTCACAAATTGGGTTAAAAAAATTGTGGAATTGAATTTAATATGGACCATGTAGATAACCAAACTCTTCAACAACTGCTTCAAACATCAGTTTTAATTGAGTTTAAGGTGCCATAAATTTATGTAGAGTTTATCTCATTATCTTATATAGACTTTATAGAATTATCTTTGGTAAAATCACCTTTTTGAAGAGCAAATATAGACTATATCATCATTATCAAAGAAGGTCATCAACATTCTTTTACTGATGTAACAAGTAGGAAATGATGTCATTTTGATATTTATTTATCTTTGTTCTTAATGATTTAAGATCAAGTAACTCTAATCACTTAATCTCAGCCACTCAAGTGATTACTAAGTCCAACATATATCCATATGTGTGTGTGTGTGCCCAAATATGAAACGCCTTGGAGTGTGAAACCTAGATTCGAGTGCCAGGGAGAATATGGCGGTTCTATGACTAGGCAAGTTATTGAGGCTTCGGTGGCCCCAGGCCATTTTCTAAACCTCTAAATTGAGATCTAGTTAATTAGATATATAGATAACTATATAGTATGTGTATAATACACACATTATACACACACTATATATATATTATATATCCTATGTAAAAACAGAATATATATATATACATACACTATATACACAGTTAAATTTATATATGTGTCTATAGATTGTTGTATATGTATATGATTTATATACATTGTAAATACATTGAATTATTACATTATTACATTATGTATTTGTGTATGTATACATGTATATATATAGACTGGACCTAGAGTCAGGATGATTCATTTTCCTGAGTTCACATCTGATCTCAGACTCTTACTTGCTGTGTGACTTTGGGCAAGTCACTTCATCCTCTTTGCCTCAATATCCTCATCTGTAAAATGAGCTGGAGAAGAAAATGGCAAACCACTCAAGTACCATTGCCAAGAAAATCCCAAATGGGGTCCCAAAGTTTTGGACTGGACTAAAACAAATGTATAGCAAAATATATCATGTATATAATAAATTATATCATGTGTATATTTATATTATATTTATATATCTATATATTAATTTTTGACTAATGAATCCTGGTCTTAGAGTCCTTTGTAAAGAATGGAGTCACCAAATATTATATCTAAAAGGAGGAGAGACTTTCCAGCAACCTCAGCATTTTACAGATGAGGAATAATTGGCTGTGTGTGGAAGCTGTTATCTTTGTTCTTACACAGTAATCTGAGAATTCCATATAAAAATTGCCAACTGAATACTGCTCTCAAGCATATATGTCTGTTCTGAAGTTGGCAAAGAAGAAAATGAAAAGCAGACTTAGGAGAGTCTCAAGACTTTCCGGAATTTAATACCATCTGGCCATCTCAGCCATTCAGATTGCCCTTCAACTGGAAATTGACCAATCTTCTGAATAAACTGTGCATAGGAAACACACATTACAGAAAGGCTTCAGAAATATGGAAGTAATTAAACTAAATGGTTTCTGAAACAAATAGGCAAGTTAACAAAGGTTAAAGATAGTCAAATGAGATGCAATTTTTAAAAGACTAAAGATTTTTTTAAAATTTTTTTAAAATTTATTTAGGGAGAAATTTCTTTTTTTTTTTTCAAAAACAGTTTACCTCTCATCAAATATGGCTAGGGAAGTTGGAAATTCTAATTAATAAAATGCTCTTAATACTTAACAATAGAGAACTAGTCTTGGAATCAATGGGATTTGGGTTCAAGTTTATTCTCTCATGTGTAATAGTTATAAGACCAGAGACAACTTATTTACCTAGCTCCCTAAGCAGCTCTCTGAGATTAAAAGGTACAGATGAATTACTGATCTACAGAGATAGATGGAGTTTCAATGAGATTACAAGTCTAGACCACACACACATACATATATACATATATAATCATACAAATACATATTGTTGCATTGTATATATAAACATATCTAGCATGTATTAATTTCTTCTAATGATTTATTTATTCAACTAAATCTAATATTATGTTAAAGAAAATTTAACATTAACTTAATATCATGGAACTAAGGCAGCACAGTATCCTAAAAAGAAATGGGGGGTCAGAATTCCCAGAACTGAATCCCACTTTAGCCAGTTATTTACTGTTGGACCATACTCTCTCTAAGCTTCCTAAACCTCTAACTACTAAATACACTGTCCTTTTCTCAGATTTTAATCTACTTTATCTCACTCCAGTTTTTCACATTTTACTGCTCACCTTCTTTCTGAATATTCTCTCTATCCCTGGTTTCTATGATTCTGTTATGTTCTCCTATTTGCTTATGCTTTTTTAAGTTTCCTCTGCTAGATCATCATCAGCATTAGGCTCTGTGCTTGGCTCTCTTCTCTTGTCTCTTGGTTACATAAATAAGCACTTAATAAATATTTAAGTCATTTATTAATTTGTTTTTTATTTGTCAGTAATTTCATCAATTTCATGGATTCAATTCTCATCTCTTCTTGGATGGATGTTCCATTGGCCTATTAAAGTCAATGGAACTAAAACATAACTATTCTTTCTCCCAAAACCTATTTCTCCTCCAAACTTCAGAAATTCTAAAGAACTTGAAGTTGAGGGAGTACCTACACTGAAAAATGGCTGAATGTTTATTGCCTATGAATGTAATAAAATATTATTGTACCACAAGAAATGATGAAGAAGACAGTATAAGAGAAATCTTGGAGGACTTATATGAATTGATGCAGGGTGAAGTGAGCAGAACCAGGAGGATAATCTTTTTACTAAAAAATATTATGGTGAATACAAACAACTTGGAAAGATTTAAGAATTCTGAACAATGTAGTGGCATTGATACCGGACCATATGATTCCAAGGGACTCACAACTCTGCCTGTTAAGTACCCACATTCATAGAAGTGATGGATTCAAGATTCTTTTGGAGATGATTAATGTGGGAGTTGTTTTATTTCACTTTTCATATATTACCAAGTTTAGGTATGTCAGTTTTCACTGGGATGAGAGGAATGGAAAAGGGGAATTAAGAGGACAGATGGAAGATAGGGAGAAAGAAAATATATGTTAATTTAAAATACAGACTTTACTAATTATGTTGAAGGCAACACTGTTCCTTCTAGCCACCCAGGATCCCAACCTGAATCAGCCTTGATTCTTTCCCATCTCTCATATCCAAATAAGTTTCTAATACTCATTAAATCTACCTCCACAATATCCCTCACATTCATCCTCTTTTTTTGATTCATATATCAACCACATTCGTTCTAACCCTCATGAATTCTTCACTGGAAGCAAGAGCCTCTTTAAGTCCTTACCTTCTTCAACCCATTCTCTACCGTGGTAACAAATTAATATTTCTAAAATACAGGGCTGACCATGTCATCCCCATTCAGAAATCTTTGGTGGCTCCCTGTGGTCTTTAGAACAAATTACAAACTTCCCAGTCTAGTATTTAAAGCTTTCCATAATCTGATTCCCACTTGTCTTTCCAGACTTTCTTCAAATGAACCACTTTTGTTTACCTCCTACAATGGTGTCATTTGATATGAGTTCTCCCTTCTCTCCTATTTAATCGAAAAAACCCTTAACATAATCCTAGACTCTCCCTCCTTTTCCCCATTTTCAAATGAGATTATCTTTCTTCTTGCCAATATGTCCTTTAACCCCATCACCTCTCTTTATCATCCAGAAGTTTGCTACTTCCAATATCTCTCTTTTCTAATCTTAAACCTTCCCCATATACTGGTTCCTTCCCTCTTGCCTTCAAACATGCCCAAACCTCCTCTATACTTAAAAAAAAAAGTATTCACTAGACCCTACCATCCATTCAAGCTATCATCCTATATCATTACTACATATCTCAAATGAACTCTTTAAGTGGATGATGAGGGGATGGAAATTTGTCTAGATCAGGGGTCAGCAACATATGGCTCTTTCTGCAGGAGCCATAAAGTCAATTTTTTTTCAGGCACTGTTACAGGAGCGCACACTGTGAGCACTGTACGGCTCTCACGAAATTACATTTTAAAAAATGTGGCGTTTATGGCTCTTACAGCCAAAAAGGTTGCCAACCCCTGGTCTAGAGACTTCATTGTCCTGATATCCTCTTCTCAATCCTTAACTCTTTGCAGTATGGCGGTATGACTTCATGATTTACTTGAAATTATTCTTTCCAAAGTTACCAATCACTTCTTAAATAGTCTTTTCTCAGTCATCAAATATAACCTCTCTGATGGGAAAATATTGGCTACTCTTTCTTTTTAGATATCCTCTTCTCCCAGAGTTTTCCTGACACTGCTCTATCTGGGTTATCCACCTACCTGTTTAGGCAACTAAGAGGTACAGCTGATAAATCCCTGCACCTGTAATCAGTAAGACCTGATTACAAACCCCTTTTCTTGCTATTTGACCCTAGGCAAACCATTTAACCTCTATCTCAGATTCCTCATTGATGAAATAGGAATAATTATAATAGTAGTATCTACTTCCTAGGGTTATTTTTAAATATATATTTTTTATTTCATTAAATATTTCCCAGATATATGTAAGAAGAGTAAGACACTACTGAAATGAATAAACAACAATGCAATCATGGATGTGTATATGTATGTTTAGGGTTATACATAGTTATATATACAGACAGTTCTCAGTTTTCTGAAACTGACCCTTCTGCAGATCTCTACTTAAAGGGATTTTTACATAATATAAATTTGTCCAGGGGTGGGGAAGAAGGGCCATGCTGGTAAAAGGAGGGAGCAGGCACATATTTCAAGGAGGAACAAATGGGCCAGAGTTTTGTGTTATTTGGAATTTTGGGGGTTCTTTTGAGGGTTATTTGGGGTTCATTTGAGTTTTAAATATTTAAATATATGACATAAACTTCCTGTGGACGTTTAAGGGACTTGGAAACTACATTTCCCATGATTCCTCTTACAATACAGGTAGACAGAAAGTAGAGAACAGTATAAGACTCCTGAGGTCATTGGGGGAGGTCTCTTTGGTATGAGGCAGCGGAGGTGGGAGAAAGTATGGCGGGCAATTTGAATTAGATCTTAGCAGGTGTGTGTCTTTCTTTATTTTACCAACACGGCTTTAATTAAAATATTAATACTTTTGGATATATCCATCTATATCCATTTTATTCGTAACAGTTTGGCTAGAACCAAGCAGAAAAAAATATAGGGATGGGGGTGGCAGGTGGATGGACAGAACAAGGCAAAGGTCTCTTCTTCCTCAGTGCCGATATGTCTCAAAACAAGACCTGGCCTGGCAAAATCAGCAAAAGTCTCATTCTTTTGCTTTCACTTGGAAGGTTTTTTTTTTAGGGGGATGGTGTGGCTTGGGTAGGCCAGAAAGAGCCAGACCTCCAAGGCAGGAGAAGAGAGAGAGATCACAGTTAACATAGGTGTCTTTTTGGGATGTGGATTTCTTTCAGAATTTTTTGGGGGTAAATTTATCAAAGCGAGAATTGTTTATATATTTATGTATACAGTAGAATCTCATTTTATTTTATTTTATTTTTGAAGTTTGGAAAGAACTTTATTGTGGGCTTTTTTTTCCAATTACACATAGAGACCTTTTTTAAACATTTGTTTTCTGACATTCTGCAATCCAAATTCTCTCCCTTCTCCTAGATGGCAAGCAATATGATATAGATTATACATATAGTATCATGAAATACATATTTCCATATTCATCATGTTGTAAAAGAAGCCACAAATTGTGCATACAAGAAGAAACTCATGAAGGGAAAAAATGAAAAATAATATGCTTCATTCTGCATTCAGAAAATCTCATTTTATATGAACTCAACACATGCAAATTCAGGTATATGCAACTGGCAATTGAAAAAAATAAAGGAAGGAAAATACATTTTAAAAATCTTTAATTATGCACCAAACTCTAGCCATTTTCCCAAGCATGTAAAGTTCAGAGATATTCACCCAAATCATTCTCACTCTGAGAAGCATTAGTATGAGTCATCACACTGTTTGTGCCAAACATTAGCTCCAGCATCAGACTTTGTCCAGAGAGCTCACTCATAACCAGTCATGTCCTCATTGGAGCAGTGCTTCCCCCCGTTTTCATTAACACTATTTAGTTATCAATTATGGCCCCAAAGTACAAGAGTAGTGATGCCGACAGCCCTGATAAGCCTCAGAAAAGTCATAAAGTACCTAAGTTGATTCGTACAAGAAATACTTATTAAATAATGGGGTTCACTATTATGTGTGATTTTCAACTAATGCAAAGGGTCTTGGGATATATTGGTCACATAAAATGAGGTCCTACTATGTAGTAGGACCTCGTTATTTATATATATATATATATATATGTACATATATATATGTATGTATGTATGTATATACAGAGAGAGAGAGAGTGAGAGAGAAAGTCTTTGTTCCATTCTGTTAGAATGTTATCTCCTGAATAAAAATTGTCTTTTTCTTTGTATATGTATCCCCTGGATCTGTCACAATGGCACCTACCAACAACATAGCTGGTGCTAAATAGCTACTTCAGCATTCGTTTATTCATGTACTGTATGTGAAGTAAAACTGCCCTAATAAATGTTCCTTAAACTTAACAGACCATCTTCCATTTCTCCCCTTTGCACAGGCTGCGTTCCATGAGTGATACATGCCCCTTCTCTCATCTCTCTTAGAATTCTTAGTTTCCTTCATGACCTAGTTCAAATGCCATCTTTTATAAGAAGCCTGTTTTTCAAAACCAAAGAAAGATGCCAATGATTCCCCATTCCCTCCTAGACCTAAATTTATTAGAAGAAATTATTGGCACAATAAATAGAATACTAGGCTTAGAATCAGGAAGATAGGAATTTAAATCCTGCCTTAGACACTAGTTGTGTGACCCTGGATAAATCACTTAATTTGTATCTGCCTCAGTTTCCTTGATTATAAAATGCAGTGGGGGTGTGTGTGATAAAATTATCTGTCTTACAGGGTTTCTTGAGATAATATGAGATAAATGAGATAATATTTGTAAGAAGCACTTAGTGATGTTTCTGGTACATAGTGGATGCCACATTCATCTTTCTTCCCTTTCCAAAAGCTGATCTTATATCAATCCAAGCAATCATTTATCCTTATCCTTGCCTTGAGAGAATTCGAAACTACTGTCAAGGGAATTTTGCTCAGGTATGAGTTAGATGGGATGGCCTGCTATTCTGTTACTTTGGGGAAATAAAAGAGTATTTGCACTTTCTCTAAATCATTCCTTTTGAAACATCTTATCACCTGGTTCTAAAAACAGTAGAGTGGGGCGAGCTCAAGACTTTCTGGAGTAAATATTGGCAAATGCTAACCCTTCTGGGGCCTTGGCATACAACTCTTTTTAAAAATTTTTTTAAACATAGCTCACGTTGTCAATACAAAGCTTGGGGTAATGAGTTTATGGAGAAGAAAACAGAAGTGTTTGCTTGTTCCCAGAGATCCGGGAATTCTGTGACTTCCAACTCAGTAGACAGTTGTGCCGCCTGTAGAACTAACTGGGCACCAACCTTTTACCTTCCTTGCCTTCTTCAGAACAGTCTCTTTGTTTGCTCATTTCTTTGACACTATGGAAGTCAAGTTCACACAGAACTAATTTCAAAGATACACCCAAGGGCTCTGGCCAGAGCTCTGACAAGGTTAGCTTTGCTGAAGGGAACAGAATCATGAGACAAACCTTGGGGCTCCTTCAGTCCTTTAAATCTACAATCTCTCTCCAAGCTTGGCAAAGGCTCTTAATTAAAACACACACACACACACACACACACACACACACACACACACACACACACACACACACACACACTCCATAAGCCTTTAACAAAACAGCCTGAAAACAATGTACACTTTTGCCATTTCCCTCAGGATAAACTTCCTGCAAGCACTCTCAGGTTTCTTGATAACAGAAGGAGGTTAAGTAAATGCTGAAACACACTATTAGCCCCGCAAGGCTGGATTTTTGAATGGCCTCCAAATTCCAAGGTTGCCACTTCATTCTGATATTCCCTTTCTAATCCAAGTAGATTAAAGTTATTTGTGAACATTAACTCACAGATCCTTTTTTTTAACCCTCACTCCCTGCATGATAGATGATTGGAAGTAGAGGACAGCCTTTCATGTTCTTTCATCTGGAGATCAGAAATAGGGAGCTTTAAAACTTTAGCTTTATTTTCTAATGTTATCTGGCAGTATTGGCCCAGCCCAACTCAAGTTTCTTTTCTGCTTCAAGCTTTGCAAAGCAGCTTCTTCCCAAACCCCCTAGTGAGGGAAATAGGAAGGATAAGGAAGTGGAGACATCTAAAAGTTATCTATTTTACTATTGGTCATCCCATAGCACTCTTTGAATTCGAGTCTCCTTACTCTAAAATGTTGTATTTGCTTAAGCATGTCACACTCTTTCTGACCCCATTTGGGTTTTTTTTTTTTGACAAAAATATTGGAGTGCTTTGCCATTTCTTTCTTCAGCTCAGTTTGCAGTTGAGGAAACTGAGATAAATAAGGTTAACTTGCCCAGGGTCGCATAGATAGTAAGTATCTGAGGCCAGATTTGAACTTGGGAAGATGAGTCTTCCTGATTCAGGCCTGACATTCTCTTTACTATGGCATCTAGCTCCCTTCTCATTCTAAATCTGAGATCATAATCTTCTTTTTCCCCTTATAGTGTTTGTTTTGTTTTGTTTTGGTGGAGGGGTATTTAAAATACTTTGGTAACTGTGTTTCAATTTATTTGGCATTTTAAATATATTATTCTGAGAAGGTGTTCATAGGCTTTATAAGACTGTCAAAGTGACCCATGCAGGGTGATGTTGACCAAATCTTTGAGGAAGAACAATGCCAGCAGAGAACACTTTTAAGCTTAATCTGTATTACTAAAATTTTCTCCATCACTTTCTTAGGTTGAGGCAATCTACAAGACAATGAATCAAGCCATGATTTGGAGCCTTTGCCAATTTCCAAAGTGTAAATGCTCACAATGAAAACTTTAAATTTTAAATTTGTTGGTTACATTAAAATGTCCAGTTAACTTTCTCCCTTTGTCCCCTCTTCCCAACAGAGAAGGTATCATTCTATAAAAAGTTATGTGGATCTATAAAACTATGTCTTATTTATTTATATTTTGGATACATCAGTTGTTTCTCTGGAGGTGAACATACAAAAATCATTCTTCAAATAATATTTTTAATGTTATATATAATGTTCTGTTGGGTCTACTTGTTTAACTTTTCATAATTTCATGTTGGTCTTTCCATGTTTTTCAAAAATTAGCTTGCTCATCATTTCTTATGGTACAGTAGTATTCCATCACACTCATGTATCACAACATGATTAACCATTCCCCAATTGATGGGTATTCCTTTAATTTTCAGTTCTTTGCCACCACACAGAGAGCTGCTATAAATATTTTGGAACATACAGGTTCTTTTCCATTTTCCCTGATCACCTTAGGAAACAAACCCAATAATGGTACTGCTGGGTCTAAGGGTATACACAGTTTATAATTCTTTGAGCACAAAGAACATTTAACAAGATCTGGCTCATCCTGAAGCCATGACACCAAAAAAGGTGAAGAATTCCAGCTCTCAGTTTTCTGCCTTAACCACATAGTTAGACAATCTCTGCTTCTAAGTCTAAATGAATTCCAACCCAAGGAAACCTCTATCGCATTGTCTGAAAACCCTGGGTTTTTATTTTGCCTTTGGCACATACTGATTGGACACCAGCGATCCCTTGAATTTCTCAGTGGTTCCACACAATTCTCTAAGAATATAACTGTAATGGGAACCCTTGTGCCCCAGTCAACCTGATACGATTACAAGGATTATAACTGTTGGAAGGAAACCTCCCAAGGAGGTGGAAATGTGCCCTCACCTCTTACTGAGAGGACAGAGGGTATTACTCCTCATATTGCAAAAGTTCTACCTTGGGAAGGAGACCTTTCCCAAATCCCCCAGCTATTAATGCTTTTTCTTCTCAGATTCCACCTACTCTGTATATATCTTGTATGTAAATAGTTATTTGTATGTTATCTCCTTCACTGAAAAATGAGCTTCTCTAGATTAATACCAATTAGCATTTATATAGCATTTCACATCTGTGGCCTCAGTTGATCCTCACAACAAGCTTGTGAGCCAGATGCTATTATCCCCATTTTATAGTTTAGAAAAATAAGAATGAAGGGTTAAGTGAGAAGTCACATGGTTAGTAAGGGGAAGAAGCTGGGGATTTGGCACCTTGTTTAGAGTCAGGTCTACCCATGGAGTCATCTGGCATTGGGAATATTTCTTCCTGAGGCAATAGGTTTCTCTTCACTGGGGTTCTTTCAAGTAGAGCCTAAGTGATGACTCATCAGGGGAGATATAGAGGGCATTCTCGAATAGGCAAAGTCAGAGTGCCCTTGAAATTCTAAAATTCTAGAATTCTGATTTTATATATTTTCACCTTTGTAATAGTTTGAGGTTTTAAAAATATCTGAATAGTTTCCAGGAGAGAGTGGGAGGGAACAAAGGAAGGAAGGTAGAAAGGAAGAAGAGAATTTGGAATTCAAAATGAAATAAATGAATGTTAAAAATTTATTTTACACACAATCAAGGAAGAATAAAATATTTTTAGAAAAAGAAAAAAGAAAAGAAAACATCTGACTATGATTATCTAAGAAAAGGGCAATAGAGGGTCAGCTGGATGGCTCAGTGGATTGGAAGCCAGTCCCAGAGATGGGCAGTCCTGGGTTCAAATGTGACCTCAGATACTTCCTAGCTGTGCAACCCTGGACAAGTCACTTCATCCCCAACCCTCACTACTCTTCTGCCTTAGAACCAATACCCAATATTGATTCTAAGATGGAAGGTAAGGGTTTAAAAACAAAAAAAGAAAGAAAAGGGCAATATGGAAATACCTAATTGTCACAAATAGGTTGAAATGGGATAATCTGTTGTAGTGGAGGGAAAAGAATTGAGCGACCAGGACCACACCGATATGTTTAAACAAAACAAAACAAAACAAAAAGATTGGATTTGGAATGAGAAAGCCTAGGTCCCAATTCTGGAAATCAATAGCTTTGAGGTCTTGATTAATTCACCGATACTCCTTTAACCGCAGTTTCTTCATCTATAAAATGGGGTTATGATACTTACATTATCTGCCTCATTATGTTGTTGTGAAGATCAAATGAGATATTGTATCTAAAATGCTTTAAATCAATAAAACCTCATGTTGATGGGACCTTATTATTGCCACTTACTGAAGTTGGCAAATTCTCAACTTGGATCACAGAATGTTAGAACTGGAAGAGACCTTAGAGACTAGAATTTCACATTTCTCCTCATGTACTCTACATTCCAGACAAATTACTATGACCTGTACATGAGATTGGATGTATGAGGCATTCAGGGAAGACTAGCACCTCTAGTGTGAAGATGTGCCAAACTCTTTTCAAGAATGTTCATCTACCTTTGGTGTCCTCCTAGAATCCAACTCCCACACGTAGCTCCAAGAAGCTATAATATGAACAGCAGCCATAGCCTAGTAAAACTGTCTTGGCAGACAGATTGAACCAAAAGGACTCAGACTCATCAGTGAGTTAGGCAGATGCCTACCCTAAGCATCTGAAGATTTCCCCTGGTAGAATTGGCAGATGAGGACAATTTGTTCCAATGGCCATGAAGGTAGTAGAAGTAGGTGCTATGGCAAACCAGAGAAGCCAAGGTCGATCACTTTATCTTCAACCATCATAAGTCATCTTAGCTTTTGTCCTGCCCCTGAACTTGGATGACTCTGGAAGAGAGGTTGAGGCTGATGACTTTATGAAATTCAGCCTCAATTACATTTGATTGACTACAAGCCATTCCACCTTTGACAAATTCTCAAAGGATATGAACAAGCAGTTTTCAGATGAAGAAATCAAAGCCATCGATAATCACATGAAAAAATGTTCCAAATCACTCTTGATTAGAGAAATGAAAATTGAAACAATGCTGAGGTACCATTCACATCTATCAGATTTGCCAATATGGTAGTAAAGGAAAGTGATAAATGTTGGAGGGGATGTAACAAAATCGGAACACTAATGCATTATTGGTGGAGTTGTGAACTGATCCAACTATTCTAGAGGACAATTTGGAACTATACCCAAAGGGCTATAAAACTGTGCATACCCTTTGATGCAGTAATATCACTACTGGGTCTTTATCCCAAAGAGATAATAAAAAATGGGAAAGAACCTACTTATACAAAAATATTTATGACAGTACTTTTGTGATAGCAAAGAATTGGAAATTGAGGGGATGCCCATCAATTGGGGAATGGCTGAAAAAATCATGGTACATGTTGGTAATGAAATACTATTGTGCTATAAGAAATGATAAGAAAGATAAATTCAGAAAAAGCTGGAAAGATCTGTGGGAACTTATGCAGAGCAAAATAAGCAGAACTGAGAGAATATTATATACAATGACTGCAATATTGGAGGATGATTATCTGTGGAAACTTGGCTACTTTCAGTAATGCATGATTTGGGACAATCCTGAAAGACATGATGGAGAATGCTATCCACATCCAGAGAAAGAATTTTTGTTGTTATTTTTTACATCAGTGTATTTATGGTTTCATTTTAGGGTTTTGGTTATTTATGAGTATGTTCTTACAACAATGACCAATATAGAAGTGTGTTTTGCATGACAATAAATGAATGAATGAATGAATGAATGAATGAATGAATGAATGAATAAATAAATAAATAAATGAAGGTCCCATTCACCCCATGATGTCATTGGTCCTCTGGAATGAAGGACAAACAACAACATGAAATTCTATCTCCTGTCTCCATGTCTGTTCATAGGCTAAAATCCACTGGCTTAGAATGCTATCTCACCTTATTTCTACATCCTGGGATGCTTAGTTTTCTTTGAGGATAAACTCAAATGTCACCTCAATCAATCAATTAACTGGCATTTATCAGTTGTATATACCAGATACTGTTCTAAGTTCTGGGTTAGTAATGCAAAGACAAAAGTGAAACTACCCCCACACTTGAGGAATCTAAATTTTAATGGAGTCAGCAAATAAAAGTCTTTCTCACTTTTCTTAGTTCCTAGTGTTTTCTTTGCTTCAAAATGACTGTATTTATTTCGATTTTGTATTTACTTATTTAGCTACTTGTAGCTTCCTCCCACTACAATATAGCTTCTTAAATGGAGGGACTATTTCTTTTCTTCCTTTCTTTTTTTCTGTTGGTCTTTGTTTCACCAGGGCCTGGCACATGGTAGATATTTAATAAATGCTTTTATTTTACAGATCATGGGATCTTAGAATGTAGAGCTGGAAGGGATCCTGGATATCATCTTATACCATCTCCCCATTTCACAAATGAGAAAAAAAGAAGTCAGAAAAGTAGAATCCCTTCCATAAAGACACCCAGCTCATTAGGGGCAAAGATAGGAATACTACCAATAGCCATGTCTCACTTATATAGTAATTTGAGTAAGTTAATTGCTCCTATCTCATTTTTCTAAAGTGAGTGCTGGATTAGAAAATAGAGGTCATGGGATCAGATCCTAGCTCTGGGATTTATTATCTGGTGAGGTCTTGGGCATATCCTTTAAACTCTCTGGGCCTTAATTTCCTTATCTGTAAAATGAGAACATTGAACTAGGTGACCTCTAATGTGAGCTCTAAATCTGCATTCCTACAAACTAGAATTGGGACTCAGAACTAGAGAAATGCAACACAAGAATAGCATAAAAGAGGGAAAAATATTTTAAATGATAAAATAATTTGTTTCCAAAAGACAAGTGACTAATTGTGTGTCTTTGGGCAAGTCACACAGAGAAACTGAGAAGCTAATTTCTCTAAGTTTTAACTTCCATCACTCTAAAATGGAGATATTAAGACCTATAGTCCTGCCTCATAGAGTTGTGAAGATCAAATCTGTGGAACTCTAGATAAATTGCTTCACCTCTTAATCAATCAATCAATCAATGAGCATTTAGGAAGTGCCCACTATGAATACAAAAAGAGGCAAAATACTTAACCCTCAAGGAGCTTACACTCTAATGGGGAGACAAGATGCCAACAAATATTTATAAAGTAAGCTATATACAGGACACAAAGGAAATAATTAACAGAGTGAAAGGCTCTAGAATTAAGAGAGGTTGAAGAAAGCTTCCTGTAGAAAATTGGATTTATTTGGAACTTAAAGGAAGAAATCCTCATTTTTCTTATCTGTAAAAAAAGGATAATAGTAATATCTATCTCAAAGCAGATCAAATAATAAAATATTTTGCAAAACTTAAAGTTCTATGTAAATGCTAATGAAGATGATGATGATGATCATATATATCCTGTGTTGTTGTATAAACCTTATGGTGATTTACAAATATCAATTCAATTTAACTTTGGCCATGTTAGCTAACATTTTCATGCCATGAGATCAATGGTCTAAATGCTATTGAAGAATCCTAGAGGATTTTGTGCTTTGGATCTTAGAAAAAATGAATTTAAAAATTAGGGCAGAGACTTTTGAGTTGTGGCTCTGGTGAAAAGGCAAGAATATTTTTGGAGGGGGTAAGTTATTTTTCAAATCCCTATGTATATATGAACCACTTGCTTTGCTTATGGGGCAGGAACTTCGTCAAGTTATGGGACAGAAGAAGCTAGAATGAACCTTCAGATTTTTAAAAAATTATTTATCTTAGGATCATAGATTTAGACTGTAAGAGATGCTTGATGTGGAGTATACCAAGTATAATGCTACAGATGCATTTCCCTTCTGGGCTTCCCTTCACTACATACTCATAGTCAACTACAAAATGGCCTGGATTAAAACAATTTTGAGATTATTTTTCCATTGGTCCTTAAATTTGTGTCTCTCTTCAAAGTTCTGATATTTTTTGACACTTGAAAGTCTTTAAAATGTTTTAAGATTTGTTCACCAGTTCACCATTCACCAGTTGAGAAATCTTTCTTTCCTTCTTTCCTTCTTTCCTTCTTTCCTTCTTTCTTTCTTTCTCTTTCTTTTTTCTTTTTTTTCTTTCTTTCTCTCTCTTCCTTCCTTCCTCCCTCCCTCCCTCCCTTCTTCCTTCCATCCTTCCTTCTTCCTTTTTGTCAATTTACTTTGAGTAATCAAGGAAGCAACTAACTCCAAGGAGTATTTTAATCCATTTTTGGAATCTGATATCTCTGTGATAGTATTCATCAGATAGCAACCCAGAAGCTGAAGGGTTGCATAATCTTTTTCTTTCTTTTTTTTTAAACCCTTAACTTCTGTGTATTGGCTCCTTGGTGGAAGAGTGGTAAGGGTAGGCAATGGGGGTCAAGTGCCTTGCCCAGGGTCACACAGCTGAGAAGTATCTGAGGTCAGATTTGAACCTAGGACCTTCCATCTCTAGGCCTGGCTCTCAATCCACTGAGCTACCCAGCTGCCCCATAATCTTTTGAGAAGATAAAAACCAAACTAGTATGATGCAAACTTGGGAGATTAATAAAATTTATAACAAAGTATGTTAGTAAAACTGAGCATCCACTTATAGGATTTTTTCAATATGAAAAAAGTTAGGTTAAGTAGGAATGAATAATTAGTTATAGCAAATTAAGCTAGCATTCCCATTGTTCCAAAGAAAGCAGCAAGATTTCCCATGGGAAAATATTGTCTAATAGGGCTTCATGATAGCAATATCTAGTCTACACTGTTCTTTGGCAGAAATGTCAAGCCCTCTAGAAGGAAAACAAAAAAAGAAAGGCTTGGGAACCTGACTCCCGATTATGTTAATGGCAGGAGGAAAGTGGAAGAGGGCCTTTTTCCTCAAGTCCAAATTAGAAAGTTCATCTAGAAGTAAAGTTTATCAATGTGAGAGTAGTTAAATAATGTTAAATTTTTCTTTATTCTTTGTACCACAAATAGTTCCTGAAAATTCATTTTCCGTAATTTCAGTACTTGAATGTATCTGTGTTCTCCTTAATGTGGATAATCCCTCCAGAGATTCATCACACAAACTATCTATACCCACATATCCAAAATGACTTTTGTTTATTATGTTCATGTATAAATATTCCACCCAGTTTTATGGGAATGGAAAAGACTTTCTCTTACTCTCTAGATTCCTGCCTGAAAGTGTTCATAGTATCCATACCTCTCCACAGCTCCACATCAAGTCCTTGAACTTACTCTCTACACTTATGGAAGAAGCCATCCAGTCCTTGAAAAGAGAGTTAACTACAGAAGAAAGACCTAGAATTTTCATTCTGCATGTGTACGTATGAGTATTATTTTTTTCTTCATGATTGTAGAGGAATATAAGAAATTTAACCTTAGATCTGAGAGAGAGAGAGAGAGAGAGAGAGAGAGAGAGAGAGAGAATGAATGATTTCTTTTCATGGTCCAAGATTATGCTCCTAACAGTAACAAAGATTCATATGTGATTGAAAAAATGAATACATAAGGTGCAACCTCTTCTTACTCTACCAGATTGCTTATGGGTTTGAAGGATTTGGTTGGAGGTAACAGAACTAATTTTTTTCCTGTGAGGGACCAAAGATACTTTGGAAAGTAACTCCAATGAGGCTTTGAGATCCAAATTGAAACCACTGACCAAGATGAACTGGCATATAAACAAAAGTCAGAGACCTTGTATCCAAAATAATCCTGAATCAGTAATGGAAAAAAGATCCCCTGTGTCTAGATTACATTTCCTTTCACTACAAGTACTTTATTAACAATAGCTTTTTCAAAAAATATTTTTTCTTAAAATTTTCATGTAATTTGATATTTGACTGTTCTTTTAACTAAATTCAATTTTTAAAATTTTTAAATCTTTCTATCACCATCACCATCATCTCCCTGCTACCTACAAAAGGACTCATCAGGCATTTCTGGGGAATTATAGGCTTACTCATCAGTGAATGTCTAACTGTGACAGGTACTTTAAAGGCAAGGCAAAGAGATCTCTATGATGCTTCAGTAAGGATAAGTGGATTTAGGGATCGTTTTGTAAAGGAACATGCTGTAGGTATTGTCATGAAGCAATAGGGCTCAAACCTATCCAACAAAGATCTATTTCTGAGGTTTCAAAGGAAGGTGAGGTTTTATTTTGGTTTAGCCTGTTTTGTTTTAGTTTACAGCCACAGATGTTCTATGGAATCTTAGAAGTGAAAATCCCAAACCCAGGAAATAGATCTATTCCTCATTATAATATTGACATTTAAAATCTCATTGGAAAAATTTTTTAAAAGAATTTCCAAGCCATTTTTAAGCACGTGTATATGGATACATGTGTGTGTTTATCTTTAAGGGACAGTGCCTATTTTAAAAGTGCTTTTAGTATTTATAGCATAGATACATGTTGTTTAACATTTTAGCAAATTGCTGAAAGCTTTTATAAGGGCAAAATGTTATGTTCCTTAGTGAATTCCAGGGGGTGGAAGTTGTTTAGACAGTACTGTTCAGAATCCAAGGCAGCAGCCTGATGCAGTTTTGTTTTTGTTTTTGTTTTTGTTTTTTCCCATTCCAAAGATAATGAGATAGCCTAGAGCCCAACAATTATAAATATGTGAACAGAAATGTATTGAGCCCTTGGAGTATCCAGGGAAGATTGGAGGAAAAGTGAGAGCTGAGAAGAGTTGTTACTAGGAATTTCAATGCCCTGTGTAGGAACTACAAAGTGTCTCCAGGGTATGAGACCCTACATTAGAATAAAAAGTACTGTCCACTCTGCAGGTGACAGAGGCTGAAGAACAATAGCAGCTTCTAGAAGGGTAAGATGGTATGGTGAATGAGTAGACTCATGGAATGAGAGAGTGTGAACAGTGTAGGATGATTCCAATGTTATAAACCTGACAACCTGGAAGAATAGAGTTATCCTCAACAGCAAAAATAAAGTTTGGGGAAAGAGTGAGTTTGGGTGTCAAGATAATTCATTTGTTTGGACCCTCTTGGAATGTCTAATAGCAGTTGGTGATGGGATAGTGGAACTCAGATATTAGATAGAAAGATAGATAGAAAAATAGATAGATAGATAGATAGATAGATAGATAGACAGACATAGATGGGTGGGTGGAGAAATAGACTGATAGAAAGATGATAGAAAAGATAGATAATAATAGCTAAGAGATGATTGAAAGAAGATAGATAAAATAGAAAAAAAGTTAGATAAAATATATAGATAGGTCTGGGATTATTTTGTATAGAGGTAATAATCATACCCATGTGAAGTGATGAAGTAACCACTGAGAGAATATAGAGAGAGAAGAGAAGACACCACAAGGCAGAATTTTGGGAGATACAAACAATTAGATGATAAAGATCCAGGAAGCAGACTAAGGAAGGCAAAATGAGTAGGAGAACCAAGAGAGAGAAGTGTCTTGAAAACCCAAAGACTAAGTAGTTCACATGTTTACAATTAAGCAATTCACTGTCTTCCTCTCTTATTCTTCCTTTACCTCCCCCTCTATCTCCTACTACTATATCCCCCAGAGCACCCAAAGAAGACTAACAAGACTTGATTCATTGCTTATATAAACTGCAAGTCACTAAATCTAATCTTGCCTGTGCCATTAAGAATCACCAATCCTTACTATTTTTTCCCCTACAATTGTATTCTAAAATCATCTGGGTAACCACAGTTAGGATAACACAGGATCTGGCTGCATCTACATTGAAGGATCAGAAGGCATGGAACATAATATTCTGGAAAGCAAGAGAACTGGGTCTGCAACCAAGAATCAACTATCCAGCAAAACTGACTATATTTTTGCAGGGGAAAGTATGGTATTCAATAAAGTTGAGGACTTCCAAGCATTCATAAAGAAAAAAACAGACTTAAACAGAGAGTTTGCTGCCCAAACACAGAACTCAAGAGAATCACCATAAAGTAATTAAAAGAGCGGGGGGGGGGGGGGGTAGAGGGGGAGGGAAAGGCATCTTTTCTTTAAGGGACCAAATAAGTTCAATCGATTTGTATCCCTAAAAGAAAAGAAGATATTTGCAAATATTAAAAATTGTTATTCTCAACAGAGTAACTAGAAGAAGTTTACATAGAGGGAACAGTGACAAACTGTATAGGATGAAATGTCAAGATATATATACATACAAAACTAGAGGGAAAAAAGAAGGTAATATTAAGAAAAATGAGAAAACAAACAAAATGGAGTAAATTTATATTCCATAAAGAAGGGCGTGGGGCAAACAGGGAAGAATAACAATACACTGGAAGGGTAAAGAGGTTGGAGAGAGGAAATATTTAATACTTAAGTGCATTGAAATCAACTTAAAGAGGGAAAAACAATCAGATCCATTGGGGGCAGAGAATTGATTCGCTCCCTATAAAGAAGTAGAAAGGTAACAAAAGGGCTTGTGGGGAAGGAAGCAACACTAGGAAGGGAGAGGGTGGGGGTAGCTTAAAAAGACCCTAAAGAAGAATAAGAGGGGAATAAGAAGGGAGAGGGGAGAAAGGGAAGTACAGTAAGGGAGGGGATTAGGGGAACTGATTAAAAACAAAAAACTGGTATAGAAGGAAATAGTGAAAGAAGAAAGAGCAGAACAAGGAGAGAGAATTAAAATGTCTGGGAATACACAGTTGATAATTATAACTCTGAATGTGAATGGGATGAACTCGCCCATAAAGCAGAAGAAAATAGCAGAGTGGATTAGAAACCAAAATCCTACCATGTGTTGTCTACAAGAAACACATATTAGGTAGGTGGACATACATAGAGTAAAAATGAAAGGATGGAGCAAAATCTATTGGGCTTCAAATGAGAAAAAGAAGGCAGGAGTTGTGATCATGATTTCTGACAAAGCCAAAGTGAAAAATAGATCTGGTTAAAAGAGATAGGGAAGGTAATTACATCCTAATAAAAGGTAGTATAAACAATGAAGAAATATCAGTACTCAACATGTATGCACCAAACGGTATAGCATCCAAATTTCTAAGGGAGAAGCTAGTGGAGCTCAAGGACAAAATAGATAGCAAAACTATTCTAGTGGGTGACCTCAATCTTCCCCTATCAGATCTAGATAAATCAAACCAAAAAATAAATAAGAAAGAAATAAGAGAGGTGAATGAAATTGTAGAAAAATTAGAGTTAATAGATATATGGAGAAAAAAAATAGGGACAGAAAGGAACACATCTTTTCAGCAGCTCATGGAACATTCACAAAGATAGACCATCTACTAGGGCATAGAAACATAAAATAATAAATGCAAGCTTATCAGATCATAATGCAATAAAAATAGTTATTAGTAAGAATACATGGAGAAGCAAACCAAAAACTAATTAGAAATTAAATATAATTCTCCAAAATAAGTTAGTGAAAGAACAAGTCATAGAAACAATTAATAACTTAATTGAAGACAATGACAATCATGAGACTTCTTTCCAAAACCTATGGGATGCAGCCAAAGCAGTTCTAAGGTGAAAATGTATAACCTTGAGTGCATATATTAACAAATTAGGGAGGGCAGAGATTAATGAATTGGGCATGCAATTTAAAAAACTAGAAAGCGAGCAAATTAAAAATCCTCAGATGAAAACTAAATTAGAAATACTAAAAATCAAAGGAGAAATTAATAAAATCAAAAGTAAAAGAACTATTGAATTGATAAATAAGACTGGTATTTTGAAAAAACAGATAAAATAGACAAAGTACTGGTAAATCTAATTAAAAAAAGTAAAGAAGAAAACCAAATTAACAGTATCAAAGATGAAAAGGGAGAACTTACCTCTAATGAAGACGAAATCAAGGCAATCATTAAAAACTATTTTGTCCAATTATATGGCAATAAATACAGTAAACTAGGTGATATGGATGAATATTTACAAAAATATAAATTGCCTAGATTAACAGCAAAAGAAATAGAATACTTAAATAATCCAATATCAGAAAAAGAAATTAAACAAGCCATCAAAGAACTCCCTAAGAAAAAATTGCCAGAGCCTGATGGATTCCTGAGTGAATTCTATCAAACATTCAATGAACAACTAATCCCAATACTAAACAAATTATTTCATATAATAAGCAAAGAAGGAGTCCTACCAAATTCCTTTCATGACACTAATATGGTACTGATTCCAAAGCCAGGTAGACCAAAAACAGAGAAAGAAAACTACAGACCAATCTCCCTAATGAACATAGATGCAAAAATCTTAAATAGAATAATAGCAAAAAGACTCCAAAAAGTGATCATGAGGCTTATCCATCATGATCAGGTGGGATTTTTACCAGGAATGCAAGGATGGTTGAACATTAGGAAAACCATCCACATAACTGACTACATTAAGAAGCTAACAAACAAAAATCACATGATTATCTCAATAGATGCTAAAAAAGACTTTTACAAAATACAACACCCATTCCTACTGAAAACACTAGAAAGTATAGGAATAGAAGGACTTTTCCTAAAAATAATAAACAGTATATATCTAAAACCATCAACAAACCTCATATGCAATGGGGATAAATTAGAAGCCTTCCCAGTAAGATCAGGCGTGAAACAAAGATGCCTATTTTCACCTCTATTATTTAACATAGTACTAGAAACACTAGAAATAGCAATTAGAGAAGAAAAAGAAATTGAAGGTATTAAAATAGGCAATGAGGAGACTAAACTATTACTCTTTGCAGATTATATGATGGTCTACTTTAAAAATCTTAGAGAATTGTGTTATTTAGAATTACTGGGATTCTATTTGGAAGTATTGAGCCTCAAGATATGTAGTGTTTGACAAAACTTCCTGTGGACATGTGGGGGACCTTGGAACTACATTTCCCGTGGTCCAACAGCCCACGGGACCATTTTAGATGTTTCTGTTTTAGATGATGTCTTCAAGGTGAGGTACGGCTTTATATATTAGGAAGCAGCTTTGAACTTCCTCTTTGGCTACCTGAGTGGGCTCACTGGCGTATGAGACAGACAAGATGGAAGGAGATAGGTACTGGTGGGTATTTTGAATAGATCTTAGCCAGGCGTGTGGTCAATTTATCTCTATCACCATGGCTTTAACTAAAATACTATTTTCCCTTATAATAGCAGCCTTCATCATTTTTAAAAATAATGGTTTGGCCAACCACATGGAAAGACAGACTCTGAATTTTTCAGATAGCCTAAAAAGCCATGCGACTTTGAGACCCACAGCCTCAGAGCTGGTCTGTTTCCATGCCTGCTCCTCTCCCTATTCTCCCCAGCCTTGAGGCTACTTTTCAGGAAAAAGGGAAAATGGTTTTAATTGCCTCTGGCCTGCGAGTTCTTTTGCCCAGTGCCCGGGACCTGGTGGCCTCTACCCACACTGTTCAAATGCTGGGTTTCCTGCTGCTGCCTCCGCCGCTTCTCCTGACTTCTGCTGAATCCCGAATCCCAAGCCCCGCTGCTCCTGTCTGCTACGGACTCCGAAGTCCACATGTCAATCGCTGAGACTTCGACTCCAGAGACTGCCTGCTGCTGCTTAAAATTTGGGAAGTATTGTCCTCCCTGCACTCTTGGTAATGGCTTTTAACCTGAAAGACACTTTTACTCCATCCTACTCCTCCACATGTTTTCTCTAAAGCCTGACCTAGGCATGCCATCCTCCACGTGGTTTTTTAAAAAAACTGACCTAAGCTTTTCTCCAGCCCCTACCCCACGCCTCCACGTGGGCACTTGTGTTTACTCTTCAAACAGGAAATAAAATGACAAACTTTCTTGCAATTATTTCAAACTTGAAACTCAGGAGAACTTTGAACTTTAAAACCCTTTAAGCTCAGAGCAGAGCTAAATTAGAAGAACCTTAAATTGAACCAGGGGTGGACTTTTAAAACCTCAGAACTAAATGGGTTTTATTTCTGTTTTAAAAAGATTCTGTATCTTACTGTATTTTGCTGATTGGTTTTGTGAATTAATTTTGTCGTTTTTTGCTGATTTTCCTGTTGCACTGAACCATTTTGAGCTAATAAGGTTTTGGCTGCTAGATTAATTCTGTTTATGATTTTATTGTAACTCCCAAATAATGAAAAATCTATTAGAATCTGTAAAAAGGTTTTTTAATGTATAGCTTGTTGTCTGGTACTCATATTGTATTTCCTAATTTATTTAAGGTTTCATTTTTTTTTTACCGTATCAAAATAATTCTGTTCTCGTACCATTTGAACATCTTACACGTTTTAAAGCTGTAAATTGCCTTATATATACTGGCTTTATAGGAGCACATGTCTATCTTGGTAATTGTGTACAACCTTGGAGATTTTGATGACTTGAGATTTAAATTGTAATTTCGTGAGAGGTCTTTTAAATTTTACTTTAGATCCTAGTCACTTCTGTATAAATGATAAGGTTTTTATGTATTTATTTTAAAGAATTGTTGTCTTAAAGGATAAGCTTTTATATATTTTATTGTGAAGAATTGTTGTCTTATATTTTTTTAAACAAGAGAGTTCCTGTATACTTGTGTTAGTCTATATGTCTTAGCCTGCTTTTCTATCAGAAGGATCTAGAATTCTTAAAGATAATTTAGACCCAGAAGGTTTTTTTTTTATATCAGATTTTGCTATGGAGGCAGTTACAGACTTTATTGAGGAAATATATTAGTCAAGGTTTGAATTTGTAACAAGTATATGATTTTTTAAACATCATAGCAAGTGATTATAATAATGGATTGTTTATTATTGTTTTAAAATGTGTTATTAGAAATTATGGTACTCTATTTGAATGTGCATTGTGAATCTGCTATTCTGTAAAACCCATTTTTACTCACGGCTCATGCAAAGGCTTAACAGGAGATCAATCTCATTTTTGGTTGAAATACCTTTCACTAGTTCTAAGCTGTTTATTTTTTGATTTTAAAACATTTTACTTTTTCTTCCTTACACATATGCAATGCAATATGTGTTCTTTCCCCATTTTTTTGTTATCCTTGAGAGCATTGTATTTTTCCCTGAAATTTTAATTTCCTTATTACCTTTCCCTTTAACTTTTTTAATTAGATTTTTTCCTTTTTTTCTCATCTGGTACTGGAAGTACATATATAATCATTATTTATCCTATTTTTTATTTTACAGTGATATAAGCTTAATGCAAGTATATATTTGCTATACTATTAATGCATACCTGAAAAGCCTGAGACTATGGTAACCTGCCAATTATTGGTAAATATTATGGGACTATGATTTAATGCCTCTCTGTCTGATACCAAGAGTAGTGCTAAAAGAGCCACGAGGTCATGGAGATTGACTGAGAATCTGCAAAATGCGTGGATTGCAGAAGTTCTATGCCAATACTGAAGGGCTTGAAACTGGGGTTTGAGTTTTTGGAGTTGCAGTCTTTTCTAACATTTTAGAGGATGAGGGTCCCCTTTAACTTAGATTCCTAGTAAAGCACCTTAGATTGGCTATTATTGGCTCATTCCCTGAGAGCAGGGAAAATGAGACCAGAAAGAGACATTCCCCTTATTTCTCTTATATATAGAGAGAATGGCAATATTCTATTGTCCTGGCCCTGAATAGGTAATTGCAAACTGCTTAAATCACTTTAATTGGGCCTTGATTCAAAGGCTTGTTATAAGTTTAATTTTCCTTACATTTTTTGCACATTTCACATTTCATTATTCTTTTTTTTATTTCTTTTGCCAATTGATTTCATACAACCCCGTGACTCAACCATGCATCATTAGCTGACCTGAGGTACCCTCTTCAGGGGAGTAATGTGTTATTTAGAATTTTCCTCAGGGGTGTGTGTGTTAAGTTTTTATATAATCATAATGTCTGAATTATAATCTATAATGCAAGTTAATTTTAACTCCTTTAGGAGTAATCTCAGGGGGAAAATGTATAATTCTCAGAAGGAAATGCATGTTTTATAATCTATAATGTAAAGTTTAAATTCTTTTGAGAGTAATTTCAGGATAAGAAAATTGCCATCTCCCCAGAATCCAGACAACGAACCTGTTTGGTGAAGACATCATGAAGATTCCTGAAGAGCCTTCACTGGATTATGATGATCCAAATTTGAACTTTGGGGTGCAATTGATTTGAACTATGGGGAGTTGAATGAGTTGAATGCATTTATTTTGAATGGACACTTTATGCCAGAAAAGGGGACTGCCCCCTAAATGGCTTTTGTCAATGCACCAAACATTGGTTTTGTTCTTCCTCCCTTTTATTTCCCTTTTATCTCTGAATTATTGTAAACTTTAATTTGATTGTTTTCATGATCCATTGGGTAGACTTGTCTCCCAAAGGATCACAGGGGGGTAATATGTTATTTAGAATTACTGGGGTTCTATTTGGAAGTATCGAGCCTCAAGATATGTAGAGTTTGACAAATCTTCCTGTGGACATGTGGGGGAACTTGGAACTACATTTCCTGTAGTTCAACGGGTTTCCTGTTTTAGATGACGTCTTCAAGGTGAGGGACAGCTTTAAATATTGGGAAGTGGCTTTGAACTTCCTCTTTGGCTACCTGAGTGGGCTCACTGGCATACAAGACAGACAAGATGGAAGGAGATAGGTACTGGTGGGCATTTTGAATAGATCTTAGCCAGGTGCGTGGTCAATTTATCTCTATCAGCATGGCTTTAATTAAAATACTATTTTCCCTTATAATAGCAGCCTTCATCATTTTTAAAAATAACAGAATCAACTAAAAAGCTAATAGAAATAATAAACAACTTTACAAGGTTGCAGGATACAAAATAAATGCACATAAATCATCAGCATTTCTATATATTTCCAACACATCATAGCACCAAGAGTTAGAAAAAGAATCACAATTTAAATCATCCTAGACAATATAAAATACTTAGGAATCTACCTACCAAACAAACATAGGAATTATACAAACACAACTACAAAACATTTTCTAAACAATGAAAACTAGATCTAAACAATTGGAAAAAAATGATTGCTAATAGATAGGACAAGCCAACATAATAAACATGACCATTCTACCCAAATTAATTTACTTATTTAGTGCCATAATTATCAAACTACCAAAAATCTTTTTTACTCAATTAGAAAAAACCATAACAAAGTTCATTTGGAAGAACAAAAGATCAAGAATACCAAGGGAAATAATGAAAAAGAACATCAAGGAAGGTGGCCTAGCAATATCAGATATTAAACTATACTATAAAGCAGTGGTCAGCAAAACAATATGGTACTAGCTAAGAGATAGAAGGGAGGATCAGTGGAATAGACTTGGGGTTAATGATGTCAGCAAGACGGTATATGATAAACCCAAAGAGCTCAATTTTGGGGACAAAAATCTGCTATTTGACAAAAACTGTTGGGAAAATTGGAAAACAATATGTGAGAGATTAGGTTTAGATCAACATCTCACACCCCATACGAAGATAAATTCAGAAAGGGTGAAAGACTTAAACATAAAGAAGAAAACTGTAAGTAAATTAAGTGAACACAGAATAGTATACTTGTCAGATCTCTGGGAAAGGAAAGATTTTAAAACCAAGCAAGAGTTAGAAAAAATTACAAAATGTAAAATAAATAATTTTGATTACATTAAATTAAAAAGGTTTTGTACAAACAAAAACAATTCAACTAAAATCAGAAGGGAAACAACAAACTGGGAAGAAATCTTTTTAACAAAAAACTCTGACAAAGGTCTAATTACTCAAATATACAAGGAGTTAAATCAATTGTACAAAAAAATAAGGCCATTCTCCAATTGATAAATGGGCAAGGTATAATAATAAAAAATAATATAGTCTGAGAATAAAAGGAGAAATAACACTTTAATTAGGGCCATCTTGGTAAAATAAAGAAATGGCCACGCGTCTGGCTAAGATCATTTCAAATTGCTGCCATCAGCCATTTACCTTCTTCACCTTCCCTCACCTTTCCTACATAAAACAAGAGGCAGTGCCCAGCCCAATCTCCCAATTTAAGCCACACTCCACCTTGGTACACTTCATCACGTCAGCAACCAGAAACTCTTTGAATCATGGAAAATGTAATTTCAAAGTCGCTCAAACGTCCACAGGAAGTCTGTCACACATCTAAGTATTCCAAGGCTCAAATACCTCTCAATGGAACCCCCAAAATTCCAAATAACATATTTCCCCTCTGAGATCCAGTGAAAAAGACTGGTCTTTTTCGGTGGATCTTACAAACATAGTCAACTTCTAAATTACAGGAATTTGGGGGATAAAAGAAAAGAGGATAAAAAATTAGCCACATTGACAAAAAGCCAATTTGGGGCAGTCCCCTATTGGCATAAGAGTGTACATATAAAAACAAATGCATTCAACTTATTCAACTCCCCACAGTTCAATCAACTGCACCCCAAAGTTCAATTTGGATCTTCATGATCCAGTGAAGGCTCTTCAGGCATCTTCATGGTGTCTTCACCAAACAGGTTCGTTGTCTGGATTCTGGGGAGATGGCAATTTTCTTATCCTGAAATTACTCTCAAAAGAATTTAAACTTTACATTATAGCTTATAAAACATATATTTCCTTCTGAGAATTATATATTACCCCCCTGAAATAACTCCTAAAAGAGTTAAAATATTTTTTTACATTATAGATTATAATACAGACATTGTGATTATAAAACTTGTACACAACCCCCTTAGGATAATTCCAAATAACACAAAGGTCATGAATAGGCAATTTTCAAATAAAGAAATCAAAACTATCAATAAGCACATGAGAAAGTGTTATAAATTTCTAATAATTAGAGAAATGTAAATCAAAACAACTCTGAGGTATCACCTCACACACAGCAGACTGGCTAAACTGACAGCAAGGGAGAGTAATGAATGTTGGAGGGGATGTTGCAAAATTGGGATATTAATGCCCTGTTGGTGGAGTTGTGAATTGATTCAACCATTCTTGATGGCAATTTGGAACTATGCCCAAAGAGCACTAAAAGATTGCCTGCCCTTTGATCTAGCCATACCATTGCTGGGTTTGTACCCCAAAGAGATCATAGGGGAAAAGGCATGTACAAAAATATTTATAATTATGCTCTTTGTGGTGGCAAAAACCTGGAAAACAAGGCTATGCACGTCAATTGGGGAATGGCTGAATAAATTGTGGTATCTGTTGGTGATGGAATACTATTGTGCTCAAAGGAATAATAAACTGGAGGAATTCCATGTGAACTGGAAAGACCTCCAGGAATTGATGCAGAGTGAAAGGAGCAGAACCAGGAGAACATTGTACACAGAGACTGATACACTGTGGTACAATAGAATGTAATGAACTTCTGTACTAGCAGCAATGCAATGACCCGGGACAATTCTGAGGGATTTATGGAAAAGGATGCTACCCACATTCAGAGGAAGAACTACAGGAGTGTGAACACAGAAGAAAAATAAACTGCTTGAACACATGGGTTTATGTGGACATGATTGGGGTTGTAGACTCAAAATGACCACACTAACGCAACTATCAATAATATGTAAATAAGTCTTGATTGATGACACATGAAGAAAACCAGTGGAAATGTGTGTCGTATTGGGGGAGGGAGGTAAGGAGAGAGAGAGAGAGCAAGAACATGAATCATGTAACCATGGAAAATTTTTTTCTAAAAATAAAAAAATTCATTTGGGTCTTACCATTTGCCTGGCTTCTTTCCCCTTCAGACCTCTGGGCACAATCATTGTCCTGTTGATATATCCAAAGGATTTATGCATTGCCAACCTCTTTCTGATATGTGCTTAGACCTTCTATGCCTTTCCATTCACTTTAGAGTTGAATTTTCTTTTATGTGCCATATCCCTCAATTAGAATTTGAGCTCTGAGAAAGCAGGAGGTGTCTTGATTTTCCTCTTTGAATGCTTAGGTCTATATTTGGCACATAATATATGCTTAATACACTTATAGAGTTATTAATTCATTTACTAATTTATTCCTTTAAAGATGTAGAAAATGCAAGTTCTTACTGTGTTTATTATTTGTTGTGTATAGTCAAACCTAATTTTATTATGTTTCATTTTATTGTGTTTCACAGACACTAGTTTTGTTTGTTTGTTTCTTTTTACAAATTAAAATTTTGAGGCAATCCTGCATCAAGCAAATATATCAGCAGTATTTTTCCAACAGCATAGGTTCATATCATTTCTGTGTTGCAATATGGCAATTTTTGCAACTTTTCAAACTTTTTCATTATTAAAGTCTCAGATTATTAGTGTCAATCATCACTATATGCCTGGCCCATTGTAGGGGCCTCCTACCTGTCCCTTTGCTTTTAGGCTTCACTTCCTTCAATTCACCCTTCTATCATATTGCTGTTGATTTAATCTTTCAAGTATGCTTTACTCCTCAAAATCAGATCAATATTCCTCAGTTTTCTTCAAATTAAATTCATACTCCTTAGCTTGGCATTGCTGGTCCTCCATATCATTGTTCCTTTCTACTCTTCTCATTGAAATTCCAAGCACAGACCCTACACCAGCCATAGTACACTATGTGTCATGCTTTCCTTTCCTATTCTTGCACCCTATAGTTTCCCACCACTTTGGCTTTTTTTCCTGAAGTTCCCAACATCTAAAATTCTTTTCTACTCATCTCCACTGTTATGATTAAAAATGATGAGGGCCGAGATCAAAAGGGAGAATAGTATTTTAATAAAAGCCATGCTGATAGAGATAAAAATCATTAGACCACGTGCCTGTAAGTATTCAAACCACCGCCTCAGTCATTTTACCTTTCCTATCACGGCGTGCTCTGGTAGTTAAAGAGGAAGTTCAAAGTCACTTCCCCCTCTTTTAAAACAGTCCCTCACCTTGAATACGTAATCCAAAACAGGAAGCCCAGAAAACCCGTTGGACCACGGGAAATGTAGTTTTAAGGACCCCCACAGGTCCACAGAAGTTTGTCAAACACTATATTGAGGTTCAATCCTTCCAAATAGAACCCCAGGTGATTTTAACTAACACACCACCTATGGAAATGAGCAGCTAGGTGGTACAGTGAAGAGAGTGCTGGGCAGGGAGTCAGGAAGACCAGAGTTCAAATCTAACTTCAGATATTTACCAGTTATATAACCCTGGATAAGTAGCTTCAATTCTGTTTGCCTCGTTTTCCTCAACTGTTAAATGGAGATAATAGTAGCACCTGCCTCTCATGTGAGCATCAAATGAGAACATCATTATAAAGTGATTAACATAGTGTCTAATACCTAGTAAATACTATATAAATGTCAATTATTATACCCTCTTCTTCACTGCCCAGACAATGATACATCATTTCTGAACCCTTCTATGGTCTTTCTAATCAGATTTGTTTTTAACATTGTACTGCATGCCTGTCATGCATTTATCATATTCAAATCAAAAAGGAATACTCTACTATTATGTAAGGAGAGAACATTTGTATACATTTTGCATTCCTCATGTAAGATTATAAGTTCTCTGAAGCTAAGGACTATGTTACCACTATATTTTTAGGCTTACAACCTTAAAAGCATTTTCATCGTTGATGTAGTTTATCTTAATTTAATTTAACAAATATTTAATAAATGTCTCTTTTGCCATCTACACCTCATTGCTAAGGTATTGTAGAAGGTACGTTTTCCTGGAATTTAAGAGATTTGGTTCTGTCTTGAGATAATGAACAAATAATTTAATTTTTGTGGACTTTCAGTTTCCTCATTTATAAAGAAGGAGAATGGCCCTTCCCAGCTCTAAAATTTTACACTTGTTTATTCTTATACACTCAAACAACAAATACCACCATCATGTTCTGCAGATAAGAGATTCTTAGCACCTCACTGAACTATTTCCTTTTCAGTAAAAATGAAAACTTTCTTCATAAGGTTGTGGGAAATTTACTTTGTAAATCTTAAAACACTATATTTTTGTTATTGTTGTTATTATTGTTGCTATTTTTATGCCTACACCTATGATTTCATCAGTGTAGAAACTTTCTTCCCTGATATCAGATTAGCAATTCATCTACAATGTGTAATATCAGAGAAATGGTTGAGTGCTTTTTTTTTTTTTTTTTTTTTTTTTAAAATCTTTACCCCTGGTTATATAGCCATTATCTGTCTGAGTCAGCACTCAAACACTGGTTTTCTTGATTCCAAGGCTGGCCCTCTATGTATTAAGCCAAGTCCCACTGCTTCTCTATACCAGTCATAATAAAAGCAATTCCCCTACATGGGTGTTAAATTGAATTGAAGCTGAAATGACCCCAAATCTCTTTCACCTTATTAAATATTTTTCTATGAACACTTATGTGATTGGATGCTGACATTTTCTGATATTTTGTTGGTTAGTCTATCCATTTCTTAAACAACAGATACATTAGTCTAAAGTATCTCATTCTTTTTTCTTTCCTCTTGATCTTAGTGGAAGATTTAGAATTTTCATCTTCATCCTTACCTTTTACAGCTTCCAACTCTAACAGGATTCCTGAAGTCTTTTTAGGGTCCCAATAAATCTGCCTGCTACCCTGACTATTTTGTTTTAAAATAGAACACTGATTCCCTAGCCTATATCTCTTTGGATAGTTCAGCATTTTTGTTCCTCTCAGATAGGGAAATGAACCACCCATATTATCTGATTGTCCGGTCCCTGGGGTTTCTCTTGTGCATATCCTAAACCTATGGCATCTGTCTCTTAATTCCGGAAACTACTTCATTCAAAATGCTCCAGCAATCCCCTACTATTACGTGAGACTTTCCCAACTAAGGATATGTAAAATTATGATTTCCTCCAAAATAACCCTTCTCTGAAAACACAAGACCCATGTTTTACTATAAAAATAGGAGGGGAAAGTTCATAAGTTAAATTTTCATTTTTCACAGGAATAATTTACTTTGAATATACTCATTACCGGACATTCTCATTACCATATCCGATTATGTCATATTCTTATTTTTTCAAATTTTGGCAACAATTTTCTTCAGTCTTGAAATAAATAATAATAACTAGAAGCTATGTAGTACTTTAAGGTTTGCAAAGCACTTTAGAGACCTTCTCTGATATGTTCTTCCCAATAGCCCTATAATTTGGGTGCTATTAATATCTCCATTTTATAGATGAGAAAACCGAGGCTGAGAAAAGTTAAATGACATGCCTAATGGTCACAGGAGATGAGGACAGAATTGGGTATGGGTGGTGGAGATAAACTTGGTTTGGCCACAACCACTCTTTGAGGTTATTTTATGAATTTCAGAAAGGTTGCTATAAACTTTTGTTCAAGGAATACGGTTCAAGGAATACTCATACCAACAAAATTATAATTTATTTAAATACTGAAGAAGTTGGTGAAGTGCTTAAACTTACTTGTTTGCTTATTTTTATTTTATTAGCACCCTTGTTTATGCAGAAGGTGACTTACTGGTGCCATGTTTCTTTGCTAATCTAAGAATATCCACCAGTATGTTGCTATCTTTCATAGTAAACTCCAATCTAAGACTGAGTTGAATAATCTCCAGCCTCATACACTGATAATAAATTCTATATTACACAATCTATACTTAAATTTGGAGCTAAAAGTGACTCTGATAGATCATCTGGTCCAATCCCTCGCATTTAGGCAGTTAAGATATTATTATCTCTATTCCACAGATATTCCACAGTTGAAGTTCAGTAAAGGTAAAGAGTTGAACCAAGGTCTCCTACTGCTACTAAGAAGCAGTGAGCAGATGATTTGATAGTGCAGGAGATTGAGTCCTAGGCTAGGATTCAAGAAGAGCCATCTTCCTAAGTTCAATTTGGCTTCAGACCCTAATTTACTGTGTGACCCTGGGCAAGTCATTTAACTGTTTGCCTCAGTTTCCTCATCTGTAAAATGAGCTGAAGAAGGAAGCGGTAAACCATTCCAATATCTTTGCAAAGAAAACCCTAAAGAGTTGGAAGCAACTGAAATAAATGAACAACAAACTACTAGTATTACTTACTAAGTACTTACAACTATTTACTATTACTCACTACTACTAATTAGCATTTATATAGTACTTTAAGGTCTGTAAAAGCATATACCCATATATGTATTATAAGATTAAAATTAATATCTAATAACTCTAAGTATTATATTTTATAAGATTTATTAATAATCACTTTAAGGTGATTATTATTTATTAGCATGTTATATTATCATATATTATATATAAATATATTATTATTTATTAATAATTACCTTGAAGCGGTTGTTATTTATTATTATGTTATATTGTTCTATATCATATTACTATTTGTTAATATATTATTATTTATTATTAATCACCTTAAATGATTGTTAATGAATCTTATAAAATATAATACTTAGAGTTATTGGATATAAATTTTAATCATACAGTATATATACATATGCATGTATGTGTGTATATATATAGAGAGAGATCTATATCTATCTACCTATGTACCTGTTTGCTATTTTATTTGGTCTTCACAACAATTCTGTGAACTAAATAACATTATTATCCCCACTTTACAGATCAGGAAATAGAATGAAAGAGTTTTTATTTGCCTAGTCATATTGCCAATAGGCATCTGAGGCAAGTTTTGAACTCTAGTGTTACTGACTCCAAAGTCAATACTATCCAGGCCTCCTGACTGTCTTTAGACAAAATCCAGCATACAGTGTTTTCTACCAAAATAGTAAAGATTATACAAAAGATAGATTTCCTTATGAAACACATAAATTAAAATTAACTCCTTATATGATTGATATTATAAACAAAGATTGAACACTAATATATGCAGGCTATTAGGAAGAATGGTTTTAATAAAAATCTTCACTAAAATGTTGAATATTTTTATCCTTGACACATGAAATTAATGATAGTGGCCTTATAAAATGTGTAGGTGACACAAAGATGACAGGACTAGGTAAAAAAAATTGGCTGACAGAGACAGGATCCAAAATATCTTTCAGCCTAGAACATTGGGCCGACTTGAACAAGATGGAACATAAAAGGGATGTGTTAAAGTCTAACACCAGTGCTCAAAAAAGTGACTATGTGAGGATTAGAAGCGGAGTAGTTTGAAGAAAATCTAGGGATCATAGTGGACTGACTGACAGATCAAAGAGCAGGGCATATTGTTGAAGGTATATTTTTCAGGTGTGTATTGGGTTATATGGGCTTCTTTCTCACTGATTCTCTAATTCTTTGATCATCATTATAACAACATTCTTGGGGCCAGAAGGGAAGGGCTCAGAGATGACATGGTTTAGAGGTAGAATATCTTGTTCTAGGTAGATTTCTTGCATAGACATTGTTAATTACCTTTTTTAGTTCCTGATGTTTTTGAATTTATATTTTTCTTTTGCCATTTTGTGAATAAGCATTGGTATGTGTGGCAAAGAGAATAAAAGAAGGAGGGAGTAAAAGCTGTCCTGATATCCAAAGCACCTGGACAGAATGGCAACAGGAAGGTGAAAGGGGGCCCAGGAGATTAGCAATCCAGGTGCAGGCAACAGCTTGAGCTTGATATTGCACAGGGATTAATTAGAGCTGATGAGCTCAACATCCTAAATTGAGGGATCAGATTTTTTTTAAATCGTTAACAGAATAAACCAAGGTTTGAGCCAGAGGCTTTCTAACATGGAAAGCTCCAGATACCATGTTAATTTTACCAAATAGAAATTAAGGGGCCCTAGATTGGGAAATTCCTTACAATTTCTTTCGCAGCTACTCTCCTGTCTGCTGACCATGGAAAGTTCTTGCCATTTCTATTTCCCAGTAGTACTAACTGCTTTACTAGCAATCAATCTCCTTTTCAAAATATCACAATCTGAGTTTGGAAAGGACTCAAGATACCATCTAGTCCAACCTGTACTAGAATTCCTTCTATAGCATCCTTAAAAAAAGGTCACACAATGGGAAAGGAGAGAGGATTTACTCCCTTCCAAGAAGAGTTTTTAGAGGCAGCTTTAACTATTAAAACATTTGCCTTAGGGGCAGCTGGGTAGCTCAGTGGATTGAGAGTCAAGCCTAGAGACAGGAGGTCCTAGGTTCAAATCTGGCCTCAGACACTTCCCAGCTATATGACCCTGGGCAAGTCACTTGACCCCCATTGCCTACCCTTACTACTCTTCCACCTATGAGCCAAACACAGAAGTTAAGGGTTTAGGAAAAAAAAAACAAACAAAAAAAAACATTTGCCTTACTTTGATCCCAAATCTGGCCTACTAGCACCTTCCACCCTATTGTTCTTATGTTGGGCTCTTTCGGGCCAACTAGAATAATTATTATTCCTTTGTCCCATGGAAGACCTTTAAATATTTGAAGTCAACTATTATACTGCCCCACCAAACACAACCAGTTCCTTCCACTTATTTTTGTATGACATCAGTTTAATTCACTCCCTTTGCTTTCATATTGCCCTCTACTAGGCATTCTTCAGCTTTTCAACATCCCAGTTATGGATGAATACATTTTGTTGGATGAATCTTTTTATGGAAAAATTTCTAGTAGTCTATACTAAGCATCAACACAGATATCCTCTGGCATCCAAACATCTTTTGTCTCCTTGGGCTATCCTTTGATTATTATGATATTATTTTTTAATCTTTTTAACTCTAGTACAAAAATTTCATATCATTCTTCATTGAGTTGCTCACTCAACCTCCTAAGGCACTACATGTGACCTAAAAGAACCTAATTTCTTTAAAGAGTCTCTGGTTCAAAGAACTGAGTCCTGGAAGAAAGTGAATCACTGGGGCTCATGTTATCTGAAGAGCTAATGTGTTTATGTGTAGTACATGGGAATGATCTTCTATAATCAGCAAAGCCTGATACATGAAAATATTTGTTCCCACTATACTAAAGCAAAGGGTATATCTCATGGGGGACCAACTGATCATTAAGAACAAATGGATATGGGGGGGGGGGGTGAAGGGGAAAGTAAGAGCATGAATTAGGTAACCATGTTAACTTTTCTAAAAAATAAATATTAATAAATGTTTTTTAAAAAAGAACAAATGGATATGGAGTGACTAGGCACATCAAAGTTATAAAAGGGAACTTTTCAAGAGAAAAAAAATACCCATAATTATTTTACCAAAACTTTTTTAAAAAAGGTCTTATTTTCTGTCTTAGTAACAATTCTAAAATAGAAAAGCAAGAGCTAGATGAATGGGGTTAAGTGAATTTCCCAGAGTCACATGGGTAGTTGTATCTGAGACCAGATTTGAACTCACAACCTTCTAACTGCAGGCCTGGTTCTCCATCCACTGAGCTTCTTAGATGTCCCCACCAACACTTTTAATAGCTTTGTGTGCTTTGATTTCCATACAGACTCCTTGGCTTGGAACCTCCATTCTGGTCCTTGCTTCTGCTTCTGCCTTCCTCCATGATCTCTTGGTAATTCCAAGAAACTATGATTATTGACAAAGCCTGGCTTCTTGATTTAATTCTCACTTGGAATATGGAATATAGTGATCCTCTTTCCTCTGAAGGGAGATCGCTCCAAGCCACTAGGCTTGCCTATAGTTTCAACCTTGTCTATTCTCTCTTCTTTTATATCACTGAAGAATAAATAAGCAGGCAATAACTTGATACCTCAAGAATAACAGGCAAATAATAAATAATTCTCTCAGAAAACTTCAAAGAAACAATTAGGAAGTTAGTTGTTGAAGATGATAATAATGATGATAATGATAGCTAACATTTATTTATTGTTTTAGATTTACAAGACCTTTTTGCATATATGAATCTCATTTAATCCCCTCAATAACTCTGTGAGCTAAGTGCTATTATTATCCCCATTTTACAGGTAAAGAAACTGAGGTAAACAGAGGTTTAAGTGCCTTGCCTAAGGACTTATATAGTAAGGAAGTATCAGAATTAGGATTCAAAATCAATTGTTCTTGACCCCATCCCCAAGTCTAGCACCCTAGTCTGTAAAACATGCATAAGTGACTTTTTGAAGCCTTAGAAGTGAGCTTAGATTCTCACAAGATGTAGAGTAGAACACAACTCTGGCAGAGCATATCTACCCAAAGAGATGAAGCTGACAAAGGATAACATCTGTAATCTTCAGATCAACCTAAGTGGTTTGTCACCAAAAGGTTGACCACCAAATGGGTGTGTGTGGTTTGTGGGGAGGCAGAACAATAACTCCTGAGGATTATTTACAAAGTTATAAAGAAGGCTACAGGATATCAGTCTAAATTGGAAGAAAGATTGCCCACTTGGATGAAACTGATTGAATTTGTCCTGTGCATTTTCTGTTGGTTGCTTTAGAACACAGTTTCTTAAGATGGTCTGAATTTTTTCATATTTCAATACTATATTTCACTGTAATTTGTTTTCTTTGTAATCCTAGATATATTAATTTATTCTGAGATATCCATAAGTTTCCCCAGACTGCTAAGAGCTTTTAATCCATGACTCCATAAAGGGTTAAAAACTCTTCCTTTAGGATGAGAAGTCTCTAAATGATTACATCAATAAACTAGAGCAAGAGTAGATCAATGAATTGGGCATGCAACTGAAAAAGATTGAAAAAGAACAAATTAAAAATCCCCGATTAAATGCCAGATTAGACATTCAGAAAATCAAAGGAGATATTAATAAAATTGAAAGGAAACCATTTATTTAATAAGACAAGGAGCTGTTATGAAAAACAAAACAAAACAATAAAGTAGATAAAGCATTGGTTTATTTGATCAAAAAAAAAAAAAGCAGGTGAGAAGTCTCAGCTAAGTAGCAAGAGAAAATATGCCTCCATACTATATTTAGGCATAACAAGAATTCCCATACAGGAAAGAAATTATCTCAGGCTCCCTTATACAGGGAGTTCTTCTCTATCCCAGGTCATTTTTTTTTTTTTGCCTTTAGTTCCAGGCATAGGCTATATTCCTTCTAGTGCCACCCTGCTACTTTATTGTACTGCTGAATTCCTCTCAGTTGCATTATTAGAAGGCACTGACTCCTTTTACACATCCATGCTTCTGACTCTAGCTCTGGGAAGGAGCTGTCAAAAGCAGTCCCCTCTTCCTCTCTTTACTGAAAGATATCCAGCCCAGCAGCTGCTGTTTTCTCTCCACTGCACACACTGCTTTGTCAAAAATAAAAACAAACCAAAAAAAAACCCCAAATTGAAATGATTCTAGGAACATAGATAAGAAATAGTACAAAGGTGAGATAATACAGACATCAGCATAATTAGATGATAGTACATCTGATACAGACCATTTGTCCCTGTTGCTAACACTATACCTTGTAGTTTAGTCATATTAGGTATGAGGAGGGAACATGAATTAAATGAGAATAACTGCTGCATTTATTCAGCTCCATCAATTTTTCTCCAATGTTCAATGCATTTACAATTTGATTATAGGACTGAAGAATTATAGAACTGCAAGAGAGCCTGAGAAGTCAGCTGTCTTCTTTCCCTGCTTTTAGGAAACCTCAGACTTTAGAAAGGAAAATGTTGCCATCTTCCTCAGTCCCCCTTTTAAGGGTTGAACCACAGGTCTCTTTGTTATTTTTTATTAAAGACCCAAAGGCACTCTTTCACACATTAACTCTATAAATAATACCATGTTTGGTTTGGTTTGGTTTTTCTTTAAATAGAGAAGTTACTTGAATCCCTAAATGGCTCTCTCTTGGTTAGTGAAAACAGATTATGGATAGTATCTGGTCATTGTTTTTTAAGCAAAGCTTCATTATAATAGCTAGAGGCCTCACACACTATTTTTTAAAGGAAATATGAGAAAAAGCTGAAAGGAGAGAAATACTTTCTTATTTATTGATTATAGATATAGAACAAGAAGGGAATTTAGAAGTCTGTAAGTCCAACCTCTCATTTCAGATAGATTTAGTGTTTTATCCACAGTCACATAGTCACATCTGAGATAGGATTTGGAGTTAAGTCTTATTCTGAGCCCACTACTCTATCTACTACACAAACAAGCTAAACTGAAATAGTCTTCATTAGTTTCTTTTGTTAAAATAAATATTTTTGGTATCTTTTGTTTTTATAGAGACTAAATTTTCCTTGTATCCCTTCTTCTACCAGAGTCATCCCATATCACCATCTCTATAATTTTCATTTATTGAAGAATCTCGAATCCTTCTTCCATATTTCAATCTTTAAAATATTTGAAGACAAAGTTCCCTGAATTTCTCTCTTCACTAGGCGAAGCAGATCTAGTTCTTTTAACCAATCTGCTCCTTACAAATGTATTAAAGAAGTTTTGGGTTGGCCATAACTATGGTCACTGGAAACTGTTACAGGTAGGTGGCACTGTTCCTTTGAAAGTCATAAGAATCACCTGAGATGCTTGATAATCCAGGTTAACCTATAACCCTATTAGAAGACAGGACATTTTACAGAGATAAGGACTCCTCCAAAATACAGCACCCAGCTTCAGACTAAGGAGAAAATGTTACACTAAAGGTAAATGCCTTGTAGTTAAACCCCTTGGAACTAATATTCTTTAGTTGCATGCAAAGAGAAATAAATGCTAAGGTATCTCTACAGTCCCTTTTAGATTTTGGCCTAACGGGGGGATCAAATGATAGTTGGGTGAGGGGGATAACTTTATCAATCACCCATGGAATGAAATCAAGAACTTACACTAATAAAATGTGAAGTAGAAACATAAAGGCTTCCAATCTGACTCTGGACAAGTCAATTGTTACTGAAAGTAGATTTTGACATAAAATGACAGTGAAAGAATATTTATTTCTTTATTTGTACTATGAAACTTTTATGGACTAGATTAAGAAAAAAAACCCTTCTATTATTCACAATAAAAATGTTATAAGGTAAACCAGAGCAAAGTTCTGTCATTAAAAGCCACTATTAAGAGCAAAGTCTAAGTGACCAATAAAAATAGAAAAAAAAATAAAATAAAAATGAAATTAATATGTATCTATTCTTCATTGATTCCATGGGATTGCGGAAAGAAAATTTCTAAAATCTGGAGGAGAAAATTAGAAATGTTTTTAATCATGATTTTTTTCTAATGCTTAAGTCATTCCCTGCTGTTATTACATGGAATAATTCAGTGAGGATAGAGATTTTCTTTTATTTCCTCTAGCTCTTAGCATAAACTTTCTACATAATAGGTGCTTAAATAAACATGTGTAGAATGAATGAAGGAATGAATGGTTTTATTTCACCTTGCATTTGAGACACTCAAGGCTGAGACACAGAGGAAAAAAAGAACCCTATGCTATTTTTAAAACATTCAAATATTGATGCAGAAAGTAAAATATAAACTTTAAATAAAAATGCAGCATTAAAGTTTCTTTTTGTTGGTTTTTTTTGTATGTTTTCTCCACTGCTTTAACCTAGTAAGCTACTAGACACCATAATTCTTCTGGCCAGGGATGCTGGACCAAATAAGATATATGGAAATCTCAGAGCTAAGTTTGCCAATAAAAAAAAACAGTATGCCTGTGGCTATAACTAGCTGGAATTCTAAGGAGTTTTTGCCGCTAAGACAGTAAGTATGAAATATTGAATTCAATTCAACTGAACAATTATTTGTCTACTTGATGCCTATTAGATGTCAGGGAGAATGACTTCAAGGAACTGACATTCTACTGCAGGAGGGATGTATTATAAGTCCTCCCTACAGATGGCTTCTTATTTCTGTTACTTTGATCTTTTCGGGATATAGACTTAGTAGCAGTAGTGCTAGGTCAAAGGATATGAATAGTTTTATAGCCCTTTGGGCATAGTTATAAACTATTCTCCAGAATGGTTGGGCCAGTTCACAACTTCACCAACAGTACATTAGTATATCCATTTTTCCCCCATCCCTTCCCGCATTTGATATCTTTTTTTTCTGACATGTTATCCAATATGATGGGTGTGAGGTGGTACCTCAGACTTGTCCAATAAGCATTTCCCTAATTATGATTTAGAGCATTTTTTCATGCTTTGTATGACTTCACACATATACTTGATACATTGCTTGTCTTCTCCATGGAAGAATGTGGGGTTGGAAAGAGGAAAAGAATTGAACACTCAATTTTTTTTAAAAAATGCATCTATAATTATTTAGAGTTTTTTTTAAATGAGAATTGATAACTTTGATTTTTTCTTCAGAAAACTGCCTCTTTTTTTTTTTTTTGACAATTCGTATACTTTGACTTTTTATCATTTGGGAAAAGACTCTGAGATTTCAGAATATCATCCAGCATCCTTGACCAGCAAGAATACGGTGGCAGTGTAGAGCCTTGTGTTAGTGCGTGCTACACTTCGTGTAACATGATTATTGTGGAAATAACTTTTGCATGACTTCATATGTAGAAGGAGCATCCTGATGAGTGGGAAAGGGATGGAGGAAGGGAGAGAATTTGAAATTGAAAATAAAAATTTCAAACACCCCCCTTTTTTTTTTTTTGGATAAAAAAGAAGGGAAGGCTGTGACCTCCTTATACCACAACTGACTCAGCATTTTTGATACCTGTGAGAGGTGGAGCAATAAGAAAGATCTTTTTCAGGAGCTTGGTGTGGGAGGGTAAGGGAATCACATACCTGTGGAACAAGTTCACCCCCTGGCTGGAACAGACACAGAGTGCTTAGCAATCCTCACTGTCTGATAGGAAAGCAGGGGGAGTCTTTATGTCCTGTGAAAATCTCTGAGAGTCTTGGGATCCCTTTTAGACCAAACACTGAGATTGCTGTAATGATTTTTTTTCAATAAAAACCTTTTCCTTCCTAAGTGAGGAAACTGGATGAGGTCCAGGTCCAGCTAATCCTCCAGGAGTGCTACACCCTATCCTGAAAGAAATCTCTTAGATCTCTGCCTAGCTGACACTCCTCCCTGAGTCAGACACATCCTTGATCTTTTTCCACGGGGAAAAACATTGAAAGGATGCTCTGTAAGGTAACAATCCCTGCCAGGAAACCTTTCCTGACACATAGTAGGTGCTCAACACATGTTTCTTGTTTGTTTCCTAACTACTCCCCCTCTCACTGATCTGCTTCTTCCCTGAGCTCCAATCCAGCTCCATGAAAAGCATTTATTAATCTCCAATACAATTTAGAATACAACCATCGCAATTGGCAAGGAAGTATAGGAATATCAGTCAGAGGTCAGCAAGTTCAAGCCCCTCATTTTACTGATGAGGAAACTGAAGCTCAGAGAAGCTAAGGGACATTCCTCATTTCACGTGGGTAATTAGCATCAGAGGCAGAATTTAAACCCAGATTCTCTTCTTCCAGAGCCAACTGTCTTTCCACCCTACCACATTATCATTTTGTATTTTTACAGAGGTGTTAGCTTCTTTCCTGGCCACTATGAGGGCAAGAGTTATTTTTTTCCTAGGTTATTCTCGCTCATCTCCAAGCCAGGACTTGGCACAGTGCTGGGCACTGTAATGATAATGATAACAGCACTAAACATGCGAGACCAGATAAATGGTTATAACTGCAGAAGTAGCTGCAAAGAGACATATTGTCATACCAGATGTTTATCCTAGGTTCAGTTCCCAACTCGACAGAGACAAAGGTCCCACAAGTTTCCAAACTGCCTGGTTGTGTGACTCTGAGGGATGCCTGGTGAGCTAGAGAAAAGTATGGGAATCCCCTCCACTGGCTGTGGAAAGATGGGTCTGATAGGCTCCATCAAGGCGACACCCAGCAGAGACACACAAGCCCAGGGCTCAGCAGTACTTCTAACCTCAGGATTTGCATAGTTTCGACACCAAAGAGTTGCCACTGAAATAATTCCAAGGATATTTTCAAAGGAGTGGTGTGGGATTATTTCCAAAACTCTTCTGCGCATGCTCCTCATCCACAGCCAGCCCTCTGGGGAAACAGAAGTGCTAGAAGCCTCAGCCCTACCCCATGGTTAAATACCAAAGCACTTACACTTGCCTTTACTACTCATAATTAAAGAATAAAAATGGCTCTTGGATGCACACTGGAAATGCATTTTTACAAGTATACAACTGTCTTGTATTTTCTTGGCTTTGGAAGTTTGCTTGTCTGTGTATTCTGTCCAGAGAGATATAGATTCCCAAGTCCCTCTTCCTCTGGTGATCATTTGCTTTGGGCCCATATGGTCATCCCGGGACTGATAAAAATTCTTGTTATTTTTGGAGGAGTAGAGAAGGAATGCCCTTTTTTGGGACTGACCTTCGGGCATTATAGCTTCAGGTCAGGTTGACCTGACTGTGAACTCAGATTAGGATTGGAGAGGCAAGGGATTCAGGGAAGAGAAGCTAAGAGCCTCCCCTGAAAATGAGCTTCCATGGACCCTAGAGAAGGAAGACAGAAGAAAGGAAGTCAATGCTTCCTGGCTCTGGGCTTCAGCTCCATCTAAAGGATTCTAAAGAAGTGGAAATGGGGAGTCATTTTCCAGGAGCCTCATTGGTCCAAACAGATGGAATTTTACAAAGATAGATTAGGAGTTGTGAAGAGTTTAATTGCAATCTAGGAAATATAGGAAAGTAACTAAAGTTTGTCTCACGGTTCTTTACCATTTTATTATCTTTTGCTCCTTTTTCCTCAAACAATCCTTCCCACCCAACTAACACCTGACAGTGACAGCTACATTGACCTCTCCCCATCAGGGCCTGTTATCTTTGGGTATATCTGTTCTTTCAATGTCCTCACCCTCTGCATCTATTCATCTATTATTCCCCCCCATAAACCTAGTTAATCTAATAAACTAATTTGTGACAATGTATTAGTAAGACCTAATTGTTTATTGAATCAACTTTCTCAGGTAGCAGGTTCAATCATTTTTAATTGAATTTTATGAATTAGAATCATTCATTTTCCCTCCCTCTCAAACTACCTCTACACACAGACCAAAATTTTTTTAAAAAGCAAAGAAAAAGAAAAATAGAACTCTTTTAACAAATGTACATAGTCAAGCAAATTCTCATACGGGCTATATCCAAAAAAGTATAGCACATTCTACATCTTGTGTCCATCTTTTCTTTGCTGGGGATGGGGGTGTGGGAGGTGAGTAATACTCTTTTTTTTAGCTTTCATTCTTTTATTTTTTTTATTCCACAATATTATATTTTCCCAATTATATGTAGTAACTAATTTTCAAACTTAAATTTTCTGAAATTATGAGATCTAAATTATCTCTCTCTCTCCCTCCCTCTCCCTCCCCCAGAGACAGTAAGTAATTTGATCTGGATTGTACATGTATTACCATGTAAAACATATCTCTGTGATGCTTATTGTTGTAAGAGAATACTCAAATAAAACCAAAACCTCAAAATAAAATCATAAATAAACTAATGTGAAAGATGGTGTGCTTTGATTTAACAGATTCAATTTAATTTTACTTATTTATTTTTTAAAAAACCATTACCTTCCATCTTGGAGGCAATACTTTGTATTTGTTCCAAGGGAGAAGAGTGGTAAGGGCTAGGTAATGGAGGTCAAGTGACTTGCCCATGGTCACACAGCTAATAAGTGTCTGTGCCAGATTTGAACATGGAACCTCCCATCTCTGGGCCTGGCTCTCAATCCACTGAGCCAACCAGCTGCCCCCCAAATTCAATTTTAATATAAATTAATAAATAAAATAAAAAATAATACTAACGGTAAAAATTTCAGGCATTGTGTGAACCTGATTAAGGAAAAATGGAGATTTTGGGGGAAAGGTTTTATTTCAGGGACCTTTAAATCTTGTCACATAAACAACTGCATACCATATCTTCTAGTGTGGTTGATCTGGCACCTGATTATTCGCATTAAATAATATAAAAATAGAAAATGTGCTTTGATATTTTAGTGACTCTGTGTTCCTATTACCCTGAGCACTCCCTACAAGGGTATAGATCTCAATCCTTCCATCTCTTTTTATCCCATATAACACTTATGCAGAGTCTCCCACAAATCGTATTAGTGTAATACTGGAAACACAAAGACAAAAATGAAACAACTCAAGGATTATAGTAACCTTTGGTGGCAAAAAATTAGAAACCAAAAGGATGTCCATCAATTAGGGAATGGTTGGACGAGTTGTGGCATATGATTGTGATGGAATACATAGTCATAAGAAATGATGAAAAGGCTAATTTTTTTAAAAACATGGAAAGACTAACATGAAATTATGAAGAATATAACAAGCAAAACCAAGAAAACATTATATACAGCATGAGAAATATTGTTTGAAGGGCATCTTGTATATGTCTACCTCCAGAAAAAGAACTGATAAATAGAAATAAGCAAGACATATATATGTTATGCACACATACTTACATATTTGTCAAATGATATCTGCCTTTTCTAATGTGGGAAGGGAAAAGAAAGAGGAAGATAGCTGAGAAATTTAGTGTAACAAATAGACAAAAAAATACAAAATAGATGAAAAATGCCTTCTTTCAGAGTTTATATTCTATTGGGGATGGCTGTATGTATTGAATAAGTATATACAATTTGGGTGGAAGTATTAGTAACTGCAAGCAATCAGGAACAGGCTCAGGTTGGAAATAGCATTTGAATTGAATTTGGAGGAAAGCCAGGGAATGTAATAGGCAGAAGTAATAGGGGAAAGCCAGTGAAAAAGCATAGAGATGATGGAGATGAAAGATGCAGTGTCATGTGAGAGAGGATCTGCAGATCAGTTTGGAGGGATTATAGAATACAACAAGGGAAGTAATGTATAACACATCTGGAAAAGTAAGTAGTTGAAGCCAAATTATGAAGGTTGGAATTCTGAACAGAGGAATAAAAGCTAGAAATAATAAGGGCAAAGAAGAGATTCAGAGAAAGTACTTTTGGAATATCTGGAAAGAGAGAGAGAAAGAGAGAGAGACAGAGAGAGAGAGACAGAGAGAGAGAGACAGAGAGAGAGAGAGAGAGAGAGAGAGAGAGAGAGAGAGAGAGAGAGAGACAGAGAGAGAGAGAGACAGAGAGAGAGAGGAATCACAGAAAACTAAAGGAACAGTAACAGTTGAGCAGGGCCTTGAAGGAAAATTTAGAAAAACAAAGATGAAAAGGTAGGGAATCCTAGCCATTGGTATTAGGTGATGGTCTGTGCCAAAGCTTCGAGATGGTAAAGTTCAAGAAGAGCATTAGCAGTTTAGTTTAGCAGGGTCAAACACTGTGTAATATAAGGTTGAAGAGGTAGGGAGGAACCAGATTTGAAAGGATTGTGAAGGACATTGGTTAAAGAGTATATATTTAGTTTTAAAAGTAGGGAGTTCCTCGTGATTTTTGAGCATGAAAGTCATAGGGTCATATCTTTATTATAGATTATTTTGCCAGCTATGTGGGGATTGACTTGGAAAGTCAAGATGCTGGAGATGGGAGGATCCTTTAGGAGACAATTATAGAAGTCCAGGGAAGACAGGTTGAATGTCTGAGATTATTAGATGTAAAAGGTGGAGGAGAGGGAAGAGTCAGAGATGACTGTTGAGGTATGGGATAATTGTATCCTCATCAAAGACAGGAATATTTACTGAAGACAGGAGGTTCTGTATTCAAATCAGACCTCAGATTTTCCTATCCTGTCACTTAACCCTAATTGTCTAGATCTCTTCTGTCTTGGAAACAATGCTTAGTATCCATTTGGAGGCAGAAGGTAAGGATTAAAAAAAAAAGCAGGTACATTCATCAGAGAGAAAGATTTAGGGGGAAAGAAAAGAAATGATGAGTTCAGTTTGGGGTATGCCATTCAATTAAATCCAATAAACATTTATTAGACATCAATCGTACAGGAGATAGAAAGTTTAGATAAAGCATGGTCTTTGCTTTTGTGCAACCTAATATTTAGTGGGGATATCTGTCTCACACCTATAAGACCTCCCCACAAAAGCATAAGAGCATGAAAGAAGTGCAAGTCATGAGTAATGTGATGTTCAAGGAGTTAAGACTTTGAAAACTTTGAAGTTCTTCCAAAATGTCAGTTATCATCATAATAAATATTATCATAATCTCTTTTGGGGAAAGTACTGTCTTATCTTTTGTGTTCCCAGAATTAAATATCCAGAAGTGCTTGCATTTGGTGGAGGTTCGATAAATGAATGGAAAAGGTACATAGTTCAAAAGGACTGAGGGGACCTCATATCAAGTATTTTCATGGTCTTGGGAAACTCACTTTATTTCTCTAAGCCTCAGTTTCTTCACTTGTAAAACCAGAAGGTTGGAATAATTGTTCCTTAAGTCTCTAAACTTTAAATCTCTATCTTAAAGACAACATTTTGGGTAAGTCCCTCCTCCCTGGGATATAGTGTTTGCATATTTGCATCATGAGCAACCTCTCCTGGCCTGGAAGGCAATATTTGTCTATGAATAGCTTTCACAGACTCAGTCCTCCTCTCAGGGTTGAATTGACTCAGCAGCTCTAAGAAAAGAAAGCCATTTGATTGACAGCCATCTAAAAGTTCTGGAAATGAAATGATTTGAATGCTGGGAAAGAAATACAAGATAGCCTAAGCTCTTGAGGAAAATCTCTCCTTGGCTACTAAACATGACTTTCCATGATAAAAGGAGGTAAATGAAAATAAGGACCCAGACTGTGGGTTTGGGTAGGAAAGGGAGAAAGTGATAACTGTCTTAGATTAGGAAGAAAAGGTGCCTCTGTGGGTTTTTCTTTTGATGTAGAGATTACAAATAAATTGCTTCCCTGAGAAAGGGTATTTAAGAAGTCAATTTGCAAGGAGCAGAGCTGAGAGAGGAGGAACTCCCAGCATGCAAACCATTGCCATTTGTTTACAAGTGATTGGCACTTGTGCAGATTGGACTGAGGCACTCCTAGCTAATAGCTTTAATTAGGAATAGGAGTCTCATCCCTTCCCAGCTGGCTGCTCTCCTCCGCAGTCTATCTGAGGGGAGGAGGAGGAGGAAGACCATGAGGAAGACCTTCAGGTTAGTGCAGCCACAGCTGCCTCAGTCCACATAATGAATGTGTGGGAACAAACCAACTCTGAATCTCCTGGAGGATGAAACCAACCTAAGTGGTTTTTCCAGAAAGAGATAACCTCATGGCTGTTTATTAATAGGACAATGGATTCACCAGATAGAAATGTTTGGTGGTGTCTGCATAATTGTTCTCAGGCAGTTATTAGTGCAATTAGTAATCTGTAAACTTGCAAAACCTCGTCTAGACTAGCATTAAAACCTGTTTGTTATTGCTTTTCATTTTAGAAGGCAATAAACAGTTCACCAAAGAGCCAAAAGTGTGTTTATATGGAATCTTCCTCTGTCCCATGCAGAATCTCTCTCTCTCTCTCTCTCTGTGTCTTTGTCTCTTTCTCCTCCTACATCAAGCACTCTGCAGATGACTTTGAAGCTCATGCAATGAGGAGCTAGAGAATTAGAGGCCAATCATGAAAGCAAGTTACATGCATGTTTTTCTGCACAGCCCTCATGCTTACTTCTAGCCTGAAGCATTCATGTTAGAATGAGAAGCTTTGAGTCTCCTAGAAACAGAGCTGACTAAATTGTAGGCTTGTGGTTTTGGTTTTGGTTTTGGTTTTAATCAAAGTGAACTTTTCACGTTGAGAGAGCTTCAGTGGGAGAGGCCAGACTGATAAGCAAGTGGAGTTATCTCAAGTATATTTATAGATGGGTCTCCCTATCTCCCCCCTCCATCCCAATGGCCACCCAACTGGAAATTCCATGATTAATGACAGAGAACACTTTGAACTAGGTCAAGGGCACTTCAACTGGGGTTTGTGGATAAATTTCAGGGAGTTTGTGAATTTTAAAAACTATTTCAATTATTGTATTTCAGAAAAATTAGTTTCCTTTAATATCCTATGTACTTTTTTTATTTACTTAAAAACATTATTCTGAGGAATTCATAGGCAGACTACCTGAGCTGGTGGGGATTAGACAAGGGTATGACAATGGAAGTTATCCCAATCCCCACCTCTTAGGAAGGAATTTGGAAAGGATAGATAAAAGGATGAATTCCATTATGATATCAGAAGATTACACATAACTTCCAAGGATCAGTTCACACTCCAGTGGGTGGGAACAAAGAATACCTGAAGAGGTCACGTGATTTCTTGAAAGGCTGTCTAGAGACAATGTGAAGAATTTATACCAGAAAAAAGACTTTTGATATTACCCCAACGGGCAGCTAGGTGGTGTAGTGGATAGATGGAGTACTGGGCCTAGAGTCAGGAAGATTCATCTTCCTAAATTCAAATCTGGCCTCAGACATTTCCTAGCTGGGTGACCCTGGGCAAGTGACTTCACCCACTTTGCCTCAGTTTCCTCATCTGTAAAATGAATCAGAGGAGGAAATGGCAAACCACTCCAGTATCTTTTTTTGGTGCCTTTTTATTTTCATTTATTTGTTTTTGACAATTACACATACTAACAAATTTCCACATAAGTTTTTCCTAAGTTATATGACTGAACTTATCTCCCTCCCTCCCTTTTTCCCCCTTCCCTGTGCTGGCAGGCAATTTGATCTGGGTTATACATGTATTATCCTGCAAAACATATTTCCATATTGTATATTTTTTTAAGTGAGAAATCTTATAAAACCCAAACCCCAAAACATATATCCAAATAAACAATTGAAAAATTGTATGCTTCTATCTCCATTCTGACTCCAACAGTTCTTTCTCTGAAGATAGATAGCATTCTTTGTCAAAGTCTCTCAGAATTGTCCTGGATCATTATATTGACAATAATAGCTAATCTATAACAGTTGATCATTCCACAATATTGCTGTTAATGTGTATAATGTTCTTCTGGTTCTACATATTTTACTCTCCATCAGTTCACATAGGACTTTCCAGCTCTTTCTGAAATCATCCTTTTCATTATTCCTTACAGCACAATTACACCATTTTATGCCATAATTTGTTCAGCCACTTCCCAATTGAAGGACATCCCTTTAATTTCCAATTTCTTGTCACCACAAAAAGAGATGCTATAAATATTTTTGTACAAGTAGGTCCTTTCTCCCTTTTTTTTAACCTCCCCAGAATAGAGGGTATCAAAGGGTATGCATTGTTTTTTTACCACTTTGGATAGAATTCCAAATTGCACTCCAAAATGATTAGATCAGTTCACTGCTCAACCAGTAATGCATGTATCCCAATTTTGCCATGTTCCCTCCAACATTTATCATTTTCTTTTACTATTATGTTGGCCCATCTGATAGGTGGGAGGTGGTACCTCAGGGTTGTTTCAATTTGCATTTCCCTAATCAACAGGGAGTTAGAACATATGTATATGATTATTGAAAGCTTTGATTTCTTCATCTGAAAACTACTTATTCATATTCTTTGACCATATGTCAATTGAGGAATGACTTGTATTCTCATAAATTTGATTGAATTCTTTATATATTTGAGGAATAAGACCTTTATATGTAAAATTTGTTATAAATTCTTTCCCCAATTTGTTGCTTCCCTTCTAATTTTGGTTGCATTGGTTTTGTTTATACAAAACATTTTTAATTTAACATAAAAATTATTCATTTTACATCTTGTGATGTTCTCTATTTCTTATTTGGTCATAAATTCTTCCCTTCTCCACATATCTAATGGGTAAACTATTCTGTGTTCCCCTAATTTATTTATATCACCTTTTATGTCTAAATCATAGGTTCATTTTGACCTTATCTTAATATAGGGTGTGAGATACTGATCTATACATAATTTTAATCATATTGTTTTCCAATTTAGCCAACAGTTTTTGTCACATAGTAAATTCCTACCTCAAAAGCCAGGATATTTGGATTTATCAAACACTAGATTGCTGAGGTCATTTACAACCCTCCTCTATTTCCTCTATCCACCCTTCTAATTCTTAGACAGCACCAGATTGTTTTGATGATTACTGCTTTATAGTACAGTTTAAGAATTAGTACTGTTAGGCCACCAACCTTCACATTTCTTCCTGAGTACCTATTGTAGGTACTCAGGAAGCACTTCAATGAATTTATTGATTGATGTCAGTGACTTTCAGATCCTTTTCTGAGAGAAGGTTTTGATAAGTAGGGGAGAGACACAACTCTATTTTAAGGGGTAGTGGGTACAGGTTAGGGAGAGGGACTTACTTTACAGTTTTACCTGAGTCATCCCCTAAGAATTGGAATAATTCATTTTCCTCTTCCAATTTGTAGGCAAGCATGACCATGCATATTCTTTTTCTTATACCCCTTGAGGTCATTATAAACTTATAAAGGAGATGGGTAAATAAATTGTGGTATATGAATTCAATAATATTATTTTATAAGAAAAAATGAACATGAAGCATTTAGAGAAAAGATGGTAAGACTTATATGAACAGATACAGAATAAAATAAGGACCAGGAAAATGATATACGCAATGACGATGATGATGTAAATGGAAAAAAAAAAAGACATGAATACTGTCTTGTATTCTTATATTACAATAGTCAAGCTCAACCATGGAGGAGAGATGAAAAAATGCATCTTCCTTCCTTTGCTGCAGAGATGAGGAACTATGAGTGTGGAATATGGTATATTCTAAGAGTCTTTGTTGATTAATTTTGCTGAATTGCTTTTTTTTTCCTCTTTTTTTATACTTTTTTTTTCACAAGAGATGATTCACTGAGACAAGGAAAGCAGTGGATAGGTAAGGGAGATATATCTTTGGAAATAAAAATGATGTAAAAACCAAAAACATTTAAATCAAAATTATAAATATATTTTAAAATTTAACGAACTCCAGGAATTGGAGAAACTAACAGCCTTTGTATCTTTAGTGAGTAATGAATGGCCAAGCCCTGAACTAGGTGAGACAGGGATTAACAGGATTCAGATTTCCCTACTTTTAGAGACTTCAGACTTCCCAGAATGTCATTTTCCACTATATTTCTGTACCACCCAGGAGGCATTAGCTCATAGTAATGAGAAACAAGGAAATGGTACATTTTGAATAGTCCCTCTTGGGTATGTTTTTCACAAGCAAATTTCACTGATCTCTAAACTTTTGACCTTTAAAACATGGCCAGCAACACTTTTCAGACATGAGTTAATCAATTATAATCTTTAGGAGAGGTTACAAAAAAAAAATCAATCAGTCTAAGGATTCAGGAGAGGTGTAGGGCAAAGACAAAGAAGGGGGATAATCCAATTTATCTATAATGTTGTATACATGAATGGAAGAAGATAATATCCTGAAAGACAGGATCAGAAATTTATACTTTATCTCCTAGGTAATAGGGAATCACCAAAGCTTTAAGTACAGGAGTATTATAGCAATATATTAGGGGGCTTGGATTTAAATCCTCATGCTTATTGCCTATGCAACTTTAGGCAAGTCACTATACTGTTTTATATGCAGTTGTAAAATGATGCAACTAAACTGTATGGCTTGTGAGGTTTTAGTCTATAAAGAGGAATTCTGTGTAGATGAATGGATGAGTTCATTTCATTTTTTTTTTTGTATCCCCCATGCCTAACACCATGTCTCACAGGTAACAGGTTCTTAATGTTTGTGGAATTGAATTAAATGAACCACCCTTGATCATTTCTAGAAGTGATTCTACTGGAAGTTATAAGTATTGGGTGAAGAAATTTATGTGGAATTATCTCATTTGTCTATACTATACTATACTGGACCAAAGAATGATTTAATAGAAACTATAGTCAAACAAGAATTTATGGAGTAGAGAGAGGGCTTGTTTCACCTCAGTAGGAGATTTTCTAATGAACTGAGTCAAGATGGCAGAACCTGAATTATATTTATTATTACCTTTCCCAAGAAAAGGATGCCTTTAACAATGGTCCCTAAATTCAGTGAGAGTAAAAAAAGTTAGGAAGAGAAAAAAAAGGAGAAGGGAGGAGAGGAGAGAAGAGAAGAGTAGAGTAGAGAAAGCATTAAGGTAGAAATGTAGCATGACTCTCCATGATCTTAGAGTCATAAATTTAGAGCTGGAAGGGACCTAGTAAAACCTTTTCAGTCTGAAAGAAGTTACTGTGTCAATCACGCTCCTATAACTACCTTTTAAGTCATCTCTCAATTTGCACTCCACCTTGACAAAGGCCTAATTATACCCTGCATAAGTTATCTTCAGTGTACCAGGAGTTGGAGACATTGCTCTCAAACTGGATATTTGACAGAAGCTTCTTAAAGAGACTAAAACTATTATTATTATTATTCCTATTGACTCCCAGAGGAGCATAGGGCCGCAACCATCTCACGCCAACGGACTCTGTTCTGGGCAACTTCCCCCAACTGGGCATCTCACGCCAACAGATTCTGTTCTGGGCATATCTTTGCCAGGTCTAAAACTATTACTATCCAAATATTATTTTTTTTTTTATTTTAAATGAGATGTCCGTAGGTGATAAGTTCAGGACATTATCTTAAAGGAACATAGATTTAGAACTGGGACCTTGGAAATTATTATGTCCAACCTCCTCATTTTATAGATGAGGAACAGAAAGATTCAATGACTTACCCAGGATCATCTAGGTATCCAAGAAAGATTAGAACTGAGGTCTTCTTGACCCCATAGCCAGCACTGTACCAATCAGTTAGCTGCCTCTTGGCTCAAGATTTAGAAGCATGAGTTCAAAACTCCCTTCTAATACAACACTGAACTTTTGGAAAGCTGCAAAGTATAGCAGAAAGAGTATTTGGTCCAGAAACCATGAAATCATGAAATTTGGCCTTAGTTTTAAGTTCTACCATTTTGCAAACTTTTGTCAGTTAGCTTCTCTGGGAACCAATTTCTTCATCTATGCTATAGTTGGACTAATATCAAGGGATTTTAAGTGGGGCCCATGCTATAGTGAATAATTTTTTATAACTGTATTTCATTATAAGTAGTTTCCTTTATAATGTTATGCATTTTATTTTATGCATTTAAAAGCCTGATTTTGATATGGGGTCCATAGACTTCATCAGATTTCCAAAGATGTCTATGATGCAAAAAGAGATTAAGAACCTCTGGTCTAGATGCTATCTAAGTTACTTTCCGTTTCTAGTAAAATTTAAGATATTGAAAAGTAATAGCTTTTGAATAAAATCATGACAGTTTCCTCACAGTCACATATCTCCATTATCTTTCCAAATAATTTTAAAAATAATCCCTGTCTTCTGTCTCAGAATGGATACTAAGCCTTGGTTCCAAGGAAGAAGAGGAGAAAGGGCTAGGCAATTGGGGTTAAGTGGCTTGCCCAGGATCTTTGAGACCATATTGGAACCCCAAATCTCCTATCTCCAGGTCTGGTTTTCTCTCTGCTGAGTCACCTAGCTACCCGTATCCCAAATAATTTCTAGTCAAGCGGTCTATAAATTCAGTAATTGTTTATGAAGATCCAATTGTGTATGGAACACTGGATAAGACAGAAAGTTAAAAAAGACACAAAGTAAGACATGACTCCTTCATTGATCTTTCACAATAGTGGAGAGTATAATATATAAACAAAAGTTGATAATAATTAACATTTACAAAGACCTTTATACATTTTCTTATTTAAGTCTTCTAAAAACTTTAATATCATCATCTTAATTTTATACCAAGAAAGAAACTATAATGCTCCTAGAGGTGATTTGCCTATGATAACACAGCAAATAAGATGCAGGGGCACGATCTGAACCTGGGTCTTCTTGACTCTAGGGCTAGAGCTCCCTCTTCTATGCCTTTTGTGATCATAATATCATAGAGATTCCAACAAGGTGCTATGTGAGGATTGTGAGAGGAAAAATAATTACCAACCACAAAGACCAGGGCAGACTTCCTGGAGGAGTTGGCTTTTGAATTGAGCTGTAAGGATGAGTAGGAATTTAGCAGGAATGAAATGTTATGGGCACACCCACTAATGACACAATTTCTGATGAAAAGATGCTCATTTTTCCTTTATGTAGATCAAAATTCCCTTTCTCACCCACTGCTCCCCATTTTTTTTTATCTTAGGGAGGAACTGCTTCCCATCTTTGGCCTGAAAGAAGAATCAGGATGCATCACAGAGGACAGAAAAGACACTCTCCATCCAAATGAGAAGACAAAAAAAACTGAGTTTTTGCTCTGACCCTACCACTTACTAGAGTGTGGCCTTGGACAAGCTATTCCACCTTCACGGGCCCTAGTTTCTTAATCTCTTAGATGAAAGAACTGGACTAAACAACTTTTTCCATCTCTTCCAATTTCATAATTCTAAATCTTATGGTTTTTTAGCTGTCAGGCCAATTTAAAAAAAAAAATACAGCCTATATATGATTCCAGTCCTACTCTTCCTATCTACCTCTTTTGGGGGCTAAACAGTCAGAATTATCAGACTAAAAACCTTGGATTACATTCCTAAGCAATCATTGTGACAAGACCTGATACTGAAAAGCAATAGAGGATTACCCAGGAGCCCCGGAATCTTTTGGAAATTCTCCCCAGGTTCTGCAAGTGGAGAAAAAAAAATTAGGTGTCAATCTTTATCATTATTTTATGTAGTTAATGATTACCAAAAAAAAAAACACCTTTTAATAAAATATGCTTATTAAAAAATGACAACCTTCCCACTGCCCCCAATATGAAATGTTAACAATGAAATCTAACATTTTGGAGTCTCACAAATGATCTCAGACATCCCTAATAGCTGTCTGTCATTTATAACAAAGATGAACAGTACCCCAGCTATGGTTGGGAGGAGAACCTCACCATCAATGATGCCAAGGGTCGGATCACAGAAAACTACTTTTAAGGGCTGCTCCACCATGGTCCCTGCCAAAGGAGGAATCTCCATCCCTTCTTGCTTTGGAAAACCCCTGGCATTTTGCATATCTTTGGCATATGGGGTTACTGAAGTACAAGGCAGGACTACAGCATAACAGAAAAGTGTATTTATTTATATCAAAGGGCTCTTGGCTATCTAACTCTTTATAATAAATGGTATCGATGGGGATATAGATGATTTAAGAACCAAGGAAGAAGTGGGAAAAAAAGTAATTGGACATCTCTCCCTCCTAGCTTTAAAAAAAAAACTGCATTGGTTTTAGGTCAGAAACCTTCTCATGATAACAAAAGCAAGAGGTTCCTCCCTGAGAAACATGTTTCTCTCTTCTATATCCAACTCCTACATCTATCTGTCTCACTTTGCTAAGGCATGGACAATTGTGCAGATGGCATAAAAGCCCTCATGGTGATGTTAACTAAGTAGTTCTTCCCTCGTCCCTTTTTTGGGGATCTCATCCAAGCCACTAAGGACAGCCAGTCATTAGTTAACCTCTGTGAGCTCGTTCTCAAACAACTCTTTAGCTAAAACAGAACAAAACAAAACAAAATAAAAAACAAAGAAATATTCTAAAGGTTTCTCTGTCTGTCCTGGATTCCTTAAAGGGAGATCTGGCTCCTTATAGGAGCAAAGAACATTATTCACAAGATTGCCTCAGGCTTCTTTCTCTTCTTCTGAAATAGTACCTGCTTAGGTCTACTCATACCTAGCTCTCATTCCTCAACTTTGCCATTGTGGTCTTGTTATAAGCAATACATTTAGAATTGATATTAAAAGATCAACAACTAAGACTTAAAGGAAAGAAGAACTAAGCTCAGGAAAGTATGGGAGTCATGAAATAATATGCCTTTTGTTCTAAGAGGGCTATTATGGGTGGGAATTTTGGAGGTTGGTTGGGAGACCTGGAGTTCCCCTTTGTTCTCCTCTGGGAAGTTGCCTGAACTTCTCCTTCTCTGTTATCTTATCTAAAAGATGAAGAGGATTTTGGAATTCCAGCCCAGAGTGATCTCACCTCTTAGTGGGATAGTATCTCCAAGAAGCACTTTGTCCTCAGCCAAGGAAAGAATGAGATTGTCTTTAAAGTCAGGTGCATTTATCTCCCTCCTCTTTCAATCCACTGAATTCTCAGAATACCAGACAAAGGACAATGTAGAGGGGGCTGCCCCAAATCCTGATCCTGGTGATTATCTCATCACTCAGGTTTCCTTGGATTTCAGTATTTCAAAATGCCAACCGGGACTCGCCAGTTAACCTTCATTCAGGTCAAAGATCACAACCTATAAAATGCCTCCTCCTATTTGCTCCCTCTCTAGTTTCACACTTTTAGTTATCCTAAGTTGACATAGTAAAAATGTGGAAAATATGCAAGATCCTTGGTGAGGACTCTTCTATTTTTGTGTTTGTATGTCTAGACCCTAATATACACACACTGTGCATAAGTGCATGGTACACATTAATAAATGCCCTTTTTTATTGAATGACATTTATTAATTTTTTTATTGAATGATGATTGACAAAGATACAATAGATGCTTAATAAATGCTTGGTGATCTGTTTCTTTTCCTGATACAACTAGAGGATGCAATTTTAAAAACAAACACCAGTGTCTAGGATTTTTGTAGAGAGTTCTCCTCCTATTTTATAAAGATAGATATTGCTTGTCTTCTCCAGCTCTACTTGGCTCACAGTAAGCATTTGATAAAACCTTGTTGACTGACTGCTTAACAAGGTCCTTGCAAAGTATTCTCAACCTTTTGTTAATTTTTCCCCTTAGTACTTTTCTGCTAGGAAAACAAAAACAAAAACTCACCACATTCTAATCCTGGATTCTGATGTTGGCTTACAATAATAGTTACTAAAAATCTGTGACCACCAGACTTATGGAAGGAGAAATGATCCATCCTTTTCTGCTTCATTTTTCTAGAAAATGATCTGATGTCCTTTAACTAATGTGGCATAGATTTAATAGTGCCATTGACATTTGGAAGTATCAGAAAAATGCTATGTGATTATAGCATCACTAATACTGTTTACTTTCCTGTTTCAAGCCTACTTCTTTGAGTAAATTTTTTTAAATCCCCTTTACCCTTAAGAACTAAGTTTGATCACCTCATGGGATTTATTAAGGAAGATCTATTTCTTTGCTTTTGTTTTTCTTCTTGCATTCATCAGAAATGCTGTGGATTGGCTCACCAAAGATCACCCAAAGGATATGACGCATAGGACTTGCTTGTCAACTTTTATTTTCAGTTTTCACCTCTGCTTCCCATCATAAACCTTAAAACAATCTCTCTTTATCTGATACAGTGACTAGGAAGATAGCATCTATTGAGAATGCAAGCCTGTGGGTGACATGCATCTGGAATGAAGTCATGCTCTTTAGAATGTCAAAAAAAAAAAAAAAGGTATTTTTTCAACACTAAGGTAATGGCTGATAGTAACAGTTTCTAGGAGGGAAGTATCTCTTTTCCTGAGGATAAAACTCAGTTCTTCTGATATGAAAACAAAGAGGAGAGGTTGATCATTAATGATACTAAAGAAATATAACCTGTCTTCTTTTGTGACAGGGATATGCAGACTTATTGCCCCTGATTGTGAAGTCCTGTTATCCTAGGAACAAAGCAGCCATCCTTCCTCTATATTGGCTTGCAGTAGAAAGAATCATATATTTGGATATAATTAATAATCTTTATTACAGCAAAAGACTACTTTTCTTATTGGCTGTATCAGATTAGATTTAAAAATTTGAACCTTAGTGCAAAATTTTAGAAATACAAAACCAAATCAAACCAAAACAACAAAAATGCTTATTCCACAAAAGGTCATTATCTTTCCCATTTCTACGTTTTTTTGGAAGAAAAAAGAAAAAAAAATATATATATATATATTAATATACTTTATGCATTCCTTTCCAGGAGAGGAAGCATGAGATAATGAATATAGACATGACTTCAGAATCAGAAAAACCTCCTGCTTCTGACATTTACTAGCTATATGACCCTGAACAAGTCAGTTAGCCTTCTGTGCCTTATTTTCCTTACCTGTAAAATGAGAAAGTTGAACTTGATGGTTTCTATGGTCCTTTCTAATTACGAAACCCTGATATTATGATCTACTTCCACATGAACAGAGAAGAGGGGGAAATGAATTGGGTTGTTAGTTTTTGTTGCTTATCTAGAGAGCCAAAATGGCCAGGTGGATAGAGTACTGGAAGACCAGTATCAAAACTTTGCCTCTGATAAATACCAGCTGTATGACTTTGGACCCTAACTACTCAATACTCTAGACAACTTTCAAAGACTGTAAATTACAGAAAACATGCTATTCTCTATTAATGGAATCTCAGGTCCAGTCCTTTTCTCCATGTTTACCTCAAGTTGCTATTTCCTTGTAACATGTGTCTAAGAGAAGTTTTCAAGGCTGCTCCTTTAGAATCATGATGGTTCTAGACACTTTCTTCATCTGTCATTTGTTATGTTATTGATGAGGTCCCTTCTGTATTCCTTCATTATTGGAGGTATTTAATTATATAAGGAAAGTAAGCCCCTAAATATGTGCTTTAGGGAGGTGTGGAATTAATTTCTTTGGAAATTAAGGATCAGGTAGGCAATTATCTTAATAAGGTAGTTTGAATACAATCCTGTCTGGGCACAGGATAGAATCACTCCAACTCATCTTTCTGGTCTTGTTTCATGTTACTATCTTCCACATTCTCTGGAGTTCCAGTAAAACTTGCCTATATACTCTTCTCTGCACGTGATTTTTCTTCTCTGCCTCCTACCTCCGTGCTTTATCATAAATTGATCTCCATGACTGAGAGTCCTTCTCTCTTTTTCTCTGCCTTTTGGAATTCCTGGTTTCTTTCAGTGCATAAAATACAAGCACCACTTCCATCATAAGACATTTCCTGATGCTGCCCTTCTAATTTTACTCCCCTCTACTCTCACATTTTTATTAACTTTTAAAAATATACTATGAAATTATTTGTATTTCTAAGCTATGATAGACAAGAGAGATATTAGGGAGGACCATCAACTCTCAGGGCATCACAGAGCTTAAGGCTCAGCTGATGTCAGCAGTAAACTGTACTCACCTAATTAAGAACTAAGGAAAGTTTCCCAACTTCACTCCCTCCCCAAGGGAAGGCACCAGCCTTTCTATTCATAGTCACTAAAATTAATATAACATAATATGATATGATATGATATGATGTGATATAATATAATATGATATGATATGATGTGATATAATATAATATAATATAATTAATATAATTAATATAATGTAATATAATATAATATAACATAATATGATGTGATGTGATATAATCTAATATGACATAACATGATACAATATGATAATATGATGTAATGTAATGTAATGCAACATAATATAATATATGATATGATATGGTATGGTATACTATGGCATGGTATGGCATATATTATATGATGCAACATAAATGTAAAACATAGAATAAATATAACATAACAACATGACATAACACAACATAACACAACAAAATATAATATAACATAATACGATATAAGATATGACATGATATAATATTATATGATACAGTCTAATATAGTACAGTATAATATAATATTGTAGAATATACAACAATATGATGATATAATTTATATGATGTGCTATGACATGACATGACAACATAATATAACCTTTTATATATTTTTTTTAATTGGTTGCGCAAATGTTTCAAATAACCTTAATTTTGCTTTGACCACAGAAAGACCAAGGGATTAACTATAAGTATAAATTTAGATAGAAAGTCCAACCTGCCTAATGTTAGGAATTTTACTAAATGTGGACTTGGAATTATAATGATCAAACTGTGAGATTCATATTGCAGAGAGGGGTTCAAGCTGCAGAGAGGGGTTCAGGCTACATCACAGAATTCCATAGTGCCCCCCAGAACTCTAAGAGAGGGGGCAGTTAAAGGCAGTTGGAGCCCTAGTATAAGAAGGCAGGTCGCCCTGCTTGTTGGTCTTGGGTCTTGGGTCTTGAATCTGAACAGAGGGATAATCTGGGTGACTCTGAGCTGAGCCATTCAGTACCTGAATGCCAAGCTGTTTTTCTTTGGTTAGACATTCAACTATATCACAGTCTACCATAGTTTAGCTATCTTGATATAGAAGAAGAATATTATAGGGTTAGAGAGCAGATCAGCCATTCAGGATACCAAGCCCCCTTTTGGGGGAGGGGCTGCTTTGACATAACTGTTTGAGGGTCTCCCTGACCTTATCAATCCTTATCCATCTCCCATCTTTCCCATTCCCACATACCATTAAACCTTTATTAATTGGGAACAGTGCTTAGATATATATTTTGGGGGTATACTGACAACATCCTTAAGCCAAGTTCCTCCTACATGAAGGCCTAAAGTTAATCCGAATTCTCTGAGCCAGTGAGCTTCTAAAACATCAAGCTTCACCAATCCTATCCAACAATTCAGAGAAAGTTATCATCTTTAGGCATTTAGCCTTTCCTAACTTACTGTCTTGGCCCTGTAGTTAACAAGACAATTTGTCAACCATTACCAATCTCTAACTGACTTTCCAACTGCCTAGTGGGAGGGGGGAAGTAAAGGAGCACTTTGACAAGATCCTGCCCTTCCCATCCAGTCAAGCTGGCCTGCTTGTGGGTGTGTCCCTCCATAGACTGAAGGATTAAGACTACATTGCTACTGACCCCGTCATCTTACTTAGAACTTTATGTCAAAAATAACTTCCTTAAAACTAATGAGAATGGATAGGTGGCAAATGGATAAAGTTCAGGGTCTACAGTCAAGAAGACTCTTCTTCTTGAGTTCAAATCTGGCCTCATACACTTCCTAGCTGAGTGACCCTGGACAAGTCACTTAACTGTTTGCCTTGGTTTTCTCATCTATAAAATGAGGTGGAGAATGAAATAGAAAACCACTCTAGTATCTTTGTCAAGAAAATCCCAAAGTGGGTCACAAAGAGCTGGATATAATTGAAAAAACTCAACAACAACAATGAAAAATCACAGAAGAGATTACCATGTGAACCCTATGGCCCCAAGGTTTAAAATGAGATAATTATTGTGACATAATATAATACTGGTCTCTAAAATTGTGTGGAGTGGGGGAAGAATTACTGTACAGTAGAGAAGCGATGAAAGGGACTTAAACTGAGCTAAATGCTGCCTGCCTGGTGGGATCATAGGAAGACAAAGAGCTGGCAGGGTCTTTGAAATTACTCAGGTGAAGAACTTAATCCATTGAATCTTTATTCCTCAAACCAACCCTCCTGAATTTAATGTGGGGTGTGTGTGTGTGTGTGTGTGTGTGTGTGTGTCTGTGTAAGTTGCATTAAAATGAATTCTTTAGTTAATAAGAGAATGTCTTAGAGAACTAGTGTTTATTGCATATTTCATTTTAGTTTCATGATTAGTGGATTAGTGAATCTTTTGCACAAGAGACCAGCAAGAACTATATGCATGCCCTTCAAGACCAATTATATTTGAATTATATAAAGAGTTTTAGTTTGAAAAGCACTTTGAATTACCTTATTTCAGCCTCACAGTAACCCTGTGGCCATAGGCACTGTAGATACAGTGATTCCCCATTTTATAAATAGGTATAGTAGATAGAGATCCCTAGCCCTGGAGTCAGAAAGATTCAAGTTCAAATTTGGTCTCAGACTCTTACTAGCTCTGTGAACTTGGGCAAGTCACTTAACCCCATTTGCCTCCGTTTCCTCATCTGTCAAATAAACTGGAGAAAGAAATGGAAACTCATTCCAGGAGTTTTGTAAAAAAAAACAAAAAACAACAACAAAAAAAAAAACTCCCTCCATTGGGGTCACGAAGAGTCAGAAATGACACAAAAACAACAACAGGTATCAAAAGTTCAAAAAGTTATGAATGGCTTTTGAATTCACAGGGATTAGAGGAGTTAGAGGTAGAATATGAAGTCTTTCTGCATCATAGCCTCTATTCTGTACTTCCTCATGCCCAGCACAATTCCTTACACATGATAGAAAAAATTTAAAAATACTGTTATTTGTTGATAGTTCTGATGCTAATTAAATTTATAACCTTTAAGAAGTTACATCTTCCTTGGGTTTTAGTTTCCACATCTGTAAATGAGACTGTTGAAGGAAGGGACTTTAAAGGTCCTTTTTTACTTGAATTACACATTAGGCAAGTCACCTTTGCCTCTCTTGGCCTTATTTTTTATCTGTAAAATAGGGAGGCTGTATTAGATGGGTTCTTAGGTCCCTTTCAACTCTAAGTTTATGAACTTCTGAATCTTCCACTTGGAAATCTTATGATTTTTATGAGGCTATAAATAAAAGTGTAAGGTGGCCTTGGAAGGAAGCAGAAAGAAAGTCTTTCTTTTAGCTCCTAATAGAACATCTTGCAATCATATCCATTTACGCTCCTCAGCTACTAAAAGTTACTATTGCAGCCATTACCTTTACCATGCAATTTAGCACTTACTCATAAACTGCCTAGTCCTTTAATAGTTTAATGTGTTAAATATTAGGTCTTGAAATAGATAGAAACACTTTAAGGACAGCTACAACCTCCCCTATTTCTCGTGTGTTCCACACATATGGAAGTTCAGGGTCCAAAGTTGGTTGACTGATTGGTTAATGAGGTAGGACAGCATTGTTATTCTCAATGACAATGAAAGGGAAAGTAGGAATACTGAATGAGTACAGGAGACACACAGATTTTTCCTATAAAAGATCTAGTAGAATGAGAAGTTGATTTTTTTTTTGTATCCTGGATATGATAGGTTTTTATTCCTTCATAATTCTTTATTTAAAAAAAAATTCATTTAGAAATGCTAATAAATAAATAATTTTTGAATTTAAAATGTTTTTAATTTTAAAAAGAAATAAAAAGAAATACAACATTCTTACCCCTAGAAATTCCCAGGTGAAGGGATTAGAGATGACTTCCTGCTAGGCTTTGTTTTAAATATGTAGAACAATTGGGATAATCTAACCCCTGAATTCCAGGTCATTTGCCTTGTCTTTGAGATGAGCTGCAAGAATAGACTTTCTAGGTGAAAGGATGAAGAATGTTTAAAAATGTAAGCATTCACAATTGCCAGCATTCTCAAGATCAAAGCTACACAATAGAAAAATAAATTAATGAATTGAAATTGGGAGGCAGTAAGGAAAACTGACTATTTTGGTAGTCAGAAAGAAAGGGTTCCTGCTCACTACCTATGTTATTTTGAGAAAATAACTATTTTGAGAAAATAATCTCTCTGGGGCCTTATTCCTTATTTTTAAAATAAAGGAGTCCAATGAAATAACCTTTAAGATCCCTTCTAGCACAAAAACTACAATCCTATGACTTTTCACAAGTTATTGTCATATGATGATTAATCCTCTGATAATGGAATTTCCTCAGTTAAATCTGGGATATCTAATTTTTCTGGTTATGTATACACACACACACAGACATAACAAATTTATGTTAAATACATCTAAAAAGTAATAAGGCAAAACTTTATGTATGACTTAAAGAAGTCTCATATCTAAAATATAAGAGAATTTTGTCAAATATATAAGAAGATGAGCCATTCCCCAATGACAAATAGACAGTTTGGGGATGAAGAAATCAAAGGAATAGATAGATAGGTAGATAGATAGATAGATAGATAGATAGATAGATAGATAGATAGATGCATACATACATACATGCATACATACATACATACATACATACATACAAAGGAATAGATAGATAGATAGATACATAGATAGATGTATAGATGGATAGATAGATGGATGTATAGATAGGCAGATAAATGGATGGATAGTCACATAGATAGATAGATAGACAGATGGGCAGAGAGAAAGCTAAAAAGATAAATTTACATATGTATATATACACATATACATATGCATATATACTTGTAGAGGTTCTTATACTTTCCACCTTACCAGTCACTCTGGGTAAAGCACTTGCTAGAGATGCCCATTGTTTTCACTAAATATAAACCATCCCAATTGAAAAATGAGATAGTTTTAAGGTTCTATAAATCATTAGTCAAAAAGTACTTAATAAGCATCCACTAATGTATATTTTTAATATCACCTTGCTATGATTGGTAGATCCATGAACAAATTAAGCTCTGAAACTCTATCAAAGGGTCTTGTTATTGTAAAATACAAATAGTGGACAGTTTGAACAGAACCTTCAAGTTTTTATTTGGTTTTATTGAGGCAAATGCATTTTTTTTTTGAAAAACTGAATAAAGAAGCAAACAAAACACATCAAGCACAGATCTCTGGAATATTGTAACATGCTAAAGATGTGGTTTTCTTTATAGCTAAAACTGAGTTATATGGTTTGCAAAGTGCTTTCCATATATTATGTTACCTGATCCATACAACTAATACTGGGTTAACTTCTATGATTACAAATAAAGAAACTAAAACTGAAAGAATTTAAGTGATTTGCCCAAGGTTATATAGTTTTAAGTGTCTACAGCTAAGGTTTTCTCACTCCATATATTACATCCTATCTATGCAGCTTATATGAACTGATGTAAACTGAATCAAAAAGGACCAAGAAAACAATATTCACAATTATAAAAAAAAGTAAAGGAAAAGGATAATGGCAATAATTTCAAAACCAAATGCATCTGGTCTCAGACACTTCCCAACTTTGTAACCCTGGGCAAGTCACTTAACACCCATTGCTTAGCCCTTACTGCTCTTTGGCCTTGGAACCAATATACAGTATTGATTCCAAGACGGATGGTAAGGGTTTTAAAACTTAATAAATAAATAAATAAATAAAAATAAAAACAAAACTGAATGCTTCAAATTTATAATGAACAATATTAACCCTAAAGAAAAGATATAATAATATTCCCTTCTCCCTTCTTTGCACAAGTTAGAACTATGGCTATGGATCACACTGTATATAATTTTGGATTTGGTTGATAGGGTTAGTTTTATTTAATGAAAAATTTCCCATTCTTTTTGCTTCTTTGTTTTAAGGGATGGTACCTGCTAGAAACACAGGAAATACCGAGACATGAAGCTGATATATAAATAATAACAATTTAAATGAAAAAAGAAATTGGCACTCAAGAGTTGTTGTTCAGGCTTTTCAGTTATGCAGACTTTCTGTGACTCCATTTTGGGTTTTCGTGGCAGATACTGAAGTGGTCTTTCTCTAGCTTATTTGACAGATAAGGAAACTGAGGCAAAGAGAGTTAAGTGACTTTCCCAGAGGTATGTGGTGTCCTGAGGCCAGTTTTGAACTTGTGAAGATTAGGCTTCCTAACTCTAGGCCTGGCACTCTAATCCACTGCACCACCTAGCTGCCCTACCCAAGAGTTGGCCTATTATTATCTTACATTTTCATTGAGCAGATCATTAATACATTTATAGATAGCTCATAAAATGTCATGAAAATTAAAAAGAAGACATGTGGCATGGTAGTCGCTGATATCTTTATTATTCTTTTGTCAGTTCCTTGTGAGAATTTTTTTAAAAAATCTAAATAACTAGAATCAAAGACATTTGAACATACTAAATGAGGTCTATAATAGAGTACTCCAAAGAACTCTATTTGGTATGGAGCTGTTCAACATTTTCTTGTAAATGCCTTGAATAAGATGGCAGATGACACAAAGTTGGAAAGAATAGCCAAGAGTCAGTCAGTTAGTCAATCAACCAGAATTTCTTAGCTTACTATATGCCAGGCAGTGTGCTAAGTGCTAACGCTTTAAAGAAAGGCCATACATGCTAGCTATAAATATTGGAATGATCATCATCATTTTGGTTTGATCTAGTTCAGCTGTACCTAGCTTCAGCATTGCCTGAAGGAAGGGGTCTGCCGGACCTTTGCTTTTCCAGGGAAGCCAAACCATACTGGAGAAACCTAATGAAGAATGAATCAAAGCATTAGAGCTGATCTCAATATCAAGCAGGACCTCTCACTCTTGAGTGCCAAAATGAAAACTTTCCCAAAGGTATGTGGCTTTAAAGGAACATGACAAAAGCCCCTAAACCTCATTTTAAAGCATGCCTAGCTGCAGGCACCATAAAGCCTTACAATATCAAGTACCTACGTTGTTGCTAAACACAGAGAAGATAAAGGAAAACTAATAAGCCGCCAAGGCAGAGATTTCCTTCTGTCTTTGCAGTGACAGATGTTGTTTTTGGCAAAATGGTAATGAGTAGCTAGCTAGCAAGCAGCTTACCTGTGGAATGTCTGAATCCCAGGTGGACTTAAATTTCCAGATGAATCACAAACATCAATTTCAGTATTGTAAAAATGGGATGGCTTGCCATTCTCTCTGTAATCTCTGCACAGCCTTTCTTGAAAGACAAGTAGCCTTTAAGGTTATGCTCATTTTGAGATTTTTTCTTTTCCATTTTGTAGCCAGAGAGAAAAACAGAAAAAAAGATGGGGAAAAATAATAAAAGCAAAAGAGGGACAAGATCCATTCCTGTCCCCTTAGCCAAGTACAACATGTAACTAGTTAATCATTTAGTTAATTATTTCATGTCATCAGCTGTGTTTCCGTGTGGCTTATTACTTTTTTCTTCAGAGGTTCAGTACCCTACGGCATTCACAGAAAATAGGAATTTGGGTTGATCTTTTCCAACATTTCCAAGAAAATAATTAGCTAAATCTCTGGTGCATGTTATGCTTTTCATAAATCTTTAAAACATATAGGAGGAAATGTAATGTTAGATTAGTTTCCCTTTCCTAACATCCAGAAAGTAAGCTCCCTATAATTAACACAGTAAGACGGATCAAATCATACACTTGCTTCATTCTTCATCTGGAAAATGCTCAAAATCCTAAAAAAAAAAAATAAACACTTCATAAACTAGGAGATCATACTCAGTCCAGACAAAGCATCTGCAGTACTTGGGGAATGGAGAATTTTTCAGTAGAAATACAATTGTATCTTTCTCAGTACCTACATTGAGACAGACACTTCATTAGGGCCAAAGATCAGTTCCTTCTCATTATGACAGAATACCTTTGTCGACTCAGCCACTGCCTGGCCCCCCAACCCCAAGAGCATCTCCTGAATATTGTCTTCTTCATAAGCTCCCCTTCTGTGTCCTGTGAATAACATGCAGAGAACTGGCCCCTGCCCCCTTGTGCTTCTATGCCAAGGATTGAGTATTCATTTTTTGAATGTGTGTTTATTTGGAGCTGAGGTTTTTTCCCCCCCTCTAAAATTCTTACTGACTCACCATGGAACTCCCTCTGCAAATAACTGTAGTAGGTCTACCAAGGTTTCAGGTCATAGGAATGAAAATGGGAATTTCTGGTAAAGAAACAAAAGCGAAAGCTTTTGGTCCCATTAAGTGTCTATTAGGGAATTAACTTCAAAGTCAACCTTTGGACCTTCTAAATAATGACACAATTAAACCAGCAACTAAACCTAAAACTCCTGGACTGGGTCATCGAAGTAAACCTCCTTATATAGGCTGATAGAGTTTTTGGTAATGGAAACCACCTTAAACATCACTTAGTCCAATTCCTCTGTCTTATGGTTGAGAAAAGTGAGGCTCAGCAAAGAAGAGTGACAGCAGCAAGCCACACAAATGATACATAGGGGAGCTTGGATTTGAACTCTAGGTCCTTTAACTATAAATCCATGGCTCCTCCCACTCTACCAATCTACTTCCTTGAAAGGCTGTCCTACAGGTGAAGGAATAGGCTTATTCTTTGTAGCTCCAAAGGACAGAACATTGAGACCAATGAAAGAATAGAATAAATAGGAAAGCTCAATATAATATAAGCTCATTTTTGCTCAATATAAGCTCAATAAGCTTATTTTTGCTCAATACTCTCCATCTTAGAATCAATTCTGTGTATTGTTTTCAGGGCAGAAGAACAGTAAGGGCAAGGCAAGGGGAGTCAAGTGTGGTTCTCTATCCACTGATCTACCTAGTTGCCACCTAGAGAACTTTCTAATTATTAAAGCTGTCAAAATAGAATGTGTAGTGAGCTTCTCATCATTGGAGCTATTCAAGCAGAGGCTAAATGATCACCTGTCAAGAATGTCCTAAAGAAAATTCATTCACTAGAGAACTAAATGACCACTAAATCAGTTTGGAGGTTCTATGACATATTGCAAACGGATAACTAGTAGTCACTAAAACCTCGTGCTTCCTTATTATAGTGATTATGACCTTTGGGGAATGGGGGGAAAGGACTTAAAAAAAACATATATATACATATATATGCATATATATTTAAATGTTGTCTTAGTTGACTATTTTAGACCTTTAGAGATAAAAATTCAAGAAGGAAAGATATTTTATACTTTTCCAAGACACTTTTCAGATATATGGTTTAAAAACTGCAATTGAACAATAGAAACATGGTACTCAATTCTCCCAAGAAGCAAAGGAATATACCCTAATTGGGTACACAGTAGGTATGTCAATAAATGGTTGGTTTTCACGCATCCTAGAGACTGAGCTCCCATGCAGGCACACACTTGAATCCAGGCATTGATGAATAGATATGCAGGGCTTGATCTCTATATCTAATTACTATGTCATGCTTCTCTGTGAAGCTGGCTTAGTTTAGGGGAGGAAAGGTATATAAAATCCTTTCCCTCTCCACCCACAGGTCTATTCAGAGGAATGTTTATGGATAGGTAATTTGGGTTGTGCTTAATGATTAAATCACAAATCAATGTGTGCTTTCCCATTCAGAATTTCTCTTCCCCATCTTTGCTCCAAACCAAGTCAGCCAAGTGATGAAATGCTCCCAAAATGGTAGCAGCTACATACATATGCAGAGTCATACTGAAGCAATCCTGACTTGTCCACACATTCGGCAACTTGGTTATACCTCTGGACATATTTTTAGGCACAACTGAGGTACTTGAACTCATTTATTTTTAATTGTTTTACAAAGGTTTGAAACATCCAAAATGAACACTAGTAAGATGAAGCAAGAATTGACTTGAAATAGAACATCTGGATTCTAGGGCAAAGTTTATATATGTAGAAAACCAACCTAGCTAGGCAATACAAGTGTTCTGTGACCAAGCCAGAAACCTGGGTTAAGGTACAGGGGTGTGCTAGTAAATGTTAAATGACCTACAAAAACTGTCTAACACCCTTTTAAGTTTAATCTGCATTGTTAACATTGCTTCATCATTTTTCAAAGTCTACCAGTGATTCCCAAAATGGGCGCTACTGCCCCCTGGTGGATGCTGCAGTGATCCAGGGAGCAGTGATGGCCACAGGTGCATTTATCTTTCCTATTAATTGCTATTAAAATTTTTTTAAAAAATTAATTTCCAGGGGGCTAAGTAATATTTTTTCTAGAAAGGGGGTGGTAGGCCAAAAAAGTTTGGGAACCACTGGGACAATCAATAAAACAATAAATTGAGCATTTGCTGATTTCTTGGGTATAAAGGCTTACAATGAAAATTTAAGAAGTGACACTCCAGAAGTGGTAAAAGCTGACTCCTGCACACCCTTTCCCTGAAGACCCTTGAGATTATTTAATGTTATTATGTTATTAATATTAATATATAATTAATTAATGTATATGATTGCATAAGCATATGTTAAACATCCTAGCATATTACATGTTAAATGAGTATTAGCTGAAAGAAATGATAATAGTTATCTAGAAGTAGAAAACATTAGTGGGAAGTGATGGCTTGTCTTCGCATGTTTGCTATATGGAGGAAGAAAAAGACTGGTTCTGCTTGGACCCAAAGGGCAGAACTGGTAAGTTAAGTGGAAGCTGAAGAGAACTATATTTACCCAGTCCAAAGGGGTAAGGGGAGAACTGTCTAAAAAACTAGAGCTGTAGAAAAGCAAAATAGGAAACCTTGGAAGATCATTAGTTTTTCCTCCCTTAGTGTGGATATTACGTAGTAGAATCTCAGCCAGGTATAGGTTGGAATAAATGGACTTTGAAATCTCTTCTAATTCTTATTCTAAATGAATCTGTGACTTGGAATATATCTTGGGGTCTCAGAAGATGTTCAGTACACTAAAGAAAAAAAAAAACAAAATGAAACATGAGATTTAAAATCCCAGGTAGTTCAGTGGATAGTCCCAGGCCTAGAGATAGAAGGTCCTGGGTTTGAATCTGGCCTCCGAGACTTCCTATCTGTGTCACCTGTGTGTGTGACCCTGGGTAAGTCACTTAAGTTTCATTGCCTAGCTCTTACTACTCTTCTGTCTTGGAATTGATCCTTAGTAATGATTCTAAGACAGATGGTAGGGGACAGCTGGGTAGCTCAGTGGATTGAGAGTCAGGCCTAGAGGCGGGAGGTCCTAGGTTCAAATCCGGCCTCAGACACTTCCCTGCTGTGTGACCCTGGGCAAGTCACTTGACCCCCATTGCCCACCCTTACCACTCTTCTACCAAGGAGTCAATATACAGAAGTTAAGGGTTTAAAATAAATAAATAAATATTTAAGACAGATGGTAAGGGTTTAAAAAGAAATCATGGGCACTGGGCTCAATAGTGTCTCTTCTGGTAATATCCTATGTGTCTTTGGGGAAGCCACCTTATTTCCTCAACTTTAAAGGAGGAGGATGAGATGGATAACCTTTCTATATAATCTATATAGATAGATAACCACTATATGGTATAATCCTACTATCTCTGAACTCAGATAGTCTGTCTTAGATTGCCTCTTAGCATAGTGTAGGAATGCCAGATTCCTTGCAGAATCCTTTGGGTACCCATGGTGGCATTGTCCCAGAGATCAGGGGAATTCCATCCCACTCTTCTAGTTGGGCAGGACCACTAGTGTTTTTTTATCCAGGCACAAGGGATATCATGGACGCTAAAATAATAGTCCTTAAATTTCTGGAAGCAACATGTTCAGAGAGAGAAAAAGAAACTAATTTTTGAAAATTATAGTTAGCTCAGTCTTAACTTTCCAGATTATTAGAATGCTCCCAATGAACTATATAGATGATTCTCCACTAAACCCATATCTACAGGTTGCAAACAAATATTTCCATTGGGAATTTTTAAAGTATATATATTTGATATTTTTTTAGTGGCAGTACCAGAACTTTACTTTGGAATCTTTCATCAAAATGCATATTCAAAAACTATTCCCTAGTGAGCTTTTGGCAAGGTGACACAACATAAGCTGCTTCTTCCACACTTAGAAATGATTTTGTTCCGGTCAGAAATGGAGGATGAAAGGTATTTAATTCCACTCCCTCCAATCTTAGTAACTAAAGTTCCAAGCATGATAATCCTAGGCTTTCATTGGCATAATGAGATTACAAAATAGAAGGATTTTTTTTTTTTAGTCAAGAGTCTGATCTTTCAGTGACAGCTCAAATAGAATAATAAAAAATAAAATAAAATATATATTTTCCCCAGCTAATTGACTGGGTGAAGTTGCCCAAAAAGTTAGACATAGCCCTGAGGTCAAAGGCTAAATAACTAGCAGTTCTCTAGCCTTAAAAGAAAAAAACTAGCTGAAACACAGTATTTCACTATAGAATAAAGACAATTAGCAAAATAAGATCACTGAAGGACCTCAGTGGCTCTAGTGTTGGAGTCATATATTTCTTAGGTCATGCCTGTTTCCAGAATACATATAATTCCCTGTTTGGTTTCTATGGTCATGTGTTTGCTACACATGTGCCTCTCTTTGAGTGTTCCTCATCTACATATATTTCCTATGTATGTGCCTCTCTATGTATATCTACTAGTCAAATATGTTCCCAGATAAGTTCTTTTCCTCCCATTGGTAGCAGTATAAATATGAGATAGATTGGAGCCCTATATGATAAGAGTTATCTTTCTTATAACTTATTTTTTATCACTGTGCTTCTTAATGAAAGATTTTTTGCCTTGAACCAGTGTGTTCTCTGGTTGGTCTAGTCCTAAAGGAAACACATTCATGGGGGCTCAAGGGCTTTGTTGGGCTTTTTATTTGTTTTTTAGCAGATACTTGCTCACAAAATATCTCAAACCTAGAAGAGCTTTCTGGAAGCTTATATGTGAGGAATGCTCCAGGTACTATAAAAAGAGTCCTAGAAATCTGCTTTAGAGCTGCACTCAATAATAAAGGGATGAGGAGAATAATATATATTTCCCTAGCTTATACACAGACATGCACACACACATATGTTCTTTGGTTTTATTAGAGCAGTTTGCTCTTGGTCAGGAGCTTCACCTACTTTACAAAGCAGATCTGACCTCTCTCTCAAATTTAGAGTCTTAATTGTGTGTGTGTGGGGGGTGCAGCTGGGTAGCTCAGTGGATTGAGAGCCAGGCTGAGAGACTGGAGGTCCTAGGTTCTAATCTGGCCTCAGACACTTCCCAGCTGTGTGATCCTGGGCAAGTCACTTGACCCCCATTGCCTAGCCCTTACCACTCTTCTGCCTTGGAGCCAATACACGGTATTGACTCCAAGACAGAAGGTAAGGGTTTTAAAAAAAAAAGACTTGTATAGGACACTAAGATGTTAAATGTCTTGTCTAGGGTCATATAGTCCATGTATATCATAGTCTTCTTGATTCCAATGCCAATTCTCTAGTTATGGAACCATTCATCTCTTATCCATAACAATAACACCATGAAATGTGTTGGGTGTGTGAAATGTTTCAATTCAAGGTAAAAGGACTAGATTTTGCCATATTTTCTCCAAAAGTAGAAAGAAAGAAATAGATGAGACTAGTTCCTATTTATATCCTGGGAGCAAAGAAATTTTGAACAAGAGATCAGACTCAAATACTTCAAATCCTTCCAATAAAGTACTTTGTATAATCTAAACATTTTGACGTTTCAAGGTCATAATCTTTTAAAAGTGTTATAAAAACTGAAGTATAATTCTAAGGCAAAGAAATTATTATGAATACTTCAGTTTATTACAAACAAAAAAAAATGAAGTACAATTCATACTTTCCCACTCAACTTATTTAAGAGACTGAACCATTCTAGACATCTTATAAAAGTCCTTTTAAATTCCCTAAAGACAATGCAGTAGCATTGTATTTTTATATATTTTACTCTATATAAAGTCTATAGTATATTCAGTCCTCTTCAATCATTAGGGAGTTTTGTACATTGATGCCCTTTTATAGGACTTGGATCATAATTTTATTATTTTAAATACAATAGTCATATATGGTTTTATATTTATATAGTTTTAAATATGTGGTTTTCTATCTTTACTTTTATGACATATTGTTACTTTTGTCCATCTTTCCTTTGATGTCAAGTCCTTTGAAGTAAGCATAATCCTCAATTATAACAGTGTTCTGTGGGAAAATGTGATCCACATTATTATAACTTGCTTTATAAGACAATCTACAATAGAATATCACAGTGAAGAATGAGTGGTTGCCAATTACTGGTCAATCAATAAATATTTATTGAGGCCCTACTTTTGTGTGAAACAGTTGGAACTACATGCAAATAGTACAGTCTTATTTAAAACACACACATCCATATATACTGCAACTGTTTCATTCTCCATATGCTCTAACTCTGTCCTAAACCCTGTTCAGAAATGGAGGTGCAGACATCTTGAAGTTCAATCCTGATTGTTTCCCCAAGGGTTGATGAGCAGTTACATAAATCCAAGGGACAAAACAAAGGGTTCCTTCCACTAGTGTTCATCATTTGGATTCATGTGTGCATATATTTAAAGAAGCCCTTCAATATACATTGAGAATTCATTTATGTAGTTCTACATGGAAGCTCCTTTATGGAGAAGGAAAGATGGCAAGTATTACAGGGACATTTTAGAAGGGAAATAAATGCTTTCTTTTCCCCCAAAATATGCGAATCTCCATTCTCTTTTGGAGCCTGGAATGTTGCTGATACCATATCATATCAGTGGATAAGAAAAAACCTTTACTTTGGCAAAGTAGAGCTTTTGTTATGTTTGGGAGGTGGCCAAAACCCTCAGTCAGGTTGGTAACTGGTGGCTGACAGAGAATATGTTTGCCCCTTTTATGAGAATAATTTCACCGCATATATGAAGGAATGAATGAATGAAACAAGTATTTATTGAGGATATACTACATAAAATCACTGTGCTGAGTGTTGGATATAAAAACAGAAAAGTAAGACAGTCCCTGGTATCTAGGAGCTTGCATTTTAATGGAGAAGACAATATAGGTTGTTGTCAGATGCAAGTTGGATAAAAAGATCATATGAATCTTAGGGTACAGAGGCAAAGCTTATACTATTGCTTCTTTAATGTCATTTCCACTGATATAATCATACCAGTTTTTTTTTAAACCTTTACTTTCTGTCTTAGAATCAATAATTTATATTGGATCCAAGGCAGAAGAGATGTGAGGACTAGGCAATGGAAGTTAAGTGATTTGCCCAGGGTCACTTTAAAGTGAGGAAGTATCTGAATCCAGATTTGAACTTAGGACCTTCCATCTCCAAGTCTGGTTGTCAACCTGCTAAGCTTCTTAGCTTCCCCCATCATATCAGTTTCTTATGTTGAACCTTTTAACAGTGTCCTGGGCTTCTGTAGGGTGCTTTGGTAACCTAGATTTCCTTGAATAAAAAAAAAAAAAAACATTCTCCAGGTAGAGACAAGAGATAAAGGGGAATTTCTTCAATCTGGACAGGCCAAGTTACTTCCTCTCAAATCTAAGTTAGAAGGAAGATTGAAATTGGTATGTCTGGAATGAAGCAGGAATGTGCAAATTATCAGATAGGCAAAGTCTGAACTGAGCCGGAGGCTACTGTCAGCATATTTCTTTCTTACCATACAGGTGCTATTGAAATCGGTGGTAAAAGTCCCAGAAAGCCTTAATCTTAACTGCAGCTGTTCATGCTTTCTAGTGGCAAGAGCAAGGAAGGTTCTAAGAAAAAGGGAAGAAAAAACAAAATTTCTGCTTTCAGTGATACTCCGTGCACTGTTCCTGCTTTATACCTTTCTACTAACCTCCACTCTCCCCCATTCTCTCACCACCACAAACATGGGACAAATTCAGTCTTGTCTATGTATCAGCCCTGCTTTCCATTTGTAACAAAATTCATGGCTCTGCTCTGGCAAAGTAACTGTATAAAATGATGGACAGGTTGTAGATACCAAGATGCCTGCACCCAAATGAGTGTTGCCTTTTAAAGCAGGTACCTTGAGAGCTTATACAATTATTCCAAAGATGTGTCATTGTTCCCAAAGGTTTGGGCAGCTCCTTCAGCTTCTAAACTGCCCAAGGAAACCAGGCACCTTCCTTAGTGCCCAAATTTCATCTACTAAGAATAGCCATAACACTCAGTTTGATCAGCCATCTTATTCACCAAAACTGTCAAATGTCATAGATTTCCATGATTTTCTTTTAAAACATGGCTACATTTTTAGCAGTCTTAGCTGTGGACTCCATAGCATTTTTATAAATTTATATCAAGAGGGAAACTTAGAAATTATTTAGTACAGTGATCTCATTGTGCAATGGAAACTGAGGCTCAAAGAACTGTCAGGTCTCATAGGAAGTGAGGATTCCTTCCCTCATAGAGTCATAGCATCATAGGTACAAAAACAACCTTAGAGGTCATCTGGTCCAGTTCTCTCATTTTATAGTTGAGGTAACTCAAACACAGAAGTGTTAAATGATTTACCCAACGTGGGTTGTTCTTGGCAAAATTAGGATCAGCATTCAGTTCTTTTTGACTCCAAAAGCCAGCATTCAATATACTGATCTGTGTATGAGCAATTACATACAGTTAGTTATCTTTTCTTAAGGATATAAATAACCATGGTAGATCTTTCTGCTGACAATTTTTAACCAAAAATTCACAATATAATTTTAAAGTTATCAAAATAAACTTCTTTTAAGTTACTATTACTATTAAATTACTAGCCGAATTCCTTTTTTCTCAAATCTTCTTATAAAACATGGTTTTCTTCTTTTCTACAACCTCCATGATATCACTCCTCAGTCAATATTACTTTAAAAGAAATTCTGTGTGTGAAAGCTGATGTGGCATGACCATAGAATGCTTGAACTTTTTTTTTTCTTAAGAAACATGTCAATGAATACAAATTTATTGAGCATCTACTATGTGGTAGCCAGGCACTAGGCTGAATCAGAAGATATGCATCAAAATGAAGTGATAGGAATAGGGAGGTGGCTCCTTGGATAGGAGGTCCTGGATTCAAAGTTGACTTCAGACACTTTTCTAGCCATGTGACCCAATTGCCTAGCCTCTATCACACTTCTGCCTTGGAATTGATACTTATTATCAATTCTAAGACAGAAGCTAAGGGTTTAAAAAAATTGAAATGACAACCATCACTTTGAGCAGTAGCTCCCTTATTGCAATAACATGACGTTAGCTATATTTTTGGAACTCCCTTTTTAAACATGCCTTCTTCAGCATCTGTGGCATATTCTTATGAAGGTCCTCAGCACTGGCAAACGATCTTTTGAGGGTGTTTTTAATATTTGGAAACTGTTTAATGTCATCTGGATCCAAGTCAGATGACAAAGGTGAGTGATTCAGTTAGATATTATGTATTTTGTCCATAAATTAAATATGAATGTGAAACAATGACATTGGTTTTCCTGGATAGCTCATAAGCTAACTCTGAAGGTAATCCCCAAGGAAGAGTTCTGAAACCATGAAGAGCAATAACCACTTCTCTGAAATAATTTTATACTTTCCCAAGGGTCTACTTGGAAGTTACATTAATATCATTATTTTATATTATATTTAAATAAATCTACTTTTTAATTCAAAGCAACATGACAGTGCATAGAAAGACAGCTTCAAAGCAAGGCAGACCTGGATTTTCATCTTGCCTTTGTCAGACATTGGCTGTTACCCTAGACGAGTCACTAATCTTTTAAAGTTCTAGATAATTCTGTAAGACTCTAAATTGATAAAAAAAAGATGCTGACCTGAATTGGCATTCTGGATGTTGTTCATGTGAATAAAATCAGCAGTCCAGTCCCTGTTCCATAGCTAAGTGAAAAGATCACAAGGTCTAGAATCAAAAAGATTTGAGTTCTAATTCAGTCTCAGACACTTACTAGGTGCCTGAACCTGAGTAAGTCATTCAACCTCTTTTTGCCTTAGTTTCTCCTACTGTACAATGAGGATAATAGTAGCATCTACCTTGAAGTCTTGTTATATAGATCAAATGAGATAATATTTGTAAAAATGCTTAGGATACTGCCTGACATATAATATAAATGCTTATTCCCTTTCCTTTCCTTCTCCCCTAATTTTTGATAACACTTTAAATTTTATTTATTGAAAACTTATTGGAACTCTACAATGTATAAGGTATTTTTAAAAGGCAAGGAGGAAAAAATGATAAACTATCCTTACCCTGAATGGACTCACATTCTACTCACTGTGTGTGTGTATCTTTTTTACCTAATTGCAGGTCTCATAGGAAGTGAGGATTCCTTCCCTCATAGAGTCATAGCATCATAGGTACAAAAACAACCTTAGAGGTCATCTGGTCCAGTTCTCTCATTTTATAGTTGAGGTAACTCAAACACAGAAGTGTTAAATGATTTACCCAACATGGGTTGTTCTTGGCAAAACTAGGATAGACATCCAGTTCTTTTTGACTCCAAAAGCCAGCATTCGATATACTGTGGATGTGTGTGTATCTTTTTTACCTAAACTATTCCTAAAAAAATTGCAGATAACTGGCTAATTTTCAAGGCAAATATCTACATTTAATAAATACTGACAACATGGTATTTCCCCTTTCTTCCTTCTGCAGAAATATATCTTTCAAAAAGTAGTAGTAGAGGAGGCTGCTAAGTGGCTCAGGTAATTGAGACCCAGTCCTGGAGATGGGAGGTCTTGGGTTCAAATTTGGCTTCAGACACTGCCTAACTGTTTGACCCTCAGCAAGTCACTCAACCCCTATTGTCTATCCTTTATAGCTCTTCTGCCTTGAAACAAATGTACCAGTGTTGATTCTAAGTTGGAAGACAAGAATTTAAGAGAGGGAGAGAGAGAGAGAAGGAGAGAGAGACAGAGGGACAGAGAGACAAAGAATATTGTATTTTGGAAGACATTCTTCTTCATTCTCAACCCAGATTTTGAGAGGAAGCTTTGAGAACTTTAAGGTTTTGATTATGCATCTACCTTAGGGTAGTGTTTCTGAAAGAGTTATTGTTTTCCTAAGTCTATGGTCCATGTGGCCTCAGAGTGGGAGGGAAAGGGAGAAGAATATGCTTCTATTGACTAATACTAAAACCTTTTTCTCTAATTTACTATTTGTCATTTGTGGGCAGAAGATAGTCATGAAACACACATATGTCATAGTTAGAGGAGCAGGTTGGTTACTTTAATTTTTTTTCTCCAAGCATAATCTATGACTCATCATCTCTTTCTTTCCCTAAGAGTGTGTCTTGGCTGTTATTTCTACCCTCACTGTTTTGCTTTTAATTGAATCTTCTCTTAGCCCATATCTCAAAAATACAGAGAAAGAACTTGGATTTAATGATCTGATTTCACTCTTATTTAACTGGGGGGAGGGGAAGGTTACTTATAATCCTTGTTATATAAATGTAACAGTATGATATATATTAACATATATATAATGAAACAGATGATTAGAATTAATTGAATTTCAACTAATCATTAAGATCATTATAATGATACTTAACATTGTAAGACACCCAAATATACTATTGGCAGAGCTGAGTATTGCTCCAACCACTCTAGAAAGCAATTTGAAATTATTCTAAAATATCTCCATACTATTTGATTCCAAGATTCCATTGCTAGACCTCTAACAATAGGAGGTCAAAATAAGAAAGGAAGGTCTCATATATAACAAAATATTCATAACCACTTTTTTATGTGATCACAAAGAAAATTTAAAAAGGAGGCCATTGATTGGGGAATGGCTAAACAAATTATGGTACATGAATGTAGTGAAATATTATTATCACTAAAGAAATGGTGAATTAATAATTTAAAGAAATATGTGATGACATTTAACTAGATTCAGAGTGAAATAAATAGAATGGGGGTGTATATGTATATATATATTTATATATACATGGTCAGAAAGAATAATAAAATCAAATAGAATGATTTATAATCATAATGACCAAGTATAGATCTGGAAAAGAATTGAGAAAATGCAGTAATGTCTCTTCACCAAAGAGATAAGAAATTACATGAGTCAAACAGTGCATATATGGAAAAATACAGTTGAGGTTTTGGTTGGTTTTGCCAATTTTGATTCCTTTTTTCTCTTGATATATATATATGTATATATATATATATATTTGTAAAAAAATATGGACTGATTGGTGGGGTGGGGAGAGGAAGGACATTTAGAAATTAATGTGATATATAAAACCAAAAGGTATCAATTATTTTTTTTAACTGGGCTACTGTTCATAATTTTTAGGCAGTTAAGTAGCACAGTGATTAGGATAACAGACTTTGATTCAGACAGACCTGAGTTCAAAATATGCCCTGGATACTTAGTCGTTTTGTGACTCTGGGCAAGTCACTTAATCTTTTTCAAGCTTCGTTTCCCTTATCTCTAAAATATGGAGATAATAATAGCACTCATCTTATGGGGTTGTCATGAGGCTCAATTGAGAAAACATGTAAAACACTTTGCACACTTTAAAGTGTTATATAAATGTTGGTTATTATCATCCTTGTTAATAATATGAAAAAATATAAGTAAAAGCCCAAGTAAAATGCAAGCCTTTTGACAGCTCTGGTTTTTCTTCTCTTTTACTTTCTTTCTTTCTTTTTTTAATAGTCCTATACTTTATAGCAGTCTCATTTTCTACTAATCACTTGGAAACTGAAAATGTGAAAGTGTCCGAACCCTGCTCAACCTTGGCCATTTAAAAAAAAAAACTTTAGTTTTTATTTTATTTTATTTTTTTAGTTTTACTTTTACACTTTATTTATTTAACAGTTATTTTAAAATGTTGAGTTCCACATTCTCTTCTTCCTTCAGTCCTTCCCCTACCTCTTGTATTGAGAAATCCCATTTTACATATGATGTCATGCAAAACATATTTCTATACTAGCCATGAGGCAAATAAAAAAGCAAGAGAAATAAAAGGAAAATTCCTCTAAGTTCTCTTCATCTGATCATCCCAGTCTCAACTTCATATTCTTTCCCACAGTGCACCATATGCTAACATCTAATGTAACAAGGTCTTAAGGTAAAACCTTTTTTTTGTTTTGTTTTGTTTTGTTTTTTAAAACCCTAACCTTCCATCTTGGAGTCAATACTGTGTATTGGCTTCAAGGCAGAAGAGTGGTAAGGGTAGGCAATAGGGGTCAAGTGACTTGCCCAGGGTCACACAGCTGGGAAGTGTCTGAGGTCATATTTGAACCTAGGACCTCCCTCTCTAGGCCTGGTTCTCAATCCACTAACCTACCCAGCTGCCCCCTTAAGGTAAAACCTTTGTGTGACAATATTGAAGGTCAAGTAGCTTTGGTACAGCAAGAAAAATGTTAGATCTAGATCTGAGAATCAGAGGTCAAGGGATGAAAGTGTACGTCTAAGACCATCAGGTCCAACTTCCACATTACACAGATGAGAAAAATGAGACTTAAGAACATTGAGTGACTAGCCCAACGTCACACAGCTAGGGTCAGAATCAGGATTTAAACCTAGGAGCTCTGATTCCAGAGTCCATTATGACACACTGCCTCTGCTACTTTTCTTTCTTTCGTAGGCAGCTCAGTCAACATTTTGGGCCTCCATTTTCTCATCTTTAAAATGAAGACTATTGGACTAAATGACTCCTGAGATTCCTTTTGACTCTAATTCTATGAATTTATAATGTGTCAAATGCTAGTCCATTCCTATCAATCTGCTGGCCAAATGGTATAGTATTTGTAAAAGGGCTTCACAGAATGCCTGACACATAGTAGGTGTTATATAAATGCTTATTCTCATCCTGTCCCTTCCCCTGATGCCTATCAGAGGATAAATAAATTAATGAAGAGTGCCTGGGTAAACTCCAGTTCTCAACCTAATGGCTTGCATATTTAATTGCTGGCTGCTCGCCAGAGTGGGTGTTAGTATATCAAAGTGGTGTTTGTTGCCTAGTACAGTAATGAATTATGTTTTTATTTATGGTTTTGTCTTCACAACTAATTACTGAGTAAGAGATGGGGGAGTCATTTTTAAAAAATACTTTCATTGTACTAAGGACTCCTACTCAGCATAATTAAAGAAATAAAGCATTATGGATAGCCCACAGTAATGACAGGCATGTCAGCACAGACATAATTCACTTGTTCAAATCATTGATGGACATTGTACCCTAACTCACGGGTCATAGCTGTTTTGTCACATGTTTTGAGGGATAAATTTTGTTTCTTATGAATTTTTTGATACTGCGTTGGGCCACTGTATAAGCATGTGTATGTATATACATATGTGCATATGTACATATATATATACAGAGTTTAATGTATTTTGTTGAGTTCTTGTCTTGTATAGGTAAGATCCTGTTGCAATATATATATGTATATATATGTATATATATATATTATAGAAAAAAGTTATGAACAACCAAGCTATTCCCTTGACACTTACTAATAGTGCTCACCTTTCTGTCTACTGACTGAATTCTTTTCACTGAAAAATCCAGCAAGATGAATTATTTTTCTTTCCCTTATCTAAGTAAAAGTCACTGGCTATTAAGATACACCTGTCAGTGTGATATTTACATTGTTCGCAGGACATGGGGAAAGAAGAGAATGAAGCCAAGCTACAACAGAACTGGTCACAAATCTACTGCCTGGCCATCAAGGCACTATCACTTTTCAAGGATGTACTTAGTACTTTCTATCTCAAACATCACGGTCAAAAATAAATAAATAAATAAATAAAAAACAACTCCCCAAACTCTCCAACTATAATCAACAAAGCAACCATGACTGATCTAGCATGCCAAGTGATACGAAGTCCAAAATCAGTTTGGATACAGTCTGATGGGAATAAAGCATCCTTGTCACTAGGGGTATACTGGCATAGTTCACTATGCTATCCAGGGCATGCTTTGCTGCCATTTTTATTTCATGCCCGCCTGCTACTGACATTGTTTTGTACCTTCTCAATTACACTCCCTCGTTTCGCTCTGGAACTGTATTGTCCTTATTGGTGAGAGTTAACCATCTCTAGCTATCCCTAGCCACCAGATGCTTCACCACCATTCTTCTGCCATGATAGCACATAAAGTGCCCTCTCTACTCAACCTTCTACTTCTCATTCTGAAAAGTAATTAAATCAATAGAGCTTTTGGAAATGAAATGTCAATAGATTGCCCTATGTGAAGATGGGATTAACTCTGTGTCATAATTCCTAGTGACCATACTCTTATAAATTTAGTCCAACCCTTTCATATTTTACCCCTTACACCTATGACTTCATTCATAATCAGTGACTTCCCATACCAAAGCATCCTTTCTTGGCTGCCTTCTTCCATATATTCTTTCTTCCTATGAGAAATCATTTATTAAGCGCCTTCTCTGGGGACAAGTTTTTTGAGGAAACTGAGGGAAAAGTGAAAAGATTATCATGGGGTTCACAGCTAATAAGTGTCTGAGGCTAGATTTGAAGTAAGGTCTTTTTGATTTTAAACCCAGCACTGTATTGCCTTGCTGCCTCAAAAACACAAGGCTTTATACCTCTATGTGGGATTCAGTGATTTTAAAAGACTAAGTAAAAGATGAGTGCCTCTGTATACTGTTCCTCTTTGCTAGGCACAGAGGTAGCATCCTGGGCTTAGGTAGCAGGTTCCAGAGTACAAATTAAAGCCTATTCAGTTAATGCTCCAATGATGGCTGAGGTCAGGAAATCCCTAAAAAGCATCAGGTGCTAATTACTTGGATCAGAAGCAAGGTTTAGTACTAGGGTCAAGAGTCTAAGGAGTGAGTGAAGGGTTTTTATTTGGGGTCAGACTGCAGGGATTTGCTAGCCAAATAAATAACTAATATAGGAGTTTAATAAGAGGATTTTTGCAGTTTTCTGTATTCATATTTCTTCAGACACTTGAATGTTTTTACACCTAGTTACGTGATGCTGGTTTTGCTATCCAGCAGCCTGCATTGGTTTGAAAGGCAATTTCCATCTCTAAACTACCACAGACACCTAAGGCTGCAAGGTTTCTTTCTTTTTCTTTTTTAACAATATTTTATTTTCCCCCAACTACACACACAAAAAAATATTTTAACATTCATTTTTTAAGAACAAATTCTGAGTTCCAAATTCTCTCTCTCCCTTTCTTAGAATACTGACTAGGGCCCAAGTCCAAGGTTGCATCCTTCCCAGACTGCCTCTCAAACTCTTCAAACATCTGTGAAGAAAGATACTTAAAGTATTTCAAAACATTATTTTACAGGTTTTCTTGGAAACTTCAGGTAAGGGCATGGAGTCAAAGAGAGAAAATGATCTTTGTGGATTGAATTCTAAGAACAAATTGGGTCCTTGTGGGAGTTCTAGGCCAGAGGTAGCACCATCTTATTGCATATGGCTCACCTTCATGCATTCTGCATTCCAGTCCGATAGCATACTTGCTATTCCACCATCTCCTGTCTGTGGGTTTTTATGCCTTTTCCCCCACGCCTAGAATGCACTTCCTCCTATCTCTGCCTCCTATCTACTTGCTCCCTTTGAAGTTCACTCTAAGTGCCATTTACTATCCCCCTTAGTCACCAGTGATCTTGAAAAAAAATTATATTTACATATTTGCAGGTGTGGGTTATTTCTCTTGCCATAGAATATAACATCCTTAAAAAGGTGAGGATCATTGTTTTTAGTTTTTTTGTCTTTGTATTCCTAAATTCAAAGGAGGACTAGATGGCACAGTAGATAGAGTACTGGTCCTGTAATCAGGAAGAGTTGAATTCAAATCTAGCCTCAGATACTTACTAGCTGTGTGACTCTGGGCTAGTTACTTCACCCTATTTGTCTCCATTTCCTCATCTTTAAAATGAGCTGGAGAAGGAAATGGAAGACAACTTCAATATTTCGGCCAAAAAAATCTCAAATGGGATCACAAAGAGTCGGACATGACTGAAAACGAATGAACAACACAACAACAAATTCCCAGAACATAGGACAATGTCTAATACATTCTAGACATGTAACATGTACATTGGTTGAATGATAAATATTATGAAATAAGGTGAAACTATATCAAATGATCTTTAGCACACACACACACACACACACACACACACACACACACACACACACAAATGGAGCCCTTTGCCCAGTTCAATTCAACAAATATTTTGTGTCTACTTTGGGAAAGTACTTTCTAGAGAGCAGCTTCAAGCCATTTATTTTGTGAGAAAGTCACTTGTAAAAATTCCTTTCCTTGACATACAAAGGCCAGTTAAAAAGGAAAGAAGTTTAATCTTAAATCATTTTCTGGTTCTCTACATCTCTACAAAGAAGAGCCAATTTCCTTTTAATAGATATCGAAAATGTTAATGCACACTCTGAGGAATCTTCTTCCCATTGAAACAATAGAATTCTTGGAGGTCACATTGACCCAGGTTACTTTGTAGTCCAAGATTTTTCTAGGGTAAGTGCAAGACATGTTTGTTGCCCCTCAGGCAAAACATGAAAACTTCTTAGCTAATAAATAATATACTGAGTTAGCTTGAGGTTTTATGTGGAATAGGAGAATGAAAAAATAAAGTCCTCAGATAATCTTCCATCCTGGATTCAAACAAATAGGCTTGAGGAGAGGACCACTGATGATTTAAACTGACCTTTTCTGGGACCTCAGTTCCTCTTCTGTAATAAGAAATTGTTTGATATGATCTCTAAATCTAGTGCATTCTCAAATGTATGATCCTATGATCTGAAGAGAAAAAATTAGCACAAATACAGTATTTGACTTTAAATAGAATAAGTATCATGAAGAATGTCACTCATGTAATTATGTGTTTCAGGACAGGATTAAATCTTTGATGATGTAGGGCAATCTCTACCCCAAGTGTGAAGTGAAAGTGAAGACTTTTTCTGGTGGAATGGACAGACAAGAACAATTTGTTCTGATCTCCAGGACGGCAGCTGAAGCTGGTGCTGTGGAGTGCTTAGAGCTTGGTCAGGATCAGATGGCAAGATCATATATTACATGTTGGGCTATCGTCCCAACTTTTGTCTTGCTTGTAGACAACTTGTAGGTCTTTGAGGACTCTGGAAGAGAGTGAAGCTGAGGACTTTGCGCAACTGGACCTCACTCAAATCCAATTCACACACAAGTCAAGACATCACCCAGTGATGTCATTATGTCATTGGTCCTCTTTGGAAACAAAGGATGAACATCAGAAGCATGCTATGAAGAGTGCTACAAAGAGAGACAAGTTATTAAATACCAAGATGCTGTGTGACCACATTAACTATGGAAGCTTCTTGCTCCTTTTACATGTAAAATAACACAAGTAGACTCAGAAAGAATGTGAAGATGGTGTGGTCCCAACCTTCTGGATGTTGAGATAGCTTAACTATCCAAAGTAATGCACATGGAAGGTTTGCTATCAAAGAACACTGGTAAGATTGGGCTGGTCAGAGGAAGGCAACAAAGATAGCAAGAGGACTGGAAAACATACCGTATAGGAATAGGGTGAGGGAACTGGGGTTGTTTAGTCTAAAGCAGAGATGGCTTAAGAGTGTATATGAAAGCTGCCTTTAAATATCTCAAGGACTGTCAGGTAGAAGGAGGATTAGATTTGTTCTATTTGACTCCAAAGACCAGAGCGAAGAGCACTTGGTAAAAATTACCAGGAAGATTTAGGCTCAATTTAAGGAAAAGCTCAAACACTTGGAGTTGTCCAGTGATGGCATGGGTTGCACCACAAGGCAGTGAGTTCCTCTTCACTGGAGATCTAGCTTCAAGAAGGATTTGGATTCTCACTTGGGGTGGGGAATGGATGTTGTAGAGGAAATTCTAGTTAAGGCATGAGTTGGCCTCTGAGGTTCCTCGTATATCTGATATTCTGTGATTCTGTGATGTCATGTCATTCTTCTCCAAGTGATTTATTGATTAACAGGTCATATGTTTCACAACTCTTTATTCAAATACAGTTTTTATAGCTCTACCTGAAATTTGTGCAAGGCAAAGGCCTATAGCTATAAAAATCTCCACAATTTAAAGCTTCTATAGTTTGAAAAAGAAACAACCCCCCCCCAAAAAAAAACAAACTGAGTTGGCTGTGTTGGACTTTTGAATTTGGTCCACACAGTGGCATTTTAAGATTAGTAGGAAGGAGGCTTTGGCCAGATGCATATAATGATATTTAGCCTTTCCAGTTTGGCAAAGGATCTGCCATAGCCTATGAAGTACTGGCATAGCCTTCAAAAACTCAAGGCCACTTCTAAGTATGAGCAGACTTGAGTAGAACTTTGGAGATGGAATTAATCTCTTACTTATTCAAAATTCCTATACCTTCTTTTAAAGCGGTATCATATGTTATTGTATTCCAAATTCTAGGATTCTTTGCATTCATCCCTTTCTCTAATAACTTTTCTGGTCAGTAACTCAATTTCCTGGCTCAATAACTACCTGTCAATTAATACTTGCCCATTGATTTTCGAAAAGTCACTTAGGTGAACAATATAACTCTAGGCCCTATAACAGGGGTTCTTAATTCTGTGTATGTGTAAGTATGTCTACATATATGTGTGTGCGTGTATGTGTGTGAGAGAGAGAGAGAAAGCAAGAACAAGAGAGAGACTATGTGTGTAAACATGTGTGAGAGAGAGAGAGATATAGAGAGACAGAGAGAGAGAGATAGGGACAGGGAAGGAGGGAGGGAGGGAAGGAGAGAAACCTACTTAGCAATCTAGTGAAGTCTATGGTCCCTTTCTCAGAATCATGTTTTTAAATAATTGAAGGAAATGCTAACTTCCAGATAGAGGTAAAAATAAGGATACACTTTTTCCCATCCAAGGTGATGGTCCCCCACTTCCCTGAAATCTATAGATCCTTTTGAGGTTCATAGAACTCAGATTTTGAATACCTTCACTAGGCATAGAATATGGAAGTGCAGGTAGCTACTTTTTCAAACCACTTAGAATGCTACCCAAAATGATACCTGAAGAAAGCCACCTGGAGTATAAAAATGAGGAAAATGTTGCCAAGTGGTCTGAGACCTTTGAATATTGTACACAATTGTATACAAAGTAAATGTATACAACATACATTTATTGAGGTGGAATGAATTTTGACAGTTATAATAAAAATAATAATAGTATTTAGTATTTATAGAGTGCTTTGAGATTTACAAAATCTTTACAAATATTATCCTATTCCATCTTCACAGCAACTTTGTGAGGTAGGTGTTATTATTATCCTGATCTTACAGATGAGGTAACTGAGGCAGGTAGAAGTTAAGTGACTTGCTCCAAGTCTTATGACTAATAAGTTATGTGGTATTTCCTAACTCCAGGTCCAGTACTTTAGCTATTGTGCTACCAATCTACCAATAGGACAGGTCAGGTCCTATGCCAATCTAAAAAGGCTAAATATCCGAATAGTGACTCTATGGTTTTTGCTTATGTATCAACCTTGCTATGTTTGGAGAACCTCACCACCAGAAAGCTGAGGACCAGATGTTCTTGTCCCGTAGCAATTAATACAGGGAATCTATTAAGTCAAGAATAGTTTGTAATCTGTCAGCAGGAAGGCTAACATTAAGGAAATGTGATCTCAAAGTGCCAAATGAGAAGAAAAAGGAGAATGGCATTGAGGTATTCCCCAATATGACTCCCATTTACTTTTCTGGTCTTGTTTCATTCTATTACAATCCATATAAGGCAACTGTGGCTTAGTAGTTGGGAGCACTGAACCTGGGATCAGGAAGATCCGAGTTTGAATCCAGTCTTAGCTACTTCTTAGCTGTGTGATCCTGGGCAAGTCACTCATTCTCTGATTGCCTAACAAAAGGACCCACTGGAGAAGGAAATGACAAACCTTGCTAGTATTCTGGCCAAAAAATCCCATGGAGTCACAAAGTGTCAGACATGACTGAACTGCAAAATAATCCATATGCTGTCCATTCTATTCAAGCCATTTCAAGAGCTGATTCTTATAAATGACATTATGCATCCTACTCCATGGTTTTGTACAAGAGGTACCACATGGCAAAGATGTGTGTCTTCCTAACCTCCACCTCTTAGAAACTCTAGCTTCCTTCATAACATGTTTCAGGTGTCATTTCTCATACAAGACCTTTCATAATTCCTTCTTCCCACCTCCTGATTCCTAACACTTGTGGCTTCTTGAAATTGCTTTGTATTAACTCATATATGGTTTATATTTACTTATTTATGTGACCCTCTCTTAGCTTCCCCAATAGAACATAGCATTCTTGAGTGCAGAGACTCTTGATTTTATGTCTATATCTACCAATGCCTAACACAATATTTTACATAAATAATGATGTTGTTGTTGTTCTTTCAGTCGTGTCTGACTCTCTGTGACCCTATTTGGGGTTTTCTTGGCAGAGATACTAGAGTCATTTGCCATTTTCCTTCTCCAGCTTATTTTTCCAGCCCAAGATGAGGAAACTAAGACAAATAGGAGTAAACAATTTTCTTAGAGTCACACAGCTTTTAAGTGTCTGAGACCAGATTTGAACTCATGAAGATGAGTCTTCCTGATTCCAGATCCAGTGCTCTATCCATTGCCCCAAATAGTGTTTAATTTTTATTGAATTAGGGGAGGAAGAGAAGGAGGAATAAAGGTAAGAAGGAGGAGGAAGAGGAGGTGAAGGAAGGAAAAGATGAGAAGAAAATATGGCCCAAACACAGATCTTGAAGGATCTGCAAGAGATAGATATGACAGAAACAAGCAGCAAATTGGGCAGGTCCTAAGGTCTTAAGTACAGGACCAATAAGGGATGGGGAGAGGATCTCCATCCTTATGCATCTGGCCAAATCTCTTTTGGTCTGACTCATCCTTGAAGATTTTTAAAGAAATACTATGTTTTACTTTGTCTTAAATGCATGGGGATAGTGAAAAGATATAAACTTTAACCAATAAGCACCGATATATTGACATCAGACATATCTTGTACCTGCTGTTTTCAGAGCATGGTGCTAGATGCTGAGTGATGTACAAAGTTTAGATAAGACAAAGCATATATTTTAGACAGACCATGGTCCCCAATTGAAGAATATTGAATTCTGGTCAGGATAGGCTAATGGGATCTGGGAGAGTTTACCCCAGATTCCTCTCCAAAAAAATGTTGAGAGAAGGCACAAAGAACACATATTCTGGGGATTATGAGTCAGATTTTCTCAATAATTAGGTTCTGAGAATAATCATGTTGGAGTAGGCAATTTTACACATGTTTCTGTGACTATTTTTTACTCTTTTAGGAGAAAGCTTTTAAGAACAATTGTTGAATGAAATTGTCATTTTCAAATCACCCTTTTTACCATATCAATTAGAAAGGCCTCCTGAGGCCTAATTATAACTCCCTAAATAACCGAGCTCATTATCAATGGCACAGCTCTATCTCTCCAAAAGGCAGGGAAAGAAAAAGCCAACATACCAAACCATTAGACAGAGTTTCCAGAATGAAAGATTTGATACGCACTTCCTCTCCATGCATGGAAAATGATGATAGGGCTAGAACAATCCAAAGAAAATGTCTAAATATCCTCTGTTCAACTTATACTACTAGAGAACCAGGTCATTCTGTAGCTGGAAGTTTCCTGGCCCAATGTGGTAGAAAAATCTCTGAATTGAGAATCCAAAGACCTGGATCCCAGTCCTTGGACTACAATTTACTGGTTTATTTATCTTGAGCAAATCATTTAATGATTTTGAACCTTAGTTTCCCCACCTGCAAAAAGGAGACTAGACCTGCTTTCTGAAAGAGTTGCCATGAGGATCAAATGAAATAGCATTTGTCAACTATAAAAAGTTAAATATAAGATATTATTATTCATATAACTACCTCTCTTCAGAGCGACTCTGAATAAATAAGAGGATAAGCATACTTTCAAAGAAAACACTTTAGTATAGTTTTATATTCATTTATCTAAACTTCATTCTTTTGGCAAGTTCAACTAAACAGAACTTAGCTGACCACTGGGAAAGCAATCAAAAAAGGTGCCTGCAAAGCCAAAATCTATGCCATAAAATCTATTTCCTAATATGCACTAAAGTTCTTGTACTTTATTCATAAGGGAGGCCTTCAGAACCTACTTACTTTCATTTTACAATCTTTTCTAACTAGCTTTGTTTTCTGGTATCTTAGAAGCTGAAACTTAGGAATAGAGAAAGAAAAGAAGGATTTAGAGGATGATTCACTGAGAACAGCATTCTATGGGACATTTTCCAAATATTACTTTGAAGTCAGGTTATCTCAATCACAATCAAAGATTAAGAAGTCTTCAAGGACCCAACTGTATGTGGCATACTCAGAAAAAGTGCATTAATCTGAGCTCTAATCTAGGATAGGTTTGAACAGACTCAACCACTGCAATCCAAATATCTCTACAGTCATGTTTCCTATCCAAAATACAAGCTGGCCTAAATGATCACAAGCGTGCTTAGTTAAAGGATAATTTCTTGATAAACTCACATCTATTCCTAAAGTCTTTCCTTCTAGCATAACCACTTTATCTTTTTTTTTTTAATTTTTTAAACCCTTAACTTCTGTGTATTGGCTCCCCGGTGGAAGAGTGGTAAGGGTGGGCAATGGGGATCAAGTGACTTGCCCAGGGTCACACAGCTGGGAAGTGTCTGAGACCGGATTTTAACCGAGGACCTCCTGTCTCTAGGCCTGACTCTCAATCCACTGATCTACCCAGCTGCCCCTAACCACTTTATCTTGGAATGACATCAGATTGGTATCCCCATCTCATGCCTAAACAATGTAATTCATTGTGGAACCTAAATTAATTACATTCTGGTCCCATCTGCTCTACCCTCAAACTCTTCATCAGATGAACATTGGCACAAGTAGAGCTACAATGACTGACTTCTTAAAAATTCCAAGTTATTTCCCTTTTCTTTTGCTAACTCTTCTCCCCTTGGTAGTTTGCAGGACTGGAAGATCTGGACTTCCATGGTGAGCCTTGCACTGCATTGCCACCCCTAGGAAAAGGAATTCTCCAATTAACCTCTAATTGCAAAAGCTCGGACTTGGCTGATATCCAGGTACTTCTCTTCCTTTTCACCCTCTCAATCCCTCTCAATTGAACTATTGTATCAGCTTTCTAGTTTCTTTTCCTTCCCCAAATGTCTGTCTTCTCCTTTAATTCTCCACATAGCTTTCAAAATGATTTTTCCTCAAGTAAAGGTTTGACCATGTCACTCCTCTGCTCAGTAAACTCCAGTGGCTTCCTAGTGATTCTAAAATCTAATGCTGTTTCATTTTTACTTCATCCTTTAAAAACATTATTATGTGAGTTTTATCACATATGTAATTATGAGTATATTGTTAAATACATAATTTCAAAATAAATATTGTAGGATTTTTATTGATAGGAACATGTGATTAAAGTTTAGAAACCACTGTCTTAGAATAAAAAAGAAAGAAAAAAAAACAGTTCAAGAAAACTAACACATCTGTTTTAATTATACTGTGTTCTCCTCTCTCCCCACCAAGAACAATGCTTTGTACTCAGAATGCATTTAATAAAACATTTATTCCATTGTAAAAAGCTCTCAATAGGCTCTCTCACTCATTTCCACTCATATTCCCAGGCTAGATTTCTAGAGTGGTCTAGATGTAATCCTTAGACTAACACCATTGCTCCTGAGCTCCCATTTGTCATCAATAAGAATGAGTTTAATACTTACTGTTGTATTTCTGCTAGAAGAGCAATTGATTGAGGACTAGAAAGAATCAGTTACAAAACAATCTTCAAAAACTGGGAAAAACAGTGGCCCCCTGCACATAGGTCCTTGGGGAGAAAGGACAGTCATGTCTCTACTCATCAGGTGACAAAAGAAGCAAAAAGGGCCAAAAGGAGAATCAGATTATCCTCTTTGTATGCATGCCAAAAGTCCAGCTCAACATATCATGAGCTCTATCCTTCTGACTCCTCAAACAACTGACAACTCAAAACAACTCTTTATCACCACACACTAATAGTTTCTCAATTATTCAGAGCTAGCAAATGGATCCCCCAAATTTCACATTTAGAATTTGAACCAGGCTAGAAATATCTGCACATGTTCTATATGACCCACTCAGAAGAGTAATTCAAGCATGCTCAAAGGACTTGCTTCCCCTTACATTTGTACCAGTAACTTCTCTACTTCATATAACTTGTCAGTAGTGAAGTTCAGAGGAGAAACCCAAGTATCCTTGGCCACTGTTCTTTCTATCAGACCAGGCAGCCTCCAAAAAACAACAAACCAAATCTGGGGTCTATTCCTTCACTGACTAGTATGGTATGATCTTGAAAAAAATCCACTTCACCTCTCTGTCTTTATAAATTTCATTTCTTTTTAACTGAGATTTCCTAATTAGTTTCTCCCCTTCTGTCCCGTAAGGATGTTATAAAGACAAATGACAGGATCTTTGCAAAATGTGCTGGATTCCTTGGAATACATGATACAACTTAGTGGAAATGTTATTGTTATTCTGAACATTATTGTCAGTGTAGCACAAATGAGAGACAAGGGAGCAACAAATACAGAAGGGCTATTCTAGCAGATGACGCTCAGTGCTTGGGCACATCTTCCTCTCTGAGAGAAGCAGACCATTAGTAGATGAAGACCTGAAAGGTAGAGACTCTAATCATATCAGCCTCTTTACTCTCTTCCTCATTCTTCTCATTTCCTTCCTCTTAAAAATTGAATTTGGGAGATACAATCCTCGGTTTCCCTCATCTCTTCAGACAAAAGACTTGTCATTGAATAAATAAAACAACCTTGGGATAATATAATAATGGATTATTACATAAATATGGTGGGTGCAATTCCTATTTGTGGGTAGAAAGTGATTCAAAACCTCAGACCTTAGAGGGGTAACTAGGTGACTCAGTTGATTGAGGGCCAGGTCCAGAAATGGGAAGTCCTGGGTTCAAATTTGACCTCAGACACTTCCTCACTGTGTGACCCTGAGCAAGTCATTTAACCCCCATTGCCTAGCCCTTACCATTCTTCTGCCTTAGAACCAGTACACAGTATTAATCCTGAGATGGAAGGTAAGGGATAGATAGATAGATAGATAGATAGATAGATAGATAGATAGATAGATAGATAGATAGATAGATATAGATTAGATAGATATAGATATAGATATAGATATAGATATAGATATAGATATAGATATTTCAGGTCTCTCTGAGCCTCAGTTTCCTTCTCTGTAAAATAAAGGGGTATTGTAAATGTACTCTAAGGTCCTTTATAACTCTAAATCTATTATCCTATATTCTATTTATTCTCCTTATTCATTCAGCAGACATTAATGCCTCTATGTGCCAGGCAATGTGCTAGGCAGTAAAGTTGGAAGACAAAGAAGAAACAATATGAACCCTAAGTGAGTTTACACTCTAATAGAGGGAATAACATTAATACAGAAAAAGCAAATATAGTTGGATAAAAAGGAGATACAAAGTTTTAAGAGGAACAGTATGAATAAAGAAAAAGCAAACACAAATGCATATAAAGTAGATACACAGTAATTTTAGTAAGAAGAGATAGGAGGACACTTACAATGGGGAGTATCAACATAGGCTTTCTTTAGATGTCATTTGAAAAAAGGAAATGAAGGGTACTACAAAGCAAAATAAATGGGTAATGCAGTCCTAGCCCTTATGCAAAAATATTGAGATACCAGGACATCATGTATGAGGAAAAGTGAGTTGTGCATTTTAATTGAAACATATAATGTGTGAAGGAGAGTAGTTTGCACTTAGTCTAGAAAAAAGAAGGATGGAGCCAAGTTGTAAACATATTGTTGAAAGGTAAATAGAGGAGTTTGGATTTTACTCTAAAGGATAAAAGGGATCCCCAGGGTCTCCTTGAGATGAGGAGTAACACGGTTAGATCAGTTCCTTAGGAGTGTCCCTTTGGCCAGTGTCTGAATGGCGGAGTAAAGAAAGGAGAAACTGGTTGGAGAAAGGACAGTTAGAAATGATGATGAATTAAGGGTGTTAGTGGAAAGAAGGGAAAAGAAAAAAAAAAGAATCCACAAGACTTGGCAACTGATTTGAGCTGCTGATCAAATACTCAAAAAGCACTCAAGTAAATTTAATCAGATCCATCAAAGATAATATTAGAATAGATGTATTCATAAGATTGATCTGGGAACTGGACATAAGACAAGTGCTTATTTATTTGGATGAGGTAGTGAAAGATATAGAGCCTTAGCAGCTAGGAAGGAAAGCCCATAGCAGGGGCTTACTAGATGCTTACTCACCAAATGACAGATGGAACATCCAAGTTGAAGGTCCTGAGCAAGTGGAGGAATTGTGATGATACTTAATAGACATATACTTGGAAATAAGCAGAAGTATCTAAGACACTTTGTTTAATTTTTCCTGAGAAATATCTTTCCATTTTGATCACTGGAGTTCTCAGACACTGACATATCACTTCCTAGTGATAAAACTCTTCAATGGATCTGAAGCTCTGCACAGAAATTAAAAAGAAATCATTTCAAATGCAGATATTTAGAACCCCTAAATTCATTAGGGAAATTGCATATGTCTCTGGACTACAAACCTCATCTTAAAATTAATTCTATTGATGCCTTTGGCTTTTGCATCATAGTCATTTGCAAATACACTTCCCATAAACACTCAAAAAGCCATTTCTCTCTTATTAAAAATAAAGAGCCAGATAATTTTCACAAAAATATCCAAATAGAGACATTGTTAGTATGTGCATGTAGCAGTCTCCACCCATAATCACCCATTGCTCTTTGGAAAGGAGAGAGGTACATTCTCTCTGCCCTCTAGGCAAAGATTGTTCAGTCTAATTACTCAATGTTCTGTTTTGTTTTAGTTTACTTTTAAAATATGTTTTACAAGGCTATCAGGATTTGGGGAATTTGAGGTCCCTCCATAAAGTTCAATCCAACATACATTTATGAAATGTCTACTATGTGCTAGACAGAAGAGCATTGATTCCATAAGGAAAGTCAGTCAAAAAACATTTATTGTCAGTTAATCAGCAGACATCTACTTAACATCCACTATGTTGTAAGCTCAGTGCTAAGCATTAGGAAGCTACAAAGCAGTGTGATATAATGGAGAGATTCCTGTATGTGGTGTCAGGAGATCAGGTTCAAAAATTGCTCTGAAAACATATTCTACCTATCATAATCATGGGCAAGTTCTTAAAACCCTTAACCTTTTGTTCCTCATCTATCAAATGATCCCTTCAAAAGGCTGTTGTAAAGAAAGCCCTTTGCATATTGTGATGGTCTGAAAAAAAGGAAAGCTATTATTAAGACATAGTCCAGGATTCTACTTACACATAAGAAAAAGTTTAGTTTTCCTTAAATGTTTCCTTCTCCATAGCCTCGACTTTTTGTCATTATCGATACATTTTTGTAGCACTAAATAGTTCCAGGAAATTGTCCTTGAGTCCCCTATCTCTGTATCCTTTGTATTCTGAATATTTTGTAAAAGCTGCGTTATTATTCTCACCTTTGTGTGCCACAGAAAAAATGGAATTGAAAACTCTTAATGAAGAATCAGACCTACAGAAGAGAATTCTAAAGTTTGGGTTTGTTACCACTTAGGACATGTGCTCCAGCAAGAGAGAGGCAGACAGATAGACAGAAATAGAGATAGAAAGATAGAAACAGAGAAATTGGGGGTAAAGAGAAATGGTCATTCACAGTAGAATTGCAGGGAGAAGAATAATTTTATGGATTTTCCTTCCACTATTATCAGCTAACCAGTCAGAATAGAAAAGGTGAAAATTGTTCAAATTAGGTTGGTTGCTAGTACTATCTAGCTGAGGAGGTTCCCTGAGGCAAAAATTCTTCCCCTTTTTGATTCTCCTTCAAAGGAATTGTTCACTATTTGATAAAAGTGCTGGGAAAGGGGGCAGCTGGGTAGCTCAGTGGATTGAGAGCCAGGCCTAGAGACGGGAGATCCTAGGTTCAAATCCAGCCTCAGACACTTCCCAGCTGTGTGACCCTGGGCAAGTCACTTGACCCCCATTGCCTACCCTTACCACTCTTCCACCTATAAGTCAATACACAGAAGTTAAGGGTTTAAAAAATTTAAAAAAAAAGTGCTGGGAAAATTGGAAAACAGAATAGGGAAAATTAGATTTAGATCAATATCTTACACCCTACACCAAGATAAATTCAAAATATGTAAATGACTTAAATATAAAGAGTGAAATCACAAATTAGGTGAACATAGAATAGTATAACTGTCAGATCTCTAAGACTGTGGGAAAAGAAGGAATTTAAGACCAAACAAGAACATTAGAAAATGTAAAATGAATGACTTTGATTATATCAAATTAAAAGGGTTTTATACAAACAAAACCAATGCAACCAAAATTAGAAGGAAAGCAACAAACTGGGGGAAAAATTCTAACAAAACTATCTGAATTAAATTTTAAAAATTAAATTAAAATCTTGTTTAATTTCCCAAATTTATAAGGAACTGCCAAATTTACAAAAACAAACAAACAAAAAAAAACAAAACAAGCCATTCCCCAATCAACAAATGGTCAAGGAATGTGAATAGGCAGTTTTCAGATGAAGAAATAAAAAATATCAATAATTACATGAAGAACTGTTCTAAATCCCTCCTGATTAGAGAAATGCAAATCAAAACAACAATGAGGCACCACCTCACACCTAGCAGACTGGCAGATATGGCAACAAAGGAAAGTGATACATGTTGGAGGGTAATTGGCAAAGTTGGGACACTAATGCATTGCTGGTAGAGTTGAGAATTAATCCAAACATTTTGGAGGGCAATTTGGAACTATGCCCAAAGGGCTTTAAATGAATGCCTGCCCTTTGATCCAGCCATACTACTGCTGAGTTTGTACCCTGAAGAGATAATAAGGAAAAATACTTGTACAAAAATATTTATAGCTATGCTCTTTGTGGTGGGAAAAAAAAAAAGGAAAATGAACAAGTGTCCCTGGATTGGGGAACAGCTGAACAAATTGTGGTATCTGATGGTGATGGAATACTAATGTGCTGAAAGGAATGATGAATTGGAGGAATTCCACGTGAACTGGAAAGACCTCCAGGAACTGATGCAGAGTGAAAGGAGCATCAGATCCAGGAGAACATTGTACACAGAGATTGATACATTAAGGCATAATCAAATGTAACAGACTACTAGTAGCAATGCAATGCCAGGACAATCCAGTGGTATTTATGAGAAAGAACGCTATCCACATCCAGAGAAAGAACTGTGGGAGCAAAAATGCAGAAGAAAAACATTGATTGATCATGTAGTTTGTTGGGGATATGATTAGGGTTTTGATGTTAAAAGATGACATATATGAATAATATGGAAATAGGTTTTGAACGCTGATACATGTATAACCCAGTAGAATTGCTTGTCAGCCCCAGGAGTGGGGAGGGAAGAGGGATGGGAAAAATTATGAATCATCTATGTAACCTTTGGAAAATATTCTAAATAAATGAAGAAAGAAAAAATGCCCCCCTCCCCTCAGAAAATAAGGAATTTTTAAATCATGTGAGCAGTCTAATTTTTCCAACAGGAGGTTAAATACAGTTTCTCATGGGTAAAAATATAGAATGTTAGAGTTATAAGAGACTATAGAGATGATCTAGTCTAGTCTTTTATTTCACAAGAAGATAACTGACCAGTTCAATGTCAAATAGAAATGTTCTACCAATGAAAACCAAATAAAATAGTCAAAGTATGTGAAAAGTTTCAGAAAATTATGACCTGGGGATGAATGACCTACCCCAATTTGTATCTCATTGCAGTCCTGAAAGGTCTTACTTATATCATCTAGACCAGCCTTTTCATTCTATAGAGACTCAGAGAGTTTAAATGATTTTGTCAAGGTCATAAAACTGGACTGAGTCTAGGATTAAGGTCTCTATTTCTAGTTTCAGTCCATATCATCATAAGATCATAGGATTCAAAGTTGAAAGAGAGCTTAATGATTATATAGTCCAAACCTTCCATTTTACAGATCAGAAAACTAAACCCTAGGGGGCAGCTGGGTAGCTCAGTGGAGTGAGAGTCAGACCTAGAGACAGGAGGTCCTAGGTTCAAACCCAGCCTCAGCCACTTCCCAGCTGTGTGACCCTGGGCAAGTCACTTGACCCCCATTGCCCACCCTTACCAATCTTCCACCTATGAGACAATACACCGAAGTACAAGGGTTTAAAAAAAAAAACTAAACCCTAGAGAAGTCAGGTGACTTGCCCAAGTTAATAAAAATAGTATTCAACTTTCTACTGGCCCATCATCTCCTTAAAGCTTGGACTTAGATTACTTAATTCAGGAAGACTTCACTGATTATCTCCAAAGACTAATCACTACTTGATACTTTACTTGATAGTTCAATGGAATTTCATAGATCATTCTTTTGACAGATTTTTGGCTGACTTAAAATAGAGTTACCATAAAAGTAAATATAGAAAATGAAGAAATGAAAAGTCAAACAACTTACAAAGGTTCTTATGGCCATTCCTGTCTTTAATACTAACAATAGTTGTAGTACATTTACTTCTTCTCAGCATTCTTTTACCTGATTCAGACTAGTTTTTATGTTACTAAGAGCTCTTTGTAGAAGGCAATGCTTTATTTTTTTATTTGGATTATTTTAATAACAAGTTTTTATATAAGTTTTCTGAAATTATATGATCCATATTGTCTCTCTCCTTTCATCCTTTACTTCTCCTGGGGATGACAAGCAATTCAATCTGGATTATACATGTGTATTATCACACAAATCTATTTCCATATCATTCATTTTGTAAGTGAATAATCGTATAAAACCAAAATCCCAAAGCATATGCCCAAATAAACAAATGATAAGTCATATGTTTTCACTCTCTGCAGGTGGACAGCATTCTTTTTAATAAGTCCCTCAGAATTGTTCTAGCTTGTTATATTGCTATTAGTAGCAAAGTCTTATCACATTTTATTGTTCCACAATATTGCTGTTTCTATGCATAGTGTTCTCCTGGTTCTGCTTATTTCACTCTGCATCAGTTCATGTAGATCTTTCTAGCTCATTCTGAAATCATCTTGTTCATCATTCCTTATAACACAATAGTATTCCATAACTATCACATACCATGATTTGTTCAGCAATTCCCCAAATGAGGGACCTCCCTTTAGTTTCCAATTCTTTGCCACCACAAAAAGAGCAGCTATAAATCTTTTTGTTCACTCAGGTCCTTTCCCATTTTTAAAAAATCTCTTTGGGACACAGGCCCATCAATGGTATTATTGGATGAAAAGGTATGTATTCTTTTATAGTCCTTTGGGCATCATTCCAAATTGCCCTCCAGAATGGTTGGATCAGAAGGTGATGTTTTAGGAGTATTTTCTGGTTCTCTGAATGTCTTCCCAGATAGTTGAAAACTGGTGTTTGGACCCATTTTCTTGATCTCCATTACCATGAAGGTAAGGTAAATTAAGCCTGCTTGATATAGAAGTGAACAGAATTGAAATATAAGGTTTACCTGCTCTTATCTCCCTCATTCTGATTCCTTCTGAATAGAACAATATTTTGTGGCAGACTTCTTGAAGTCTCTGACTCTTTGGGAATTTGACCTGTTAACAAGTTCTTTGTCTTGGAAATACTGTATTCTCATCATTGCTACTTAGGGTCCCCAGTAGAAATGATCAGGAAGCACTAAATCTTACAAATAAAACAAAACAATGAAGAAATAACTTGACATAGTAAGTTCTCAACATTTTTCATAAATAGAGCAGAGATCAAAGCACAGATACTGTGTGACCTTGGACAAGTCAAACAAATTGCCTGGGCCTCAGTTTTGTCATTTGTAAAATGTCAGTCTTGGACTAAAAGGCCTTTGAGGTCTGACTTTAGAACAAGATTTCTTAACCTAGGGTCTGTCGAAATATTACAGACTTCAGGGAGTGCATGGTCTTGTATGGGGAAAAAAAATCCACATTACCTTCAGTTATTCATTTATTTTTAAATTCTGATAGTGGGTTAGTGGCCTTTACCACATTGTCACAGGGATTCATGATAATAAAAAGGTTAGGTATCTCTACTCTGGAGCCATAAGCTTTCTTCTCAGTTTGGAACTTGCCATTAATTCATTTCCATTGCCTGGTCATCCACGACTGGTATTGTCAATTCTCTGGAATCTGAGTCACAGAGACACTGGTCCCAGGTAGGAACCTTAGTACTACAGCCATTTAACTCAATGGTCTTAGAATTCTCTACCTTAAACAATAGGTCTATTCTGAACCCCACTTCTCCTTAGGGGGTACATACATTAGCAGTTTACACTTATGCTTTTTTTAAGGTTTCTGTATCTAGGCTCTTGGAAATTGCTCTCTTCACTTTTACTCTCATTGTTCTCCTTGAAACAAATTCTGTGAGATAGGTTTTTCATCCAGTTCAGCCCTTGAAAATGCTGCCTTTATGTACTGGAAAGAAAGAAACTGGCATGAGAGGAACTAGTAGTCTTCATCACACCCCTATCTCCACACACTAGAGACTTTGAGGAACTCCTTGAAGGGTGAGATCTACTACTCCTATCTCAGTTGAGCTGAGATATCCCATTTCCAGTGGAGGAGCTCCTTCACTCTGTATCATCTGGCATATATTCTCCTATATCTACTTTCTCTGATAAATGAGTTCTTTGATACTTCCTCTGTATGTTAGTTGTGGAATTGTGGTTTTTAATCAAAGGAAATCAAGCTTTGGATATGAAGTTTAGGGTCCTCCTTCTCCCTTCAATTAATGAATAGAAATCTGGAACTCATTAGTCTAGTCCTTTAGATTAATAATATTTAAGGGAATGGATAGATGTAATTCTAGTCCAGTATCTCATCTCTGGGGAGAACAGAGTGGCCAAGTGCCTGGTCCCAACCTCCTGTTTCCTCTCTTGGAAAGAAATGAAATCTCTCTTAGAGAAGTTTGGGAGAAGAATAGGCTAGAAATCACTTTTTTTTCCCCATTTGGGCAGGAGCCTAGGCAGGCTATTCTTCATTCCCTTCATAGCAATGATTCTGACTTTCCAGACTCCCTCTCCTCCCGCCCTCATTTTCTGTTCCCTTTTGTGTGTTGTTCTCCCTCATTAGAGAGAGCCCCTTGAAGTCAGGGACTAGTTCTCTTTTGACTTGTTTTTGCATTCCTAGTACAATGCCTCATAGATAGTGGGCATTCAACAAATGCTTGTTTCCTTCTCTTGTCTTATGCAATCCTGACTAGAAAAACAGAGCTAAGTAGGAAGTTTGAAATGTCAAGACAAGAGAGAAAAGAAACTCGGAAAGATCAATTTATTGAGAAATTGGAAGGATCTCTGCAGTGATGAAGTACTAAATTCCAATAGTACTAAAGATGGAAAGGAAACAACTGAGCCTTAGTGTCTTTAAAGGGTATGGGGGAAATAAAATAAGAATAACACAAGACCTAAAGATGGATTGGTTCTGCTCTGAGATTTTGAATAGGGTAGTGGGGAAGGGAAGCTAAAAGGAATACAGTAGTATAGAAAAGAGGAAGAAGAAAATAGAATTGGCTAGTTCTCATATTTGTAGTAGAAAAATTATATATACAAAAGTGAAGAAAGGTGGGGGAAACAAACATTAGAAAAAACTTATTTTTATCTGAAGGGAGGGCTAAACATATAGACAGACATTTATACGATATTCCATTACACATATACAATGAGTATACTTCTATACATCAAACTCAACAGGGTAAGCGGCAAGGAAAGGGAAATGGGTAAGAGGGAAGTTAATACTAAAGAGGAGATTGTAGCAAGCAAAACAAAATTTCTGATCCTAAAGGAGGAATTAGAAGGGGGGAGGTGGAGAGAGAAGAACTGGATATTAAATAGAGTTCCATAAATTGAGAAATGGCTAGACAAATTCTGGTATATGAATATAATGTAATATTATTGTGTGGTAAGAAATGATGAAATGATTTCATGAAACCTTGGAAAGTATGAGCTGATGTAGAATGAACTGAACACCATTGGAAGAATAATTTATGTAAGAATAGCAATATTGAGGGCATCTGGGTAGCTGAGTGGATTGAGAGTCAGGCCTAGAGACAGGAGGTCCTAGGTTCAAATCTTCAAAAAATAGGATACTTCCTAGCTATGTGACCCTGGGCAAGTCACTTAGCCCTCAATGCCTAGCCCTTACTACTCTTCTGCCTTGGAGCCAATACACAGTATTGACTCCAAGATGGAAGGTAAGGGTTTCTTAAAAGGAAGAAAAAGAATAGCAATATTGTAAAGAAAAAAAAACTTTTTAAGACTTTAGAAACTGATCAGATCAATGACTAGCCATATCATTATAGGATCTCTTGACAGAGAAGTGATAGTCTCAAGATGCAAAGAGAATAAGTAATATGTTTTGTCATAGGACTGTAAAATGGGAATAATAATAATATTTACTTCCTGGGGTAGTTGTTAAGAACAAATGAAATAGTAATAGTAAAGCATTGATCATATAGTAAGTACTGTGTTAGCTATTATTATTATTCATAGAGATTATTCTGGCAGTACCCTCCTACCCATCCTCAATGGGGAAAAAAAGAAAAAACAAAAACCTTGTACCAAATATGTATAATCATGAAAAACAAATCTCCATACTTGAGATTCAAATTAACATGCTGAATTTATTACATGCTTTTAAGAAAAAAGTAAGTGATATAAAATGGAGATTCACGGTTTCATGTACAATCATGATTTTGTATTCTGTTATAGAGATAGAGATAAATATATGGAAACGCTCATTTTGGGGGATAAAAATACAAATATATTTTCATAGTGTAAATTACAATGAATAAAATAATTTATAGAATATTTTATTTATATATTAATGAATTTATAGAACATTTTTGGAAAATAAGAAATACATTGAAAAAGAACAAATTATCTTAAAGGAATATAAGGAAATATTATCACACTGTAAGAAATAATAGAATTGTTTTGATCAAACCTGGAAAGACTCATGTGAATCAAAATAGAATAAAGTCAGTAAAACCAGGAGAAAAACAATAACATTATAAAGAAAAATGACTTTGAAAGTTTTAAGAACTTTGATCAATGCCACAACTACAAAGGACCAATTATGAAGCATGCTACCACCTCCTGACAGAAAGGCGATGGATTTATGATGCAGAATGAGACACATTTTTAGAAATAGTATATGTGTATATTTTTCAGTTTTTGCTTTATTATGCAAGTTTGTTAAAAGGGTTGTGTTTTTTTTTTTCAGTGGCAATGGTTATTTGAGGAGGAAAGGGGGATAGAGATAGTGTTGTTGAAAGAAATAAAAAGAAAAAAGGAAGAAAAGAGGAAGTGAAGCCTTTATAAAAATGTACCAAAAAAGATTTAAAAAAAGAAGCTCAGGGGGTAATATAGACATGCAGGAGAGCTTTGAAGACGCCATACTTAATTTATATATACTTTATTTTGTTGTTTTAAAGCAAGTTGTATGCAATAGAGATTTGTGATTTCACTTACAATCCCTTTCTTGTATCTTTTAAGTTCAGAAGAAGAAAAATTAGCAATAATTTTTTTTCTTTTTTAACAAAGGAGAAATGTATCTTTATCTCTATTTATCTATCTGTATATCTAGATATATAGATCTATAACTACTGTCTGTGTCAAAAAGTTCTTCTAGATCTAGACTAACCCTCTAAGTTCTTATTCTTCTCTTCCCAAATTTATTTGTTTTCTAGCTTTAAAACTGTATGCCTAGGTGGCAGTGACATGGCTCAGTGGTTTGAAAGAGTCAGGCTTAGAGGCAAAAGGCACTGGGTTCAAATCTGTCCTCAGAAACTTCCTAGCTGGGTAACCCTGGGCAAGTCACTTAACCCCCATTGCCTAGCCCTTATTGCTGTTCTGCCTTAGAACCAATGCCCAATATTGATTCTAAGACAGATGGTAGAGTAAAAACAAAAAAACAAAACCTGCCTAGATACTGCTTTAAGCATTCCAGTATTGGTTAAACTAAACTGTTAAATATAACCAAGAGCCTAAGCCCAATTGCTTAGAGGTAGCCATCTTTTTGTGATTCAATATCATTCTCAGTTCAGAACTCCAATGATTTTTCTACAGAATCAGTAACCCTGCCTGGACCATTCCCCTCTGGAAGAATTTCTCATACTTGATAAACAAGAATTCCAGAGAGTACAGCAATAACAATATATTCTTTCTCTCCAAACCCCAATGAAAAGGCAGTTTCATTTTACCAAAATTGTTATTATTAAAATCATGATAAATTTTTAAAGTATTAGTATGATATTTCAATTGATGACAAATATTCCTACAAATATTGTCTTTCCCTTTTGACTATAAGCTCTTTTTAAAAACTCTTCAGTTTTAGTTAACAAGCTTGCCAATTTGGAAAAATTTGGACTTCAAGTGAATAAAAGATGTGTTGAAATTTTTCCTCAGTTTATAAAGTAAATGCTCTCATATATGTACACATGCACATATGTGCACAATGTATATGTACAAATACACATTTATATATGGGTATGCACATGTGTATATATGTTTTGTGTATGCATGTATGTATATGAGTATATACATGCATATATATGTATATATAAATGAATGAATGAATGTGATTTGGGGCTTAAGGTTGACAACTGAATAATACCAATATTTTAAAATATCACATTCTTCTTCCAATAGATCACAATTCATGCTCATGCCTCCACAAATGCTTCTATTGTCGCAAGAATAGAATTTTTAATGGTCAGAGCATTATTCAGCAGCAAGTTAAGGAAATCTGAAGGACTAAGGCTATGGCTAAATAATGCACAGGTGGAAAGATTTGTCCTTAGAGCAAAAAGAGCATTTACTTCAATGAATTTTTTTAAATGGATTCACTTTCATGACATTGTACATGAAAAAAAAAAAAAACAAGAAAAATGAAAAACCACCTTGTGTTTTCACTAACATTGCCTAATGTGATACATTAAGTTTCCAAGTCTTCGCAGCAGTTGGACTCAAGAAGATATGACAGTTAAAATAAGCCAAAAGGCTTAGTAGTATAACATAAAGATCACTATCAATGGAGTCACAGGACTTGGGTTCAAATCTTGACTATATCAGTTAACATCTGTTTTAGGATAAGTTGTTTGATCTCCCTGGATCTCGGTTTCTTCAGCTGTAAAATGAGGGAGTTGAACTATGTGGTCTCAAAAGTTCCTCCTTGCTCTGAAACTTTGATTCCATGATTCATGGTTTCAGTGGAATCAATTTTAATATTTTTAAAGGCCAAATCAGTTCTCTCTCCTTCCTCAAGCTCTCATTCTTTTTTTTTAAATATAATTTTTTTTACTTTTTTAGAAAAATTTGCCATGGTTACTTGATTCATGTTCTTACCTTCCCCTTCACCCCCCCAAACTCTCATTCTTATACTTTTTGTTATATTTCCCTAGTCAAATATAAATTCCTTGAGAACAGGGTCTCTTTTTGATTTAAGTATTCATTGAGTGTAATAATGGAAGTTTTCCCTTTGAGGGTCCCTGATCTTCCTTCAGATTTGGTTAAACTCACAATGAACAAATGATTGCTAATTAAAAAGTCAGTAACTGGAGTGGTGACTCATTGTTAAATATTCCTGGTCCTTTTTTATGGGGTTGGGGGCAGTCATGATCTGAAAAATGATCTAATAAACATGAGAGATATCCTCTGTCTGTCTCTCATTCTCTGTGTCTATCTCTCTCTGTCTGTCTCTCTGTCTCTGTCTCTCCCTCTCTCTCTGTCTCTGTCTCTCCCTCCCTATTCTCTGTCTCTGTCTCTGTCTGTCTATCTGTCTGTCTCTGTCTCTTACTCTGTCTCTCTCTCCCTTTCTTCTCCCCTCTCTCTTTGTCTCTAAGCTCTGTCTCTGTCTTCGTCTCTGTCTCTGTCTGTCTCTCTGTCTCTGTCTCTCTCCCTCTCCCTGTCTTTCTGTCTCTCCTGTGTATGTGTCTCTCTGTTTCTCTCTGTTTCTCTCCCTCTTCCATTCCCCACTTCCCTTGTTTCTCTGTCTAGCTCTGTCTCTGTCGGTCTCTCTCATCAATTTTAATTTCTTATACTGCAGCCTGGAAGGTAAGATGCTGAAGGCACTCCATGCCATGCAGCTTGCTCTCTCTGTAGGGATCTCCGTTACTCTCTGCCAGGTCCCATTAACTTTGTGATAGTCATCAAAAACTTCCTTCTCTGGTCTCTGCTTTCAGCTGGCTTTGCTATTCCTCCAACATTCTCCCATTTTTCTCCACTTCCATCTGGATTACTCATTCCTGCTTGCCTTAGCTAGACCCTGAAAAAAAAAATTCTTTCCTTTGCTGACTTGCCTCTCCTAAAAATCCTCTGCCTCCCTGGGAACTATCCTCTTGTGGATTTCTCGGTCCTTAGAGGTAGAGGGAGGATGATGAGAATTTACTAAGCAGGGATTCAAGAAAAAACAGTCAGTCCATGAGAATATTCCCTCACCTCATCATCAGTAAATCAAGGATTATGTGTTGGAAAAATCAGTCTATTGGGCAGAAGTTGATACAGATTCTAGGCCTACTTCTTCCAAACTCTAGCCATTTTATTTTGCTCAAGAAAATTGTTTTGTCTTTCTCTGTTGTTTTTTTCTTCCCTCTCCCCTTCCATTCAGGATAATAGGAGATCCTTGAAGACAGGAACTATTTCAGCTTTGTGTATGTATATATATATATATATATATATATATTTGTCTCCAATACAAAGAACATAATGACCACTTTATAAATTATTATTGAATGAGTGACTCCTCTGTAAAATGAGACGGTTGATGAGGTCCCTATTGTATAGGAGAAAGAGCACCATATTTATCATTGAAGGACTTCATTTAAATCAGATTTCTGCTTCATACCAGCTGTGTGATTTGGGGGATGCCAAAGCTTTATGTGTTATCTTATTTGATCCTCAAGGAAACCCTTTGAAATATATGCTTTTATTATCATCATTTCATAAATGAGGAAACTGAAGCTGAGAGAAGTTTTATTTACCCAAGGTCATCCTTAGTAAATGTCTAAGGCAGAACTTCAAGGTAGGTCTTTCTAACTCCAATCCAAACATTCTAAGTGCTGTACCACCTTGCTACTTTTTACTGGTAATATACAAACAGAGGCTTGATATCATAGAGTCAGTCAATAGACACAGCTTTTCCAGATAAAACAACAACCAAAAACATTCTGTAAGTTACAAACTCTATTAACAGATTATATGTCAATTCTACTGAAAATGCATAATTTTCTATAAATTCCAGAGGAGAATGGCCAATAGAAATGATAAGTTTGTATTTTTAAAATAGATAAAAAGTTTATGAAAATACAGAGATATTCTCATATGAAGTGATCATTTCTGAAATTTTAAAGCTTGACCTAGAGACAGTATTAAATGATATAATGTGAATAAATCTGTTTGGTTTTGAAGGCTGACAGGATTAATGGTTATATGTGTACTGTATTTATATATGTGGATTTTTATTATTGTTCTTCCTAAATTTTACAAAAGGAAAAAGACAATGTAGGTGGGAATATTTGCTTTTTAAAGCTATTTAATGTATTCTTTGAAGTAGTATTTTATTGTCTTGAATTTTCAACTTGTAAACTAGATATTTGTTTTGTGTTTTAATTTCAAGAATTTCATGTTTTTTTTTCACCTCAAGCAAATGGTACACAAAATACAAAAAATCTTGGCAATAATTAGTAAAAAAATTGTTTTTCAATGCAACGGACAGAGTCTAGAGTGAGGGAATCTTGAGTTCAAATCCAGCTTCAGACAATTACTTATGTGACCCTAGACAAGTCACTTAACTTCTTTTCCTTCAGTTGTAAAAGGAGATAATCATACCACTAGCTTGCAGGGTTGCTGTAAGAGTTAAATGACAGAAAGAAACAAAGAAACACAAAAATGGAAAAAATAAGAAAGAAAGAAAGAAAGAAAGAAAGAAAGAAAGAAAGAAAGAAAGAAAGAAAGAAAG